>NC_092206.1:10386282-10525750 GCF_043381705.1 Parasteatoda tepidariorum
ATATATATAAAATTATATAAATGTATAATTTTCAAAATTAAAACATAAGTAAATTGTAAAATAAAATAAAATAAGGAAAAATATAATTTCGTCTTTATTCGATTATTTCCGAAAAAAATAATGCTTTCTAATAGTGTATTAATATGGCCGAAGCAAAACTCATTGATCCAATAATGTGAGGAGAACAAAAAATATTGAAACGAAAATAGAACTTATTAAGCAAAAAATGCGAAATAAAAATAAGACATTCAAAATAAAACAATCAAGTAAAAATCGAAAATAAAAGTTCAGGAAAGTACAGAATAAAACTCAAAATGTAATAGAAAAACGAGTAGCTAATTTCTTTGATCTTTTTTTGACTGTATTATGTTTCTGACGTCATGCATCGCGATCCATGTTTCAGCAAGTCCGGTATTATTAGTTATATGCTCTGTAGATTCAATCGTGCTATAAATTGTTGTCATTCCCAGGAAAGGATTGCTATGGATTGGAAGTGTTTTTCTTTATAATACCGCCAGATGGCGTTGTTTTTAAATTTGTACGTATTTGTCTGCTTTTTGTCAACAAAAAAAAACTTTACTTTCTACCTGAATCTAGATCTCCCCGGATAACAGTTGGCAGCACAGCTGTGGATTTCGAAAATTATGCCGCAGTAAAAAGTTTCACTAAGTTTCGCCATGATTTACATCTTTTAGATTCCAAAATGAATAGGGTTCTGCCGAGCATTCCACTGCTTAACAGTGACAACTTCTATCAGTGGCGTATTAAAGTCAAGGCTTTGCTAACACTCAAGAAAATTGCAAATATGCTTACTGAAGAAGCCCCCCGTTGATCCCAAATTGCGAGAACAATGGACACTAAACAATGATGACGCTGTAGCGTACATTCAACTTTCGCTTTCTGACGACCAAAGTCTTCAGTTCGCAAACGAAACTGATGATCTATGGGAAAAAATTCAAAGCACATTTACTGGCAAAACCGAAGACCGCAAAATCGATGCAAGTAACAAAATAAAAAATCTCTTACATGCATGAGAAAATGAAAATGTTTCAGACTTAATCTGCAAGATCACGAGGACTTCAAACGAAATGTTCGTCATAGGGACTGGAAATTCCAGAAAGAGAACTTGTTTTTTTATACTGTTAGAGGTTTACGAGGAAAGTTTTCCAAAATAAGAGAAATCCTGAAAACCCAAAGTGAAAAATAAATGGATAAAATTTTAGAAATACTGAGAGAGGAAGAAAACGGCTTATCAAAATTAAAAAAGTGATATTCCTAGAAGAACAGAAGCATTCGGAATAAAACATAAATATGAAAATAGAAACACGAAGAAATATTTCACTTGCCATAAAACAAATCACCTAGCTAAAGACTGCTATTTCCGAACAAGAAAGAGGGAAATCAAAACCAAACATCTCAAGGTAAAAGAACATTTTCGAACTATAAATCGGGCATGAATAAAACCAAAAACGATAACGCTCATTGTGCATTTGAAAATCAAGATAAACATTCTAGTGAAAATTTCGCACTTACCGCCGAACAAGAACAACATCACGTAAATTCTACTGCTACCGGTAAAAACAAAACTATTTTTATTCGGAATTCTGGTGATACTTCACGCATGGTAGAAGATTTAAACTTTTTTGAAAACATGAGTCATGTTAAGGGAAAAATACAATTTAGCAGGTAAGAAAGCAAATTTAATTTCTAGCGGTATTGATATTGTAAAAGCTACTGCTACAGTTGATAATTGCTGAAGAAATCTATCAATATATGATGTTACATATGTACCAGATTTACGAAACAGTATAATTTCAATATCTATATATATATATTTCTCTTACATGGCGACAAAAGAAGCCTCATTACAACTCCCCGGATGGCAACGCTAGAAAATCGACCAATCATTGCCACTAAAAATGTCACATGCCAAATCTAGCTAAGGTGGCTCAACGGAACTTTTAAAAACGGAAACTGAAAAAACCAGAGAGAGCATTCTCACCAAATGTGATCTCTTCCGAAATTCACCCTATCCATACTATTAAGCTAGGCAGAAGTGAGTAATCTTTGTCGATAGATCTCTATTTAGTATTTCGTCGAAAGAGCTTTTTTTCACGAATTTATATCTTACGAATTTATTTGACAATTTTTGATTTATATCTCGAATTTATTTGTTTTATTATGGTTATCAGTTATTCATTGAAAAATGAGCCTTAATCGTGCTGTTACGCTTTAAGATTTTATACTACAGCACATTTCTAATAGGTTTAACGAATTACATGTCATTTATTTTAATTCAAATTTATTTTAATGACTTAGTATTTAATAAAAAGATGTATTTAAAAAAAAAAGTTTTTATATGGATTTGAATGATTGTTTTGAATTCTTAGAATTTTGTGCATTTGCAATGTACTTAAGTTTGTAGCGAGCGAAGCAAACCATATAAGATTGCGTAGCAATTTTCGGGGGTTGGCGAGCATTAGCGAGCAGGTGGCTCAGCCCACTAGTGTAAATTAATTGATAAAGGTTATAAAATTGAATTTAATGGTAATGGTATTTCGATTTTAAGTAATGACAATCGCATTGTTTTTAAAGCTGCAAAAGTAAGCAATCGTTTTGAAATTTTAATGGAACCGTGTAATAACATTTCACCTAATTTGTTTGATTATAATGATGCAAATAATTCTGACTTAGAATGTATTAAAGTAAATAATTTGGATACCTGTAATATTTGGCATAAAAGACTTTGTCATTAAAATCCACAATACATGGTTAAATGTTTAAGGAAAGATATGAAAATGCAATGAATAAGAAAATCAAAAGATTCAAAACATATAACGGTTTAGAATTTGTTAATAACGAAATTGATAGTTTTCTAGAAAAATACGGGATATATTTTAAAATTTGTTCATTTTAAATTAATGTTTATATTAATGTAACATGTTTTTTTTAATGTTTATTTTAAAATAACATGACCTAAACTAAGGGTTGGTAGTTAAATTTATTAAATATTTAATAATTTAGGAAAATTGTATTTTAATGTGTTACCTTAATAAGAACTGGTAACGTTAATTTTCTAGTCTATCTATTTTTGGGGGAATTCAAAAAATTAAGAAGTGATCACAAAACTCCATCGCATTTTCCTTTCAGACTAAAACACACTCTTTAGAAAGATAAAATGTATTTTAAACTCAGATGTTTAAGTAGATACTAAAACTTAAATGACATCTCGTAATGACAGGTGGTAAGTAAGTAATTAAGAATTTCACTATCGCCGCTAAAAGCTTTGAAGTAGAACTTATTTTAACTCTTAAATATCACAGTTAAAAAGACACGGAGACCTCAATTTTGAATAAATTATAGACTATTAAGTGATTTTAATTGCTGGAGGCTTTAAAAAGCATTTTCGAAATAGCAATGGGTAATTGAATAGCTTCTTGCTATTAAATTTGCATAGGGTTTACATTGAGTGGAATTATATTTATGCCACACAGCAGTTATGTTAGGATAAGGATTAAGTAATGGCTTTTAATGGTCACATTTTCTATTGGTTTATAATTTGAGCAGAAATGTTTGATTATTTATTCAATATAAACGAGCAATTTAGAAAAAAAAAGATATCAGTAATTTCTCGGTATATAAGTAGTGTATAAAAAGGATAATATTTGTCGATAATCATGAATTGAAGGATAGCTTAACCCATCAAAACCTGAATTGTTTTATATGCCGTGAAGCAAAAAAACTCTTATTAACCCCTTAACGCACAGATTTTTAGAAAAAAACCGGCCACGAAAATCAATTTTTTTTTATGTAAAAAAATACATTTTAGAACATTGTCTTTTCTTCTGGTGGACAATTTTGATATACTGCGCTTTTGTACCATAGAAAAAGGCTATATTCAGAGATGCCAACTGCTCCGGACACGCCAAAATAATTTTTAAAAAAACTGTAAATAACTACAAAGTAAATTTTGCAAATATTAGACTATTTTTACTTGCTTTTTAAAAGGTATAGCATGACGTAAGTACTATAAAGTGGTGAATTATATAAGCCCACGAATTATTTAGAAATAGTGGTGAATAAAAATCTACTCAATTGAATTTATTAAACCAAGAATCACAATTGATAAACTGCCACTTTAATATATATATTTGCTGTGCGGAACAAGTTGGTATCTCTGTATATTTTATTCTTGAATAAATAAGTGTTATAGCTTACAATCCTATGTAAACGATAAATATCAATAAAAAAAATTTTTTTCTTAGCTTTCTCAATTCGCGATTATATTCGAGTGTGAAAAATTATAGTAGCATAAAATACAACGCCGCTCGAATGATCTCGAGTGTGCACAGTTTGGCCAGTTTAGCCAACACCTCCTAGAAAAGAGTAGGCCTCTGCACGGGTTACCATAAATATCCTTTAGTAGTCCAAACGTAATGACATATTTCGTATTTTCAACCACTGCGCAGCTTAGTACCCCGAACGTTATGACATCTTTCTTATTTTTCATCCACTGCGCAGTAAACTTCGTCACATCGGACTACTAAATTGATCCGTGCTGAGGCCTTCATACTTCTAGGAGGTGTTGGTTTAGCGCGCTCGAATTAACTCGAGCGCACTAGTTAAGGGGTTAAAAAAATTATTTTCTTCTAACTAAATGAATATTTTCTTCTGTTAGCTACTGCTTGATTTTAGAAAGGAATAAAAAAAAATTTTCTTGAAGAGATAACAGACCTTTTTCAAACCAGAAGAATTCGCAAATAATTCTTTTAATTCCCGCGACGTACATGTCACGCTAGGTCAAAATGGGTTAAGCACACACAGATTAGCATCGATGAAGCTATTTACTTTTGCAGTGCGGGACTTTTTTTACTTTTTTTAAAAAACTAAAAAAATACGTTTTGAGGGTTACCACCTGCCAATTTACGGTCCCTGACCATATTATTAAACGGACTAAAAGATTCTATGTAAAATCTTAATTATCAGGTGATACTCTATACAGCTTTATTGTTTTGACGCGGTTTGCACTTGTTTACGTTCGTGTATCAATGGGTTAAATTAGACGATATATAATATAAATTCGACGATTGGATAAATTCGGCGATATATTATATAAATATAGAATGTTTATTATATCAAGCATTACATTAGTATATAGTTATAATTAGATCAAATTATTAGAAGCACTGTAGTTTTTAATAATGGCATGTTTCGCACGAGTTTATAGGCAACATTTTTATATTTAAACAGATATGTAGTTTGGTTTTTATTCAGGAGATTTTTTATATACTTATATACTTCCTATTTGTATTTATTTTTAACGTTTTGCAATGTTAACCAATGGATACACGAACGTAAACAAGTGCAAACCGCGTAAAAACAATAAAGCTGTATAGTATCACCTGATGATTAAGATTTTACATAGAATCTTACAGTGAGTATAATAATTTATTTGGCCAGGGACTATGACGTGGTCCATCATTTTTCTTTGAATCAACAGAAAAGCGGCCAAAATATTTGAAAAAAAAATATTAAATATTGACTTTCAGAAACACGAAATCGGAAGATATTGGAAAATTTCTTTAAACGATCGATTCTTCACGACACAGTTCCTACAAAAAGCTCCTCCGTATTGTTGCATGGTACTTTATTCAAAACACACGTACTCATGCACTCTACACGAAAGTATTTTTCAGGTTTTTGAAGTGAGAAAAGCTAGAAATTGTCTCAGAAGAGGGCTTCTCAGCGAAATAGCTTTCCGAAAGACGCGCTAACTCCTTACCTACTGATTCGAAAATAAGTCGATTTAATCCTCTTCTGGGAAAATGGACTAATACACCTCAGCGGAATGTTCGTCTTTTTAAAAACATCCTTCGCTCTTAGATGGACAAGATGTACAGTCCTTGACCNAAAAGGCAATATTCAGAGATGCCAACTGCTCCGGACACGCCAAAATAATTTTAAAAAAAACTGTAAATAACTACAAATTAAATTTTGCAAATATTAGACTAATTTTGCTTGCTTTTTAAAAGGTATAGCATGACGTAAGTACTATAAAGTGGTGAATTATATAAGCCCACGAATTATTTAGAAATAGTGGTGAATAAATATCTACTCAATTGAATTTGTTAAACCAAGAATCACAATTGATAAACTGCCACTTTAAAATATATATTTGCCGTACGGAACAAGTTGGTATCTCTGTATATTTTATTCTTGAATAAATAAGTGTTATAGCTTACAATCCTATGTAAACGATAAATATCAATAAAAAAAAATTTTTCTTAGCTTTCTCAGTTCGCGATTATATTCGAGTGTGAAAAATTATAGTAGCATAGAATACAACGCCGCTCGAATTATCTCGAGTGTGCACAGTTTGGCCAGTTTAGCGCGCTCGAATTAACTCGAGAGCACTAGTTAAGGGATTAAAGAAATTATTTTCTTTTAACTAAATGAATATTTTCTTCTGTTAGCTACTGCTTGATTTTAGAAAGGAATAAAAAAAATTTTTTCTTGAAGAGATAACAGACCTTTTTCAAACCAGAAGAATTCGCAAATAATTCTTCGAATTCCCGTGACGTACATGTCACTCCAGGTCAAAATGGGTTAAGCACACACAGATTAGCAACGATGACGCTATTTATTTTTGCACAGAGGGACTTTTTTTACTTTTTTCTAAAAAACTGAAAAAATAAGTTTTGAGGGTTACCACCTGCCAATTTACGGTCCCTGACCATATCTTTAGACGGACTATAAGATTCTATGTAAAATCTTAATTATCAGGTGATACTAATACAGCTTTATTGTTTTTTACGCGGTTTGCACTTGTTTACGTTCGTGTATCAATTGTTTAAATTAGACGATATATAATATAAATTCGACAATAGGATACATTCGTCGATATATTATATAAATATAGATTATTTATTATATCAGGTATTATATTAGTATATTATAATAAATGAATCAAATTATTAAATGCACTGTAATTTTTAATAATGGCATGTTTCGCACGAGTTTATATGCAACATTTTTATATTTAAACAGATATGTAGTTTGGTTTTTATTCAGGAGATTTTTTATATACTTATATACTTCCCATTTGTATTTATGTTTAACGTATTGCAATGTTAACCAATGGATACACGTACGTAAACAAGTGCAAACCGGTTTCAGCCGTGTAAAAATAATGAAAGCTTTATAGTAACACCTGATGATTAAGATTTTACATAGAATCTTACAGTGAGTATAATAATTTGGCCAGGGACTATGAGGCGTGGTCCATCATTTTTCTCCGAATCAACAGAAAAGCGACCAAAATATTTGAAAAAAAATATTAAATATTGACTTTCTGAGACAGGAAATCAGAAGATATTGGAAAATTTCTTTAAACGATCGATTCTTCACGACACAGTTCCTGCAAAAAGCTTCTGCGTATTGTTGCATGGTACTTTATTCAAAACGCACGTACTCATGCACTCTACACGAAAGTATTTTTCAGGTTTTTGAAGTGAGAAAAGCTAGAAATTGTCTCAGAAGAGGGCTTCTCAGCGAAATAGCTTTCCGAAAGACGCGCTAACTCCTTACCTACTGATTCGAAAATAAGTCGATTTAATCCTCTTCTGGGAAAATGGACTAATACGCCTCATCGGAATGTTCGTCTTTTTAAAAACATCCTTCGCTCTTAGATGGACAAGATGTACAGTCCTTGACCATATTATTTGACGCACTTTAAGATTCTATGTAAAATCTTGATTATCAGGAGATCAGTAGGGAACCGATTATCCGGAACGGTCGGGACCATCGCTATTCCGGATAACTGATTTTTCCGGTTTTCCGAATCGCTACAAAAAGCCGTTTTTTTAATTGTTAAACCCAACTAAAAAAAAAAATTTGAAATAATCTTAAAAATAAGAAAAATCGATGAAGTAATACACTAAAGATTATTTCCAAAGTGATGGTAAGGTAAACATCTTTAAAAAAAGAAAGAAAAATCGTAAAATCTTATGAGGAAGGAAAAGTTTTTAAAATAAAAATGGCGAGAAAATTTATCGAATTTCGTTCCGGTTTTTTGGTTTTCCGGTTTTTTGATTTCCGGATAACGGGTTCTGTACTGTACTATACAGCATCATTGTTTCTACGCGGCTTGCACTTGTTTACGTTCGTGAATCAATTGGTAAACATTGTAATGCAATACGCTAAATATAAATACAAATAGGAAGTATATAAAAAATCTCCTGATTAAAAAGCCATTACATGTATGTTTAAATATAAAAGTATTGCATAAAAACTCGTGCAAAACATGTCATTATTAAAACACTACAGTGCGTCTCATAATTTGGTCTAATTATTATAATATGCTAATATAATTCATGATGTAATAAATATTCTATATTTATATAATATATCGTCTAATTTATCCTATCGTCAAATTTATATTATATATCGTCTAATTTAACCAACTGATACACGAAGTGCAAACCGCGTAAAAACAATAAAGCTGTATAGTATCACCTGATAATTAAGATTATACATAGAATCTTATAGTGCATCTAACAATAAGGCCAGCCACTGTATTTCCAAAACTTCTAATTTGACTCACTCACGTGTATAACCTAGGAGTAAAAATAACACTTTCAGTACTTCGGCCAGAATTTTGGATGGTTAGAAGAAAGCAAGCTATAAAAAAAAGATTATTCGAATGTCTTTACCAGGGTTGTGAACTTTCTACGCTTTTCTGTAAACATTTATTCTATTTGTACCTAAATTTAGGTTTTAATGCATTTTTTTTTATTTATTTGAACTTTTTTTCCACATCGCTACTTATAAATGATTTCAAAATTCACATGCAACCAACCGCCATTTTGTTCTAGCTCTTTCGCCGTGAGGCTTTTAAAATACCGGCAAAATTACCAAAAATTCTGAAACCTTCGGTTTAAAATGTCTACCACTCTATGAAATATTTTGAAAAAAGCGTAGTCGTTGTCAGACCGGGTTTACCATGTAAGATGTTTAATCAGAGTAAAAAGAAGCAGATTGAAACCCAGCGTCGATCAGATAGAGTTAATATATCGAAACCATTCCAAATTATATGTGTTTTGCTGAATCTTTGCATCTTAGTAGAACAGTCTAAACGGAAAAGTTACATTCACATACTTCGATCGACGGTCTACATTGAACAGTTGACTTGCTACATGTGACTACGATATTATCCACCACCCGCGCGGTTGCTACTCAGTCTCGATCACGTACAACGCATTCACTCGATGGTAAAGGCAACCCAGGAGCGACCACGACCGTGAACTTAATACAGTTCTCACGATCAGCACTCAAAAGTACGGTGATCTTAATACAGCTGTCCCGGCTTCTCACAACAAAACAGCAATGAATCAACTAGTGGTGTCCATTCATCAAATTCTATCACAGCTATAATTCTGGTGCGGGAGTACTGTAAAGCGTCTGCCACTACAACTATACAATTCCAATTCACTAGTATATAAAACACATTAACTCGATTCTAGGGTGGAGTACATTTTCATGGATGAAAGTTGACACTGTCGAAAACAAATCTCCCCACGAGCTCAATACATTCCCAACTTGTTTCTGATTTGATAACTGACTAATTTATTACGTCATTGCAGAGATTCACGTGGACAATATTCTCAGATAATGCAACTAGTAAGGAAATCTTTGGAATGTTCTAACAGCATCAGAGGTCCAACGTTTTTAAGCAGGCCATCGTATAACTTAGATAGCACGTCGAGCGGCTTGGTGGGAAGGCTGGCGATAAAGGATGGTTGGAGCTGTGAAAAAAAATTCAATGATTAAACTGAAGCCTTAACGCCAGCACATTTATTAGTAATTTCGTTTCCGACCAACAATAAGGTGAGACAAGTACCACTATTTATTGCTCGATACAAATTCCGCACCTGGTTCGCACCGACAACAGTGTTGATGTAAAATATCCTCAGTGGCAGACGTATCTTGTGTTGGAGTTTCCTTGTCGTCAGGCTAGCCGTAGGAGGTTTTCGTGGTTTACCACACCGTATAACGCAAATACAGGTTAGTTCCATCGAAAAGTCCTCCACTAAGGCAAATTTCTCCCAATATTTGAGTTAACCTATCTTCTGAATTGAGTTCAAAATTACAAGGCTACGGAGTTGAAGATAGATAGTCGTAAACTCAGAATTGAGTTGGCTGTTCAAAGCCGGTTATGAAATTTTAAAATAAAATATCGTATTAAACCGGTTATGAAATTAAATAAAATAGCATATGAATACTATATTTTTTTTATGGTTATTTGACTATTTACGGTTGAATATAGTAAAAAGGACAATTAAGTAAATTCTTATTTGAACATTTTTCCGAAATTTTTTTATCTGTGTATACGACACGAACAAATATGGACAAAAAATAACAGTTAAATAATAGAATATTTATTCATGAATTAATAAAAAAATGCTCAAACTTAAATAAGTTTAATTATGTGCATTTTTTGTACATTCATAAAATGGCACGACTTTACGAAAAAATTGAAAGTACATGCATACATATCTTTTAAATTTCTCACGTGCTATGGACTTGAAAATTTTTAAATAAATTCTTAAAAAGTTTTTAAAAATTCTTTATAAATAATTAAAATTCTTAAAAATTTCTTATTACATATAATTCTAAAAATATACCGCACTTACAAGTAGAGAAACGTAATTAGAAAATTTAATTTTTACGTCAAACCTGCATTTTCAAAGATGTAAATCATATTAGACGTCTATTAAAAATAAAAATTAATTGATTTATCTGTTTCCAATAACAAAAATAGTAAACGATCTCATTAATTTGTAATTTATATCGGAGAAATGTATTAGATATATTTATACTGGTATAATTGATGTTTTTCTACGCTTTAGGGGTAATATTGTACTTTACTATATCGGAAAAAAATCTTATTTAGTGGTCGAATTGCTTACTTACTCTTACTTACTGGTCGTGTCTAAATTGAGACAGATTAATTAATTTTAATTAGTCAGGAAAATTTTACTTTATGTATCGGAGCGGAATCAATAATTCCAAGTTAATACATCCAATTGTAATTTCTTGTAATTAGTGGTATAATTATAGATATTAATTTAAGGGCTTTGACTTTCAATGTTAAACATCAACATATTCATGTAGACAATAAAATGTTTCTGTTTATTGTGTAATTAGTTAATGGGGATTACGAACCTAGTAAAATGCCTGTCCGGAAATAATGTTAAGGATTAATGTTAATGACCCATGTCTTTAAATCATTTAGTTAAATAATTTCTTTCTGAAATGAATATTTAAAAATAAATTAATTGTATATGCATGCATTAAAGTTTTTTTTTTAATTCATGCAAATATATTTTCTTAAAAATTGTTTTTCAAAAATATAATATTTAATGTTATTGTTAAATACTTAATATGTTGATATCGGTATACGAATTTGTAAATCGACTTTTGGCTAAAATTCCACGCGTAATTTGTAATAGTTGCATTAAATTTCAAAACTTATGTATTGGCACATAAATATATTTTTACAAAAAAAGAAGAAAAAAAAAGTAGTTTATGGTTTACGTACGTGCCTTTTTTAATAATTACTAATTTTATTTTTTTATTAACGTTTAGTGTAAAAAATATAAAGTTTATTTTAATTCAGTGAATTTTATTATTTAGGCAATATATAGTTTTTGAACTAAATAATATTATTCAATTCCTACTATTAGTTCACGCTCTCCCTATATCTTGTTCAAATTTGCAGTCGTTCATAACGAAATCAAGCATCACTGGTTGCGGTCAGTGTGCGGGTGGGTGACCACTTGGATCAGTCTGCGTTGGGACCGAGGGTGTGCGGTATTGGTCCTCGTTTAGCAAGTTTAAATTAAACTATTACCAAAATCCATTTTTGCCTTAAAAATTATGTCTGTCATGTTTATTCAAAAGAATATTTATAATATTTCATATGAATACTTTTCAAATTGATGTTAAAAAAAAAAAAATTATATAGTGTTATCAGATACTGATTAAATAAACTAAATGCAAAATAGCATATTGCCTATATGCTATTTGGCATAAATAATGTAAAATAAATATTTAAAAAGAAATTTATTGCATATACATGTATTAAGTTTTTTTCTTAATTCCTATATATTTTCTTAAAAATTGCTTTTCAAAAATATTTAATTTAATGTTATTGTTTAATTACTTAATATGTTGACATTGGTGCACCAATTTTCTTAAAAATTGTTTTTCAAAAAAATATAACTTAATGTTGTTGTTTAATTACTCAATATGTTGACATTGGTGCACCAATTTATAAATCGATACAGATGTTTATTCAAAAGAATATTTATAATATTTCATATAAATTATAATTTTTCGAATTGATGTTAAAAAAAATAAATTCATATAGTGTTATCAGATACTGATTCAATAAACTAAATGCAAAATAGCATATTGCCTATATGCTATTTGGCATAAATGATGTAAAATAAATATTTAAAAAGAAATTTATTGCATATACATGTATAAGTTTTTCTTAATTCCAATATATTTTCTTACAAATTGTTTTTCAAAAATATATAACTTAATGTTATTGTTTAATAACATTAAGTTACATATTTTTACTTGTATATGTTGACATTGGTATATCAATTTTCTTAAAAATTGTTTTTCAAAAATATATATCTTAATGTTGTTGTTTAATTACTCAATATGTTGACATTGGTGTACCAATTTATAAATCGATGTATAAGTTTATTCAGAAGAATATTTATAATATTTCATATGAATTATAACTTTTTCAATCAATATTAAAAAAAAATAAACAAATTTATATAGTGCTATCAGATTCAACAAACTAAATATAGCATATTGCCTATAACGTTTTGAATCATGACTTTTCATAATTTCCACATTTTTTCTATTAATTTTTTACAATGACATTTTGCATTTAAAAAATAATAACGTTAAATAACAATAGTTTTTTATTAATAAAAGTTCTTTAAGATAAAATCTTTCTTCGCCAATAGAAGAAAAAAATAATCGAGCTAATGAAATAACTCGAAAGACGCTCATTACAGGCTTTTCGCTCTGAAGTGATAACTCGTTTATGCCATTTATTCTCTTTTTTGCTCCACTGGCTTTTTACCTGTTTCATCAAACCACGTGTCATCAAATTGCGAAGCGCTGACGTAACAAGAATAGAGAGAAAAAAACGTGCGCCGTTTGCGACAGCGACGGTATTCTTTTCACTTTGTATACCGCCTTGTGAGCGAACGGGCGCGCTTGTGAAACAGAACGCGCAGGTCGTTCGGCATTCCAGCGAACAGATTCGCCCTGAACGGGACCTAGGTACTTACTCTTCCCCCTCTCTTAGAGAAATGGCATGGAATTATCAGCTGTCTTCGCTTTCAACTGATAGTGGGCGAGGTTATTCAATTGCTTACATTAACTGAAAGAGGAAAAAAAAAAGAACAAAACTTCGAATGTTGCCCCACATGAAATATCGTTTTCTTCCCAAGTTCGATCAACTGACAACGAGGGATTTAGTTTTGAAAGAAATCACCTAGATTAGAAATGGTGATATTATAAGAATAACTTAATCGCGAACGCTTGATTTTTATAGAAGTGATGAAAAGTTTTCTCGAACACGCAACAAGTTGTTGGATTGTTTATCCCAGCCGTATTTCAGCGGTGTTATCAGCTAAGATCGCCAAATGTTTCTCAAGAGTTGACGGTTTAAGATAGATAAATAACTCACTTAGTGTTTAGAAATGCTGAATGACGGAGAGAGATATCTCATACGGCATTCAGCAATGATTGCTTATGATTATTCAGTCGCTGGGAATTTCTAGGCTGATTTTTATTTTATGTTTGGAATAATAATTTATTTAAATTAACTCTTGAATGTTCCTTGCTTGTTGGAAATTGCTGAATGGTGTTCATTGGATTTGTTGTTTTTATTCGTGAAGCCGATAATTATCAGTATTTTTTATTTAAAAAAAGTGAAAAATTATTTTGTGCCAATAGATTGATGATTAAAATCCAGTGACTACGGATTTATGTTTAAAAATAATGTGACTGACTGAAAATATTGTATGCCAACGACATGATATTCGAAAAATATCATTAAAATAGATGTATGACTGAAAATATTGTATGCCAACGAATGATATTCGAAAAATATCATTACTATGACTGAAAATATTGTGTGTTTACTGATTGATGTTTGAAAATACTATTATGATTGATTGATAGCGAAAAATATTGCATCTCTGCCGGTTGATGTTTGAAAATAATATGATATTTGATTGATGATCGGAATATTTTATTGGCGTTTTGTTTTTATGAGAATAGACGTATCAAGATTTTTATGCATGTTGGAATAAAAGACATTTATTGTTTTAAAACATATCTTTGAACGAAGCACATAATTTGCTAGTTTTGTCATTTTTAGTGTTTTTGAGAAAAACAAAATTATAAATCATATTATTTGAAAGTTATTGAAATATTTTTTATTTATTTTATCAGTAACAAAATATTGTGATATCAAACTAGTTGAATCTTTTAAATGTTATAATCCACCCCGTGATATTGTGAGAAGAAAAAAAAATATTGGAAACAAATTTTAAGTGTCGTTTATATAAATGTTTGCTCGTTATTTATGTTTTCACACGATGCAAAACAGTGAAAATGACTGAAATTAGAATAACATCACTCTGCATTCTATTTTCATTACGACAGACAATCAATCATGACAGGTTTAGTATGAATTTTTCTCAATGAGTCTTATTTCAAGTTCCCTGATGAAAATAGTCTTGGTTTATCTAGTCTATGTTTTGACGTTTAGCAAAGTGTATGCCAGTGGCCATATCAACTTAACTGTTGGCTACCTGGCTAACATGCATGGGAAGCCACGACAAGGTATCATTATCAGTGGTGCCATGACATATGCAGTGAAACAAGTGAATGAGCGGAAGATATTGCCCGATAATTATACCTTGGAGTTCATATATGAGGACACTAGGGGTGAAACACTTTTGGGTACGAACGCCGTTATTAACATGTGGCGCAAAGGTGTTGTTGCCTTTTTTGGACCAGAAAATTCATGTGAAGTGGAAGCGACCGTATCAGCTTCCGTGAATCTGCCTATGATATCGTATGTAAGTACATATTACTTCCTCTCTTTTTTTTCTTCTTTTAAATTAGACTAATATGAAGTGCATCTTAAACCTTATGTTAGGTATTTAAAGTACAGTAACTATTTATGCGAAATTTTTCTGTTAACCACTTAAAAGAATTATACAAAAAAAAATAGTATAAAAAGTATATGCATATTTTTCAGAAGAATTCAGACGATTACATAGAACAGTGTTTCCCAAACTTATGACTTTTGAGTACCCTTTCTAAATTTCTCATAACACTGTGTATCACTCATAAAAAAATGAATGTATGTTTTACTATAAAAACTTCCACAAAATTTAAAAATCACAATTGGCTGTTGACACCACTAATTATTAACTGTTAACTCTGCAGAAAATAGCCAATAGAAAAATACGTAATCGTAAATTTTCATGGCTAGCTTTGTTTTTAAAAAAAAATTTTGAAATTTTTGTTTGTTGCAAGAATTCGTCTGTAGCAAGGTTTTTTTGCATAAGAACGCGTACCCCCGTTAAACTGTTCCCGTACCCCTGAGGGTACGCGTACCACACTTTGGGAAACACTGACATAGAAAATTCCGCCTGATTACAAATTCAGCAATTTTTTTTTCTACGTGCAGAAATCGCATCAGCGGTTTAGCAATTTTTTACGGGAAAGGGGGTTTAAACATAGTTACAACCGATTAAAAAAGCCCGGCAAAAATAGTTTTTGCCGGTTTCATTGGCAAATATAATAAATTTCGGGTATAATACAACAAAACAGATGTATTTTTCTAAGTGATATACATATTTTTCTAATTAATACAATTACAATTTACTAGTTTTTGACTTTTAATACATGGTTATTTCGCAATAAATGTATTGAGCAACAATAATAATAAATAATCATAATTGAATTCAAAATTTAATTAATAAATTTATTAACTAATTTATCAATTTACCATTTAAATAATCAATGATTATGCTAAAAAAAGGTTTATCATGAAAAAATAACATCATTTTGTCATTGTAATCAGGGTTGTAAAAAAGTTGGTCTTTTTGGAAAAAGGCCAGGTTTTTGGATTTTATTAATAAAACACGATTTAATTTTTTAAAAAAAACCAGTCTTTGTTATCTTTGTAAATATTTTATTGTTCAAAATTAACGTGCACGTGTTTAAATTTATTTTATTGATGACTATTAAGTAAAATATTATCAGTAAAGTTCGTTATTCTATTTATTTTACTTTCTCTTAAGAGAAATAACAGATGAAATATAATTTGATTTTAATGATATAATCGTTCGCTCCTTGTTTAATTCAAAACCTGACATTTCTGTTTGAAATTAATCCTAACTTATTTCAGTCTTGTTGTAATTCATCTCTTAATTGTGCTTTATATTACTTCAGATTAATTTTTTGTCAATTTAGCTAAATCTTTTATAAATTATGCAAGCAAGATGGGAAAACCAATAGTCGTTATCAAGACACATCTATTGGTATAAATTAATGCGATATTTCTGAATAAAGAATAATTATCCTATATATATGATTAACTTAATGTAATTCAGTGGAAATCAATATTGGGCACATATGGTATAGTCACTTAGTCAGGAATCTTGCGTTAATTCTTCGCGTAAGATCTTGTGAAAACAAAATGTAATATTATATTATTATTAATATATTATTATATATATTGCTTCCAAATTATGAAAAAAGATTTAAAAAAAAAACATGATGGTTATGATATTAAATAAAATAGGCATTTCTAGTTAAAAATCACTGGAAAAAAATCAGTAACCCTCGAGATATCATAAAAAGCAATGCAGTGTAGCTCTGACGTTTTGAGCTTTTTTTTTGTTGTTGTTGTTCCTTTTAAAGGTTACTAAGGTGGATGATGTTCCTAATGATACTATGGATAGATAGTCACCAAGATGGCTACAAATAAGAGCCAGAATGTTTATTTTGATATTCTGGATTACTCTTTTTATCTTTCTTTAGAGCGTCATAAGTATTCGATTAATAGTTTTATTTTTCAAGATGGTAATAAGCCCACCGAAATGTAAGAATTGCATCTCGATTTGCCATCAAAATCCCCTGGTTTGAATCAACACCTTCTAGCCTTACTCTTTATTAACGTCGCGATGTATAAACCATACCTTCGCTGTAGCCATATAAATCGTCTGCATTTATCGCTCTTGCAATTGTTTTATATTTTTAACAATCAAAAACAATTAAACAATTATTTTATGCTTGACTAATCTAGTTTCATGAATATATGTAGAGAATTTAATAAAAAAACTTAAGTATTTTTTAATTTGGGGATTAGAAGCTTAGTAAATCAGTATAGCTTATTTTAATTAATGTATAAATTATAAAAGTTTCACTTCAGGTGTTTATAAAACTGTTAACTATATTTCATTTAAATAACGGGTAATTTTTCTAGTAATTAGAACAGAAGGAAAAATATGAGAGAAATATGATTTAATAATAAGATTTTAAAATTTCATTTAGCATAAAGGCTATTTCTAAAGTAATTTTACAAAACATTTATATATATTTCAAGATATGTTTTTAGAGTAAAGTAATTTGAAAGATACATGTATTTTATAGAGATAATAACCATTATTTTGCACATAAGTATTTTTCATCTATCAATATTATTGTATATTTTATTAATCTACTCTTGAGAAACTAATTAATATCATAACTCCTATTTAATAGAATTTACTTAAAAACAAAGTAGATACACTTAATAGTAGTAGATACACGCTGACATTAAGTATCTTATAAAAACATTTTTACAATACCTTAAGATTTTACGTTTACAAAATCATAATTAGATGTGCCAAAATGTTTTTCCAAAATATACAAGTTTTACCGACATTCAACAAGTTTTACCAATCATATGCATGCTTGACGAAAGTTTTGGTGGTAGATGATATGCTAGATTGAAAAAAGAACTCGAGGAAATATATGACAATGTCTCGAGTTGATAATTACGGCATTCGTAATGCATTAGAAACATCTCATTTAATGTTTTTGACAACTCTATAGCACTCTTTTTAAACAATTAAGATATTAAAAAAAATTTTTTTTTCTTAAAGTATAATACTTAAATGTTCACTAAAGCAAAGGATAAAATTTAAAGCTTAAATATGCGGATAAATATTGATTGTAAAACGCATAGGCTGCAACACTAAGTTAGAATAAAAGAGGGTAAAAATGCAATTGCGGAATTTAAAACTTATTTTAACAATATTAACTTAAACATAATTTAAGTTACCTAGTTAAGACTATCTTGCATTTAGCAAAGTTGAATGTTAAAAAAAAAAAAAGTTTAAGCAAACATTTAGTTTACAATAATGAAGATTCACAGCTACATAAATTTTAAAATTGTCGCCTACATAAATTTAAAAATTGTTTTTGTCTTTTTTGCCCGCTGAGCTTTCAATCTTAAGACATAAATACTATTTATATTAAGTTGGTGCTTCGTAAACGATAATTTCGAATATAATTGTATCCTCAAATTCCCTTAAATTGGCTATACCTTCTCGCTTCATCTAGTGAATTGAAAAATACTGGGGAAACGCTTATGAATATTAACCGTTTTAGTCCCAAGTAGCGTGTTTGCGCTGTTGACATTTTATATCGAGAAAACCAGTACATTTCGAACATTGTCAGGGGTCTGTCCAGACATTTTGTGAAAGGTCCGTTTTTCGTGAAATTGTGAAAAAATTACTCACATTCTTTCAACCAGGGTCCGCTTTTATGAATTTGTGCAAATAGGGTCCGGTTATTGCAAAAAACTTTTTCAAGGAGTTTTTAAATTGTAAATAGATACAAGATTATGCTCGGCACTGTAAAATTATAATAAAAAAATTAAATTTTCAAAAATAAACAGCAATTGCTGCTTCTAAATTAGAGATGCAACACACAAATATTTGGTATTTAGCCTATACTGCTGACCGCAGAATATTCATTTCAGACGAATAATGGAAGAATCATCTGCCGAAGACAAAACTTAATTCGTTTACATCTATCTTTCTTGTTTTCTGCCCTGGGAAGGGTTTATTCGATTAACAAAACAGTAATGAAGATAAACAAATTTGTAAAGGGTCCGATTAAAAGAAAAATCATCTTGCGAAGGGTCCGTTTTTAAGTTAAAATATTTTGTGAAGGGTCCATTTTTATGAAAATATATTTTGTGAAGAGTCCGTTAACGGACCCAAATTTCTTCTAAACAGACCCCTGATTGTAGACAACTGACGGTGCGTTACCAATTGTTGAAGTCGCGCACTCAGATTTCCTTACTTCTTGTTTTGGTTTCGTCTTATCATTTTGAAACACACAATTATTAACAATGATAAACAATCCGAAGAATACATACAAGAATACATCCGATCGCTTTGCAAACTACAATAAATGTGACGGAGCTGTGAGAAAGAGACACGTTACCTAACAAATACAAGAAGCGCTATTGCCTCGATTGGGATTCATCGATGTAAAATAAAGAAGCACTATCGCGCTGCTTGGTATTTCTCGACAGAAAATAAAACAAGTGCTATAACGCTGCTTGAGTCTTTTCGTACTTATTTAGAGAAAGCACGGCTGCGCTGTTTGGGATTCTTCGACAGTGACCCAAATGGTTAAAGTATGCTTCAATGTCTAGAATGGTCAAACAACTTCGTTTAGTGCCGGGATAGTCTGGTTGGTAGTACACTGGACCCATGTCCAAGAGGTCGGGGGTTCGATCCTCGCCGGCCGAAGACTCCCCGTGTAGTAAATGACGACTGATGCTCGTTAAATTTGTCAAGTCTCAAAGTCCTCTATGTTTCCATAACAAATCAATACATCTGGGGGCACTGATCTAGGAGTTTCCTTGTCTTCTGGATAGATTCAAAATTACAGGGCTATGGAGTTGAACATTAGTATTGTAAACCCAAAATTGGGTCGGCAGTTCAACGACGATTATAAAATAAAATTGTAAAAAACAACTTCGTTTAGCTAGGGCCAAATAATACTAATAGATGATTTGGATAAAAATTAGGAACATTTTAATAATAATTTCATCCTTTTGCTTCAATTAAGAGATTAATAAATTATTTTTACTGACTTACTATTTTTTTCTAATAATCTGTATATTTATTTTAAAACTGTAATGCAAGGATATTTCATTCATATTTTCTACTTTTTTTTGTTGTATGGTTTGAATAATGATACCCTTAAACTAACGTGATTTATAAAATTTTTATTGAATAAATTTACTTAACTGGTAATTATATTCTAAATTTGAGGCATCTTTAAAATTGATTTCTCAAGAAATTAAGTTCACTTAGAACGCTTATCCTTTATCCACTACTTTCTTATCCACTCCTTATGTAAACAATATTATCAAGTAAACATAGACTTAATCACCCTTCTGATATAATAAAATCACCCTTCTGATCATTTTCAAAATTGAACTTTTAATATCCTCTTAACAACTATCTCGTATGAAATTGTTGTTTTTTAAATACATTATTTAACTAAAACGATCCCAAAGTTTATGAACGTTCTTAGATGTAGTTATGAATAATCTCCCGTCACTTTTTATTGTTTGAGAAGAAAACCATACACGGAAAAAGAATCTGATAACTTTATGGTAATTCTGGTAGAATAAAAAAAATCATAATTCTGGTTAATAAAACTAAATTATGAGGTATTTAAATCAATCATTTGGTAATTTTCCGTTCATATGATAGCGGTTTACCACAAATTCTGGTTTTCACAATTATAGTTCTTATGATCACACATTTAGTTAAAATTGCAAAACTGAAAAGTTAATTTAACCGAATAAAGTGTTTTCATTCCAAGCTTTGTTATCGTGATAAACCTACCAAAATTTACCACATTTTCCGAACTTTATCACGCATTATAGAACCCTATTTAATTGTTAATTTTACCAAAATATGTATCAAAACGCTTCGGTAAAAATTACTTAGCTTTTTAGGGTTCCCATATAGCCAGAAACGTGGTAAAGCTTAACATATTATGGTAGTTTTGACCATACTTTTTTCCTCAATGTAAATATTCTAGAAGGATGCTTTATTTTTTTGTCAAACATTATTTAAAATTAGAAATATCAGGAAAATTTAATTTAATGGAAGTCTAAATAAAATGAACTAAATACTCAACTAAAGAGTGATACAAAGCGTACTTTGTATCGTTTAATACCATATCGTATCTTAATACCAGATATTAATACCATAAATTAATACCATATATGTATCTTATTAAATACCATGTATTAAATAAAAGAAAATCTGGAAATCATAACAGATGTATGATTTTTATTAGTTTGTCACTAAAAATCAAAGTTTTTATTACAGAAGGACAGTTTTAGTTTAAATTATACACTGAAAACATATTTAAATATATCCCAATTTTATTTTGTGATTGTTATAAAATTAGGTCATAAATAACTTCACGCTAGAGAAGAATTTTTTTTAATAATACAAATCTGTATCTACGCATTTATGTAAACTCGTAGCAGGATTTATTTTCTATATCAAAAATTACAGAAATTGAAAATTAATAATTAAAAAGAAATTGAAATTTATTTTGGAAGTACTTTTTAAAATAAAGGTTTTTTATTAATAAATGTGTTGTTAAACCATTATTTTGCTGTGCAGTTTGGGAAACAAATGCAATTATGTCATTTTAATGTTGATGCTTGAATAGCCGCATTTAGGCCAAAACCTCTCTTTGGGGATAATTTGCCCCGAAATGTTATTTCAAATTAAATGATTTTTGAATTGCTGAATTGTTAAAAGATAATGCATAAATATTTTTAGAGAGTAAAAAAAAAAAAAAAAAAAAAAAAAAAAAAAAAAAAAAAAAAANTGCATAAAAAAAAAAAAAAAAAAAAAACTGTCAATTTTTTAATGACAATGGAATGTAATATTCTTAGCACACAACATATCTTAACCCACTGCATGTCGTATTTTAAAATGCAGTTTTCTCCGCAAGCAAATTTTTCCATGTTATCAGATAGGGAAATAGTATTTTGGGGAGAAACATTCTTCTAATTTTGGCCATTTGCTAAACCGCCAGTGGATTAAAATGTTAAAGTTTCGTGGTGGAAAAAGCATTTGACCAAGGGGAAACTAGTGGTCGTAATTAGGCAACCACAACTTTAATTTAAAAAATTTTTTTATGTTCGTTTGTTTTTAAATTTGTTATTGCTTGTTTTCTTTTTTTCAAATTAGAACATAAGAAGGAAATATCCCTTGATTCATTGTGTATAACATTAGCTAAATTATAACTTCAGAATCCGTGGAAATGTGCTGAGTGTTAAATCTTTCTTCTTCTTGTGTTTATGTCAGTTAAAAACAAAAACATGAAGTCAAAGTTATGTGGCTTGTTCGTCATGCAATATCTTTGTATTTTGACATGGCAATAACTATAAATCAGCGGCTTTTGCTTGTCAGAAATAATTGTTTATAATCAGGATGTAAAGTGCGCAAAATAAAAAAACGGAAGATCCTGAATAACGTTTGATCGGATCTTCACGTTTTAAGACTCCATCTTAATGATTTGAAGGGGTGACCTCAAATATGCTAATTAATTGGTGCAGACGATATTTTAAGTTACGAAATCAGACACAAAAATGTACTTTTTTTGAATTAATATGCCCTTTTTTTCGACATACTCGAACTTTCGACCACCAAGATATAGGGGGTAGCCACAATCTAGGAAATAGGGTCCGCATAGTTTGGTCAAGAGATCGATCCAAATTTTAAACCCCATAATCTTAATTTTATTTTTTGCGTATTTCACTATATCTCGAGAACTTTTTAAGCGAATTGATACGTTTTTGGACTGAGTTATAAAATTCGTTTATCCAAAGATAAATCGAAGCAAAAAATAAAGTTTAGTAAATATTCACTATTTTTATTATGTTACTTAGAAACAGGGTTGGGTTTTTGCCGTCAAAAACTGGTTTTTGGCATGACAGTGGTAAAAACCGTGTTTTTACCAGTAAAAACTGTCAAAAACCTACTGTTTTCTTTAATTTATGGCATATAGCGGACAATATATTATTTTCACTTAATTGCCTTTATAAATGAATGTTGTAAATGATTGCTATTGATTTTGCAACTATATACATGTATTCTTATAGAAGGATATACATTCATACAGAAATATTGTAATATACTTATTGAAAATAGTGATACTTAACTTTTATCATTATAGCTTGATTTGCAAAGGATTCAAAATTTTGCACTTCTTAATTGTTAGAAATAAACAAACAAACAAAAAAACTTGGAACTATTAATAAATTCAAGAACTAAAAAGAAGAATTTAAAATTTGGCATTTCTTAAATATTAGAAATAAGCTAAACAAAACTTTCAAAACTTGTAACTACTAACAAACTCTAAGTCAAGAATGACTTGACATTCTTCAGTAATGTAATATGCCAAACAAAATGATGCTTGGAAATGTTGAAAATTTTGTTTAGTATCCTAATATTTTACTTCAAATAGTATGTTTTGATATAATCATGTTGGGAAAATGCAAGAATCTGTTCTTAAATATCTTTTAACAACTTTTTTTCTAATTTTATTGCCCAAAAATGAATTAATTTTAAATTATAAGCAGTTAAACTCAAATAAAAATACAGTTTTACCAAAACTATGGGTTTTTGACAGAGGGGTTTTTGACATGACGGTAAAAACCATGGTATAAACCGGTAAAAACCGTCATGTGTCAAAAACTTGCCAACCCTGCTTAGAAATAGTCGAAAAAAAACAGAATTGTAATGTATACAATGTTTTACATTATTTTAAAGTATCTAGTTTTGCTAGGTAAAATATAAAATTTAGGCGAAATCGGTTGAATAGTTCCTGAGAAATCGAATTTTAAAAAAGTAGTGTATTTAAAATATGTTTTCCCAGGAACTATACAACCGATTTATCTCAAATTTTGTAACTTGCCATATAAAATTAGTTTCTTTAGAATTATGTAAAAATTTATATACCTCACAATTCGAAAGTTTTACGACTGTTATAAAATAAAATAATAAAAATTAGTAAATATTTACTAAAATTTACATTTTTGCGTGGAAATATCTTTGGATAAATGAATTTTATCACTGTGTGCAAAGATAATAAAAGATAAAATAAAATTAACATTAAGGGGTCAAACTTTGGATAGTTCTCCTGCCATATGGGAACCATATTTCCCAGATTGCAATTACCCCCCTATGTTTAGGGAGTCATAAATTCGAATCTGTCGAAAAAAAGCATGTTGAGTTAGAGAAAGTACGTTTTTGTGTCTGATTTCGCAATTTAAAATATCGTCTGCACTAATTAATTAGCATATTTGTGGTCACCCCTTCGAGTCATTAAGATGGAGACCTAGAATGTGAACATCCAATCATTAGATCAAAATTTATTCAGAGTAATCAGTTTTTTATTTATTTTTTTAAAAGAAAATAATTAAGCAAAATAACGTATTTGTAATTCAATAAAAGCTCTATTAAGCTTTCGAATATACCGTATAATTTAACGGAAACTATTGCTTGACGTTTATTTTTTAACACGCTTGACTACGATTTTTGTTTTACAAATTATCCTCACTAAGTTTAAAGTATTGCAAAATCAAAAAAAAAAAAAAANAAAAAAAAAAAAAAAAAAAAAAAAAAAAAAAAAAAAAAAAAAAAGAGCTGGAAAAATAAATATTTTTCTTACTGGGGTAAAAAAATGACCCCTTTTTAACTGTTTGAGGTATTTCTATGATTATTTATTTTAAAAATCAACCTAAGCAAATAAAATTTTGATATTGTATACTTACACATTTTATGAAAAATCTAGCTACGAATTAGCTTCAAAGCCCACTTCGATCTTCAAAAACAAAATAAGAAATGTAAAAAAAATAGTAATCAAAATGACCTCTAGTTTCTCTTTTTTCTAGTTTTAAATCAAATCAGATTTGTTTTTTCTATCAGTACGTCGTCTTTCTCGTACTTTATAGTTTCTAAATTAATGTGATTGGTAAGGTTTTATAGTTCTTTTATTATACCTTTAAATGCGGAAGTTATTTACGAGCCGATCTTGCCTTAAAAATCCTTACAAAATGATAAAAAATTTAGGAATGAAATGTCATATGACGAAATATTTCAGCTTTCTTATCTTTTTAAAAATCTTCCCCTTATTTTATTTCTTTTCTTTTTATTTTTAGAATTTACTTTATAATTTAAGTACAGTATTATAAACTAATATATTTTTATTTCTCAATATTTCCAAACCATGACTTCTATTTTTAATGATGATTTAATGCCAATTGCTATGCCAGTTTATAACTGTACTGAAGCATAAAAACTTGAAAAATAAGGATTTTTCTTATGAAGAAAGTAGTTTTGAACTCTTTTTAAATTATTATGCGTTAGCGATTTTAACAATGTTTCCGTCAATTTTATACATTCCAGCCTAAACATAAACAAGAGCCAAAAAATAGAGCAACTTTCCTTTCTTATTATTGATCTTAGACTAATATTACTTTAATGATTAATTTCGCTTACAATTTAAAGGCTATTATTACATGCCAATAATTATTGAGCAGGAAAATACTTCATAATTTTAAGTTTTTCATAACTTCATCTAACACAAAATAAAAAAAATGCATTTACCATATCTTTTGAACTCATCATCAAACTAATTGCATCCGTGGCCAAATTATTGGTTGCACTCTAAGATTCTATGTAAAATCATAATTATCAGGTGATACTATACAGCTTTATTGTTTTTACGCGGCTTAAACCGGTTTGCACTTGTTTACGTTCGTGTATGAATTGGTCACATTAGACAATATATAATATAAATTTGACGATAGGATAAATTAGACGATATATTATATAAATATAGAATATTTATTATATCTGTTATTATATTAGTATATCATAATCATTAGACCAAATTATTAGGCGCACTGTAGTGTTTTATTAATTGCATGTTTTGCACGAGTTTATATGCAATACTTTTATATTTAAACACACATGTAATGGGTTTTTATTCGGGACATTTTTCATATACTTCTTATTTGCATTAATACATTATTTTTTTAACGTATTGCATTTCAAAGTGAACTAATTGATACACGAACATAAACAAGTGCAAACTGGTTTCAGCCGCGTAAAAACAATAATGCTGTATAGTATCACCTGATAATTATGATTTTACACAAAATCTTATAGTGCGTCTAATAACATTGTGAGGGACACTATGCTTTCTTGATTGAATTGAATGATACTTCAATGATTATTGTGCTGGATTGTTAATCATAATTTTAACTCTCGGAGCCGCGATGGCTCAGGGGATAGAGCGTTCTCTTTCCAATGAGACGAACCGGGTTCGAATCCCAGTCCATGCGAATTCTGCAACCGGCTTACACCGAAATATCCTCAGTAGTAGACGGATCATGGGTTAGAGTCCCCTTGTCGTCAGGCTAACCATGGGAAGTTCTCGTGGTCTTCCTCTCCATGTAACGCAAATACGGGTTACCTCCAAAGAGCCCTCCACGAAGGCAAAATTTCTCCCACTACTCGATCCAGGAGTTCCCTCAGGGGACTGTTTAGAAGAAATTTGGATCCGTTAACGGACCCTTCACAAAATATCTTTTCATAAAAACGGGCCCTTCACGAAATATTTTAGCTTAAAAACGGACCCTTCAAAAAATGATTTTTTTTTTAATCGAACCCTTCACAAATTTGTTTATCTTCATTATTGTTTTGTTAATCGAATAAACCCTTTCCAGGGCAGAAAACAAGAACTATGGATGTAAACGAATTAAGTTTTGTCTTCGGCAGACGATTCTACCATTATTCGTCCGAAATTAATATTCTGCGTTCAGCAGTATAGGCTAAATACCAAATATTTGTATGTTGCATCGCTAATTTAGAAGCAGCAATTGCTGTTTATTTTGAAAAATTTAATTTTTTTAAATTATAATTTTACAGTGCTGAGCATAATCTTGTATCGATTTACAATTTAAAAACTCCTTGAAAAAGTTTTTTGCCATAACCGTACCCTCTTTGCACACGTTCAGCAGGACCCTGGTGGAAAGAATGTGAGTAATTTTTTCACAATTTCACAAAAACAGGACCTTTCACAAAACGTCTGGACAAACCCCCTGTCCCTTGTCTTCTGGATTGGATTCAAAATGACAAGGCTACGGAGTTGTACATTAGTAGTCGTAAACCCATAAAATTGGGTCGGTTGTTCAACGACGGTTATAAAATATAAAAAAAAAATAATTTAATTCTAGCAAAATAAATAATATTTNAAAAAATATCCAATAGAAAAATACGTAATCGTAAATTTTCATGGCTAGCTTTGTTTTTAAATAAAATTTTTTGTAATTTTCGTTTGTTGCAAGATATTTCGCACAAGAACGCGTACCCCTGCTAAACTGTTCCCGTACCCCTGGGGGTACGCGTACCACACTTTGGGAAACATTGACCTAAGCAAAAGTTGTAGAGATGGTGTGATAAAATAAGAAAAGTAAAATTTGATATTTTTGGTAAAATAAGATTATTTATGTAAAATGCAGATGAACAAAAGTGCACAAAAGTATGCTTAAGATTTTCTTAAAACAGGGGTCTGTCCAGACATTTTGTAAAAGGCCCTGTTTCTATAAAATTCTGAAAAAACTACTCATAATATGTGAATACAAAATAAGCGTTAAATCACATTCTTTCAAACAGGGCTCTGCTTTTGTGAATTTGTGCAAATAGGGTCAATTTCTCTCTGCTTTTGTGAATTGTGCAAATAGGTCATTTGTGCAAATAGGGTGCAAATAGGGATTTGTGCAAAAGGTTTTTAGCATTTTTTGTCATTGCAAAAAATGCTAAAAACCTTTTCAAGAAGTTTTTGAATTGTAAATTAGATACCAGATTAAGCTCAACAATTTCTGCTACTAAATTAGAAATGAAACATACAAATATTTGGCATTTAGCCTATACTGCTCAAGGCAAAATATTCATCTAGGACGAATAATGGAAACAAAATCACTCACATATTTTTAATAATTTCAATTGACGTATTTTAAATAACACAACTTAGTTATGTATCACTTTTAATGTGTTACGCATTAAGTAAACTTAAACAATTCTTAAATTTATAATATTTTATTTAAAAAATTGCCACAAATAAATTTTTATTTACATAATATTCTATTAATTAATTTTATGTACAAATACAAATTGATCAATTATTTATTTACGAAAAAAATCATTTAATATCAATAAGAATGTGCAAACGATGTTTGTGAAAGTAGAAATATTTTCTTAGAATACTAACATTTGGAATTTAAACTTAGGAAATTTGTATAAACTTAGTTCGTTTCGAACCGTCTTTCTTTTTTTTCCTTCCCCGGGAAAGGTTTATTCAATTAACAAAACAATAATGAGGATAAACAAATTTGTGAAGGGTCCGATTAAAAGATAAAAGATAAAATATTTTGTGAAGGGTCCGTTTTTATGAAAAGATATTTTGTGAAGGGCAGATTTGTGAAGTTGCTAAATTCCCTGCCATGCTGACAGGAAATTTTGCTACTCCATGACAATGACTCTCCGCTGCTTAGATTCGAGCTTTATTGGACTCTTTTGGTTGGGAAGTTTTGGACCACCTCTCCCTACAGCCCAGACATTGCTCTGAGTGATTTTTATATTTTCCAATATATTAAACATAATTTATGACGCAATCACTACAACGATGACGAATACGTGAAAACGGCAGTCACCTCGTGGTTAACGGAGCAGGTAGTAAGTTTAAATGAAGAGGGTTATTCTAAATCTAGTTGTAAGGTGTGATAAGTGTTTAAGCAAACTTGGCAACTGTTATGAAAAAAAGAGAAACGTATCTGAAAATTCTGAAAATAAATTTGCTTCTTGAACATTTTATTTCGTTTGGTTTTTATTTTTCAAAAGGCTCTTACTTAAAAAACAACTCTCACATTAGAATCATGAGTTAATAAAAAATATAATGAATAAAAGCTTTAATTTACTAAAATAGCATGATATACTTATGCTTTAAATATTTTAAGAGAATGTAAATAGCATATAGTAGAAGAAATTCATTATATATAATATTTCCTTTTTACTAATTTATTTCCTTTTTACGTTAACTTTACTTTTTGCGTATTTTAGTACATCTTGAGAACTTTTTAAGCAAATAGAAAACTTTTTACAAACAATTATAAAGTTCGTTTGTCTAAAGATAATTCCATGCAAAATATAACTTTTAGTAAATAGTTAGTATTTTTTATTATTTTATTTAATAACAATCGAAAAAGTTTTGAATTACAAGATATACAATTTTTTTTAATCATTGTAAAGATTGAAATTTTAAATGGCAGAATGCAAATTTTGTGAGAAATTGGTTGTACAATTCCCGATTAATTGGGTTTTGAAGAAGTAGTATCTTTTCAATTTAATTTCTCAGTAACTATTTGACTGATTTTGTTCAAATTTTATATTTAGTCATTTGAAATGGATACATTATGAATGTTAAGTTTACCTTATAAATGTTAAAAATTGTATACCTTAATATTCAATTTTTTTAAAAATGTTTTTAAATAAAATAATAAATATTTACTAAAAGTTATATTTTGCATGAAATTATCTTTAGATAAACGAGTTTTATAATTTTGTACAAAAATCCGATTTGTACGCAAAAAGTAGAATTAACATTAAGAAGTCCGAACTTTGGACCATTCTTCTGACCTAACTATTGGAACCATATTCCCCAGATTGCAACTATCTCTCATATTTATGAATCAGAAATCTGAATCTATCGAAAAAAAATTTGTGTTTATTCAGAGAAAGTACGTTTTTGTGTCTGATTACTTAACTCAAAATATCGTATGCACTACAAGCCCTGACCAAATTATTAGAAACACTATAAGATTCTACCTAAAAACTTAATTATTAGGTGTTACTATACAGTTTTATTGTTGTTATGTGACTGAAACCGGTTTGCACTTGTTTACATTAGTGTATCAAATGGTTAAATTAGACGATATATTATTTAAATATAGAATATTTATTATATCAAGCATTATATTAGCATATTATAATTAGATGAAATTATTAGACGCTTTGTAATTTTTTAATAATTACATGTTTTGCAAGAGTTTATAGGCACTACTTTTATATTTAAACATACGTGTAATGGATTTTTATTCGGGAGATTTTTATATGCATCCTATTTGTATTTATTTTTAACGTATTGCATTACAATGTCAACCAATTGGTAAAGGATAGTAAACAAATACAAACCGGTTTCATCTGAATCAAAACAGTACAGCTGTATAGTATCACCTGATTATTATAATTTTGCATAGAATCTTATAGTGCGTTTAATAATACGGCCAGAGACTGTAATTAATTATCATATTTGAGGTCACCCTTTCGAACCATTAAGATTGAGTCCTAGAACTGTAAGATCTGGTTTGTTAGATCAAAAGTTATTTAGGGTTGTCCTTTTTTATTTTGCGCCTTGTACTCCTATATTTACTTAGCTTACTATCGCTAGTTATAATATTTGCATGCAATTTGGACTCTTAAATTTGCGAGGTGCAATAGTTTAAAAAAAATCTGTAAGAGTGTCTAAATTTAAAATTCGTAATAAAATTACTTCTACCAAACTTTTGTTTGGCGAGAACTGATAGCGAAAGTAAACATAAATGTTTGCTGTTCCTCGCCATCATTATCTGACGATTCTTGCCTGAGTCCCCCAATTCTTGCTTTACTAACTATTAGTCAGTTTAACACCGTTTATCATAACTTTGGTGTTAATCAGCTTAAATTAACGCCAAGTGTCAGGTGGCTTTATTTACTTTCGTCTTTAGTTCTCGCTCTACCATGTACACAAATAGTATTTTTATTATAAAATTAATATTTTCACGCTGTTGCAATCTTCTTTTAAAATTATTGTACTATACAATCAATCAAAATGAATGTATGTGTACAATATATATATTGCAATTAGAATAAACATAATTTAATATTTATATACGCATTTTCAATGAAATTGAAATACAAAGAGTGAAGTACATACTTTTTCAGATTCGTTTTCTCTTCTCTTCTAGAATGCTTTTGAATTAGTTCAAAAATAACATGGCGACTTTTTACTTTTTTCCTAAACGAATTAATACAGTTTATAAATTAAATTAGCTCATTTTTTTGTCTCTTTCAGTGCCGATTACTTAAATTAATTAAGCATTATTGGCGACAGTAATAGTATGGCAATTTTTCCCTTTTTTCCTAAGCGAATTAATACTGTTTATATATTAAATTTGGTTTTAGTACATAGCTCAATTTTATTGTTTGAATTAGAACTGATTACTAAAATTAATTAAGCATTATTAGAGACAGTAATAGTATGGCGATTTTTAGCGTTTTTCCTAAAGGTATTAATACCTTTAATAAATTAACTTTGCTTTCTAGAGCACAGCTCAATTTTTTTGTCTCTATCAGTGCCGATTACTAAAATTAATTAAGCATTATTGGCGACAGTAATAGTATGGCAGTTTTTCCCTTTTTTCCTAAACGAATTAATGCTGTTTATATATTAAATTTGGTTTTAGTACATAGATCAATTTTATTGTTTCAATTAGAACTGATTACTGAAATTAATTAAGCATTATTAGAGACAGTAATAGTATGGCGATTTTTAACATTTTTCATAAACGTATTAATACCTTTAATAAATTAACTTTGCTTTCTAGTGCACAGCTCATTTTTTTGTCCCTATCAGTGCCGCTTACTTAAATTAATTAAGCATTATTGGCGACAGTAATAGTATGGCGATTTTTTACATTTTTGCTAAACGAATTAATACTGTTTAAATATTAAATTTGCTTTTAATACATAGCTTATTTTTTATTTCAATTAGAAACGATTACTAAAATTAATTAAGTATAATTGAAGACAATAATAACATGGAAATTTTTTAACGTTATTCCTAAATGTATTAATATCGTTTATAATTTAAATTTGCTTTCTAGTACATAGCTAAATTTTTTTGTTTCAATTAGAACCTATTACCAAAACTAATTAAGCATTATTATCCAACAATAATAGAAAGGCGATTTTTTACGCTTCTTTAAATCGAACTCGTACCATTTCTTTAGTTTTGCTTTTTAGTCAATTGCTTATTATTTTTTTTTTATAATTTCAATTAGTACGTACTACCAAGTTCTATTGCTAGACTAATCAATTTTTTGTTGTAGTTTATAAAGATGCAGAATGAGCTAATATATAAAACTATATTTTAGTAACTAATCTTAATGTTTAACATTAAGTCTTATTACTAATGATAAGCATTTTTTTTTATACAACCGCACATTTCTTACTTCTCATTCAAATAAATAATAATGAAAATAAAATTTTTTTTCAGAAACAAATAATGTAAAGCACAATCAAATCAACACACTCATTAAAACGTGCGGCATTTGGGAAACAACATTAAATTTAATTTTTAACCAAACGTAATGCAAAAATTGGAATTAAAGGCGTACGTTATCTTATTACGTTATATTTTCGCGCATGCGCTGTGAAGCTTAATTAGAGTTTGTATTAGCCCTAACGTAACATTCTATTATCTCAATTTTTGCCCACTTGTATACATATATAAATATATATTCTCTGTGGAGAAGAGTGTAATTCCGAGATAGAGTGATTACTTCAATTTCTTTTTTATCTCCCTCTTATCAGGAAGCCTTCTTTATACTTCCGCTATTTTCTTCATAAAACTAGACCTCATTTTTATCTTCTGTGTGTCGAATAAAGTGAGTTATTTCACTCGGGTAGCCATTTATCAATGCCAAGGACTAAGAAATATCATAGAAATTTTGGGGGAAATGCATGAATGAAAAAGATCAACAAACTTCAATATAGAATCGTTACAAAAATTCCAAAATAGTTTTCTTTTATGGGAAGTCTGTTTTTCCTCAATAAAGATTACTCAAATGGGATTTTTTTTTTCTCCTTTTAAATGTTTATGAAACGTTACTTTGACAGCTAAGTTCGAAGAATGTTGTTTATTTTCTTTTATTTGCGTTTTTTGAATGAAATTTATTTTAGTAGTTGATACTTTAACATTCAAAACTAGATGTGATACCAATTATTTTCCTTTCACTGTGGCGAATAAAATGAATTCATACAGTTAGTCGTTTGCAAATTAAAAGGAAAAAAGAAACTAAGAAAAATTATAGAAATTCGGGCTTGAATGGAAAAAAAACGCGTAACTTCAAAAGAGTAATTATGAAAATTCGAAAATGGCTTTCTTTTATGGGGAATCAGCAATAAGGATTTCTTTAATGGATTTTTTTCCCATTAAATGTTCATGAAACGTTATTTTGACATATTTTAGAAAAAGTTAGAAGAATGCCATTGTTATCTGAGTTTCTTGAAAGAAATTAATTTTAATAGTTGGTTAGCTATATATGATACTAAATATTTTCTTTTCCCTTTCCCCCAATAAAATGAAATATATTTTTCAGCTAGCCATTCGTCAGTAAAAAGGCGAAAACTAAGAAGTATCACATATTTAGGAAAGTTAAAAATGTAGAGAAGACATGAGGAATAATAAATATTAATGAAAAAAAAAGAGAAAAAAAATGTTTTTTTTAAAATTTTTTAAATAAAATACTAAAAATCCGGAAAACAAAATAATGAAAATATATAATCTCTCCATCAGCTCACACGATTATATCCGCAAAAAGGAGTGCTTTCTAATTTTGTATCAATATAGCCAAAGCAAAATATATCAATACAATAATGTGAGGGACCCTAAAAAAATTAAACGAAAATAAAAAACATTAAGTAAAAATAAAACAATCAAGTAATACACACATAACGAAAAAACGTTTATATGTTTATCTAATTTATATTTTTACCATGTGCAAATCCAATTCGGGCAAATCAGACATGTCTCTCTCTCTCTTTTTTTTAATAAATGTAAATTTTTACGAAACTTATTAATTATTACCAGCATTATATTATTACCTTGCGCGCATCCATTTTCGGGTCAATTCAAGGTAACGAACAAATCAAACTCGCTTCAGTACTGCAGCAAGAACGCGACCTAAAAGATACCTCCATTTGCGCTTCTAAATCTATTTGCGCTTTTGTTTACATATTTTGTAATCTGGCAATCTTATTACAAAAATATTTTAAATCATTCTTGAAAGATTCCGGTACGCCTAAAGTGCATTTAAATCCGCTACACACTTTAAGAGATTTCGTTTTGTGTTTTATTCTGTATTTTCTTTTTTTTTGCTTGATATGTTTTATTTCGTAAATATTTTTTACTTAATGTGTTCTATTTTCGTTTCCAGTCACTTGAGCACTCCTTACACTATTGTGCATATATATATATTATAGATAAATAAAGAATATTTTTTTAAATACTTTTAAAAAATAATTTTAATAATTTTTATTCTCTTGTCATTATTTTTTTTAAAATTATTTTTCATATTTTCTCAATATTTTAACAAATTTTGTTCTTTTTTTCACGTATATCTCGGGATCCCAAATCAAGTCCGACCTCATTTCTTGTAGAGATACAAGTAATTCTACCAGAGATGTGGTGGCTCAGGGGGTGGATAGAGTTTTCGCATTCCAATGAGTTGAACTGGATTCGAATACCATGAATTGCTGGTCGAAATGAATTCCGTATCCAGCTTGTAATAATAAAAAGGATTTTATTTAATTGTGGTTCAGTGGTTAAATCTAAACTGTAACTTAAGAAGTGCAGAAAAAAATAATAAAAAAATTGTTTGCGCTCAGCGCCATCTGGTATTATCCTCAACAAGCACCGACCACAATAAAATATCCTCACTGGTAGACGGATCCAGGAGCTCCCTTGTCTTCTGGATTGAGTTCAAAATTACAAGGCTACGGAGTTGAACATGAATAGTCATAAACTCAAATTTGGGTCGGCTGTTCAACGACGGTTATAAAGTAAAATAAAAGAGTAATTCAACCGACTGCATAAATAAATGTACTTAAGAAATTCGAAGGGAAACAGAATATTTCCTTACATAAATTTGATTGATTACACTCTTTAGAATGAAGTGGGTTGAATTGAAAGATAAATATGTAGTAGAGATGCGTAAGAAAAAGCGATAATAAAAAAACGTTGATTGGTCACAATCTTAAAGATGAGATTACAACAAAGATGAAAATGAAAACGATGTTGAAAAGTCTTAAATAATGGGAAGCATGTCGATATTTTTTTAGTTAGCTCGATAGTTTTCAGTCTTATTATTGCTAACAAGAAAGTTACCCAAAATATTAGTTGCCAATCAATTTATTGATTCATAGCGTTTATTTTTGATGTATCAGTTTGCTTTAAGGCTGGTTTTTTATGTTGAGAGTTTTTTGATTATTTTAAATTCATCAAGCTATAGATTATCAAACAATACATTTTGTTTCTTAAATACATCTTCAAGTTCAAGTTGTATTAGTTTCACAGACGAAACGATCGCCATATTGAGTGCGTTTGCCTATAATACGAGTAGGTTGCTTTAATTAAAAAAATATATATATTAACTATTAAATTTCGAAATTAGACTAAAATTTTTATTTTTTGTGTGATAAATCGCATCGAATTCAAATCAAATTTATGAAGCTAGCAAATTTTTAACCCAAATTTTCACGGAAAAGAAATTCTGGTGAAAATAACCGTATCACATTTCTGGTAAAAAAAGAGGAAAAAAACACAATTTTATATAATAAAACAAAAATCTACGGTATTTAAATTATTTATTTGATAATTTTTCCATTCTTATGTTAACGGTTTACCTGAAATTCTAGTTTTCAAAATTACACTTATTGCTTATGTTTATTAATTATACCTATTAATCAGGGTTGGCAAGTTTTTGACACATGACGGTTTTTACCGGTTTATACCATGGTTTTTACCGTCATGTCAAAAACCCCTCTGTCAAAAATGTCAAAAACTGTCAAAAACCCATAGTTTTGGTAAAACTGTATTTTTATTTGAGTTTAACTGCTTGTAATTTAAAATTAATTCATTTTAGTCAATAAAATTAGAAAAAAAAGTTGTTAAAAGATATTTAACAACAGATTCTTGCATTTTCCCAACATGATTACATCAAAACATACTATTTGAAGTAAAATATTAGGATACTAAAAAAATTTTTCAACATTTCCGAGCATCATTTTGTTGGGCATATTACATTACTGAAGAATGTCAAGTCATTCTTGACTTAGAGTTTGTTAGTAGCTACAAGATTTGAAAGTTTTGTTTAGCTTATTTCTAATATTTAAGAAGTGCCAAATTTTAAATTTTTTTTAGTTCTTGAATTTATTAATAGCTCCAAGCTTTTTTTTTTGTTTGTTTGTTTATTTCTAACAATTAAGAAGTGCAAAATTTTGAATCCTTTGCAAATCAAGCTATAATGATAAAAATAAGTATCACTATTTTCAATAAATATATTACAATATTACTGTATGAATGTATATCCTTCTACAAGAATACATGTATATAGTTTCAGAATCAATAGCAATCATTTACAACATTCATTTATAAAGGCAATTATGTGAAAATAATATATTGACCGCTATATGCCATAAATTTAAGAAAACAGTAGGTTTTTGACGGTTTTTACCACTGTCATGTCAAAAACCAGTTTTTGACGGCAAAAACTCAACCCTGGTAGTAACTGAATTTGATTCTCAAATTTTTTTAAATTATCATCTTATTCTATTTTATGTATATATTTCAAAGAGTTTATATTATGTCAATATTATGTTTCCCAAAAACTATCAGAACAAGAGAAACATTTGTAGTTTATAAAAAATAATTAAAGGCATGTCGAAAGACATTCTCTTAGCATATTTTTTTTCAAAATGAATAAAGGGAAAAAAAAGTTAATAATTGATAAACTTGTTTTCAATTTTCATAAAGACTACCAGCGTCGAAGTGGTTGGTAATTCCGAACAACAATTATAAAATCTCCAAACTAGGAGGAAATCGGGGAAAAAAATTGAAGTATATTTACTTTGGCGTTTGAATGGGAACACCCTCTTAGCGGGAATGTCTCGGTATTTATACTCTAGCTTGTTTCTGCATACATTTTAAAGTTCTTAACGACCCTATTTTTGCCTAAGTAAAATTTGCAACCAAATTTTCATTTTATAAAGAACCAGAGAAGAAGCAAGCTACAACTGAAACCGAAACACTGTAATATTGATACTTTTTGGTCCACATCATGTCACTAACTACGGTTCAAACATCAATCATTAACAAGTTCAACAGAATCAAACAAAAATTAGTCACGTTATTTAATACTCACGCCTTTAATTTAATTATTTTTTTTAACCTTTAATTTCTCGATATAAATATATAATAAAGTAACTATGATACTTTGTTTCAATATTATCGATGATACTGATACTTTTTAAGTGCTTTTTTGATGTTAAATATCACATACCGTCTCACTACCGACGGTACAAGTTCAGGGGTCTGTTTAGAAGAAATTTGGATCCGTTAACGGACCCTTCACAAAATATCTCTTCATAAAAACGGACCCTTCACAAAATATTTTAACTTAAAAATGTATCTTTTAATCGGACCCTTCACAAAGTTGTTTATCTTCATTATTGTTTTGTTAATGAATTAAACCCTTCCCAGGAAGGGGGGGGGGAGAAAGACAGGTGTAAGCGAACTAAGTTTTGTCTTCTGCAGACGCTTCTTCCTTTATTCGTCCGAAATGAATATTCTGCGTGCAGCGGTATAGGCTAAATACCAAATATTTGTATGTTTTGCATCTCTAATTTAGTAGCAGCAATTGCTGTTTATTTTTTAAAATTTATTTTTAAATAATTAAAATTTATTTATTAAATAATTACAATTTTACAGTGTTGAGCATAATCTTGTATGTCTTAACAGTTTAAAAACTCCTTGAAAAAGTTTTTTTGCAATAACAGGACCCTATTTGCACACATTCATAAAAGCAGGACCCTGGTAATGAAAGAATGTGACTTAACGTTTATTTTATATTCTCGAATCACGAGTAATTTTTTCACAATTTTACGAAAACGGATCTTTCAGAAAATGTCTGGCCAGCCCCCTGAAGTTTCACTCCCCACCAATTAACAATAAAAACAAACAAAAATCAAGTTATTCCACCTTGTGTTTAATTATTTTGTAATTCCCAAAATAAATCCGTAGAAGCTATAAATAGATTTTTATAATCGTAATGTTTATTTTAGTTCAAAATTCAACCTTGACTATCATTAGAAAACTCATACAGCTGACAAAAAAGTGGCAAACACCTGAAAGGTTGTTATGAAGGACAAATGAGATCAAATGTTTTTTTCCCTTCCTTTCTATCTGGTAGTGGCAGTTGCTGAAAGATTTATAAATCGTTTGCGAGGTGGGCAGTTGAAGCACGTGTTTGCTTCGTGTTCAAAACCCTCTCAACACTAGGCCATTTTAAAGGAACCGAAGCTATCACGAATGTTGAATTAATTCGGATCTATACTTATACTTCTACAGTCTTAAGTCTGTTTATCTTATCAATATGAGTCAAAACTGGTTCGCAGTTTAATTTTGTGAGTGGAAAAGCAATGATTGATTCAGTATTCTTCATTGCTAAAAATAAATATACATGAAGATCTATTTTTTTGAAGCCTGCTATGACTCTTATTTTTCAAAACCTATTTCAGGGTGCGTAGCCAAATTATTCAACAAAAAATGAGCACTTTTCAAGAACACAAAAAATATTTTTAAGCACTTTAAATAAATATAATTTGGCAGGGTTGGAAAATTTTTGACAATTGACGGTTTTATCTTGTTCTAACCATCGTGTCAAAAAAAAACCCTTTTGGTGTTGTGTTTGATTATTGTCAAAAATCATGAAATTTTTAATTATGTGAAACGAATGGCGTTTTCGTACGCTAGGGACTGACAATAGGCCGAAATAGATTAGGGTTGAATTAATTGTGAAAACGTTGAATAGAACAATGTGAACTGTGTCTTTTTGCATAATTCGAAGCGAAAATCAGCATAGTAAAGGAGAAATCTCATTTTGAAAAAGGGAAAATCAAGCACTTTTTAAAAATACCTAATGAAAATAGCACCTTTAAGGGCTTTTAAAAAACGAAAATCGAAAATTAGCAGCTTTAAGCACTTTTTAAAAACGCTACGCACCCTGTATTTATATAAGAAATAATTAGATATTATAAAGTTAAGACTTTATTTTTCTTTTTGTATTTTTAGATTGTTGTACTTATAGTGCACGTAGCAACTATTTTGTCCCGCAGTGCACTGATCGTAAAGACACGGTTCCCAGTAGGACGTCTAAGTCAGCCTGCGTAGGGACCGAGGGTGCGCTGTATCGGTCCTCGTAAATCAGTCTACCGTACAGTGCTCGACTTCGCTGTAATTTTTGAACATAATGTATAAGGATGCAGCAGATCATGTGTTCAGATTAATAAATGTATCAGATAATTGTTAAATAACTTGTTCCGTTATGTTTTATTTGTTTCTTTGGGAGCTAATTATTGTTTACAGGGGTCTGTTTAGAAGAAATTTGGGTCCATTAACGAACCCTTCATAAAATATCTTTTCATAAAAACGGACCCTTCACAAAATAATTTTTCTTTTAAACCCTTCACAAATTTGTTTATCTTCATTATTGTTTTGTTTATTGAATCAACCCTTCCCAGGGCAGAAAACAAGAGAGATGGATGTAAACGAACTAAGTTTTGTCTTCGGCAGACGATTCTTCCATTATTCGTCCGAAATTAATATTCTGCGTTCAGCAGTATACGTTAAATACCAAATATTTGTATGTTGCATCTCTAATTTAAAAATCAGCAATTGCTGTTTATTTTTTAAAATTAATTTTTTTATAATTATAATTTTTCAGTGTTGAGTATAATCTTTTATTTATTTACTAGCATTTACTGTATTTATTTGTAACTATTTAGCTAGCAATAAAATAGTTTCAGCAATTTTGATTACTCTTTAATGAAATGCTAGTTTACCCACCTATTCCCGTATAATACAAGTTTTACTTCTTTTTGGATAGTCATTTGAATTCATTCATATTATCTATAAGAAGACCAGGTATGTTGGATTAATTAATTTTCAGACAACGCATCGCCTGCTACCACCGGGCAGGTCATTTGTTTAAGCCCTTTAATCTGTACCTTCATTCAAGCAGTTGAAAATAGGTAACAGGAGTAAACTTGGCCTGCTTATCTCTTAATACCAAGATTTCAATCTAGTGACAGAGGTAGGTTTGCAATAAGGCAGCAGCAGTTGAAAACTCTGTTCAAGGATTTAAATGTTCTTGTGTGCGGCCCACTGATCCATCTGTCATGGAGACGAATCAATCGGACCAGAGTGATGAACCTCCTCTTGATGCAGTCATCTGCTAGGGTTTTAACAGACCAATCTGCTGACTTAATCTGCAATGAATGTTTCGATATAATCGATTCCCACGATTCTAAAATCTTAAGAGTGTAAAGTTGCTCCTAAACCGATAAGAACTGTAGTTATAACACGAAACCCTTGTAGTCCCTGGGCAAATTATTAGACGTACTATATAGTTCCATACAAAACCTTACCTTGTTCAATACCTTGTTTACGTTCGTATATCAATTGGTTCACATTGTAATGCACTACGTTAAAAATAAATATAAATGGGAAGTATATAAAAATCTCCTGAATAAAAACCCATTACATTTATGTTTAAACATAAAAGTGTTGCCTATAAACTCGTTCAAAACATGTCATTATTAAAAAACTACAGTGCGTCTAACAATTTTGTCTAAATATTACAATATACTAATATAATACCTGATATAATAAATACTCTAATTTATACAATATATCGTTTAATTTATCCAATCGTCGAATTTATGTTATATATCGTCTAATTTAACCCATCGATACACAAACGTAGACAAGTGCAAACGGGTTTTAGTCGGGTAAAAACAATAAAACTGTTTAGTAACACCTGGTGATTAATATTTTACTTAAAATCTTGTAGTGCGTCTAATAAATTGGACAGGGACTGCATAATTGGAACAATCGATTGAACTAAAACTCTCCAAAGAAAAAGTGATAGACTAAGGAGCTATGAATATAAAATAAAATTTAAAAAAATCACATCAAAACCCCTTAAATTTAGTGTATAAAATATCAAAAAACAGTAAACTGATAGAAAAAGAATAGTGCGTGGAGTCCCTCCGCGCGGAAGAAGTTAAACTTCGCAACCTGCGACGTTAATTGTAGAAGAATCAGCAGTCGTAGAAGGATCACTAGTTCTATTCAACGACTCTTTTTCCTGCTCCGCTCGATTCCGTGCTCTGTAATCACGGTAATATTGTGCATATTTCCTTCCTGGACCTCTTGAACCAGTGCTTGTGGTTGCCTCATCGTCTCGCCCTGGAAAATGTATTAATAATGTATGTGAATGCGTCATAATGTAATTTCAGAAGAGAAACAATCAATTTATATTCACAAGAAACGTAACCTTGACATAACCTTAAATCCGTCTCATTGTCCGTGGGATTGTTTTCACTCATTTTTTACAATTGTTATCCACTAAATTTGAAAATAAAAAATACTACCCTATTAAATTATATGTGTATCAAAACAAACTAAAAAAATATTTATAGAGAAACAATACTTTTATTATTTTTATGCTAGTGAGAACCAAAACAATATGGAAATGAATGAGGGAAAACTGGATCCTACCACGTGATTTGCCGGCCAATAAAAATGTAGCGTTAAACGTTTAACGCAACCTTGTTGGAAGTCGCATAAAGGTCTAGTTTCTTAGGACAGGACGCCGTCAGCTGGAAATCAGCGCTAACCTCTGATTGGTCCATTTGTGAGTTTGATAGTATACGTCATCGAACGCTCATCTTGAACTACAATTGCCGTTCAACTCAACTGCAGTTGGATTACAGCGTGACGTTAACCACAGAAGCAATGGCGGACAACATCCAACAGCACATAAAAATCAGCCAAGATTTTGATTTTGACATTAAACATAGTTTCTTCATTAAACATAGCACTCTTCATTTAGCTCAGCTATAATGTGTTTTTTCTTGGACAAAGTCATTTTTTGTTCTCTAAAACACTGGTCGACAATAACAAAATCATTACAAATTCAAAATAAATATTTGTTTACGTTATTAACGCATGCGCAATGAGAGATAATGTCTGCGTTTGACCGACTGCTCACGCTGAGCTAACAAAAAAGTATTTTTTTTGGAGTCAGCTCTACGCCAACTTTCCGCTGACGCCCAGATAAGGCGCTAGTTCTAAGAAACCAGGCTTTAAGCTAACAAACCAGTATTTTGTTGGCGTCAGCGGGACGTTGACGTCCAGATAAGGCGCTTGTCCTAAGAAACCAGACCAGGAAGTTTGTAGTATATTAAATCTAACATCTATTTATGTACAGGATGAACTTAATCCTTACTAAAAGTATGTGTGACTGTGTGAGGCTCATTCAGTTGAAGATATGGTGGAATGTTTGCTGTGTGGAATATGAAAAATGATGACCAAATAAAAAATGCGCAAATCACAAGTTATGTGTGTCTAAATGATATACTTATCGAATGTTATTGTTTTAATAATTGGTTGATTTGTTTTATACGTAATTTCTTTTTACTATTAATTATAGTTTGTTTTCAAGTAAAAGTTTTGCTTGAGTCTTGCTCAGTGATTACCAACTGGCGGCCCGCGGAGCCTTTTTTTGTGGCCCGCGAACTAAACTATATTAGTTGTCACATTTTACTTACAATTTTCGTAAAAAATCTATGTGGATTTAAAATATGTTTCTTTCGTTAAAAAAAAAACCTAATTTCTTCGTTTCTGTGAAATTTAACATACCAACGACGCAAAAAAAATAAATTATTATTCTGGTTTTGCATACAAGAAAATATTTATTCAAATACAAAAATAATCGTGTATGTTGTTCTTTATTTTTCTTTTTTTTTTGTATTTTGTGAATATAATTTAGCATGTGCGTATCCGAAATTTTCTCGGAGAAATTCTCCGATTTAACTTTTTGAAACCACTCATTTTGGACAAATCAACAAATTTTGCTTCAAAATCGATTTCTAATTTTAATTTGTAATTCAATACGTTTGTTTTGTACAACTTGATAAAAATCTGACAGTAATATTTAATGTTCCTTTCAAACATAAAACAGTCCTATATAAAATTTTGATTATGTTGCGGCCCGCCATTTGACTGGTGTTTTTAATTGCGGCCCCAGGCCTCATGTAAGTTGAAAACCCCTGAAACTGTCATATTTTATGACAAATTTTTTGACTTATAGTATTATTCACTGAACAGTTCAAAAAATGTAGTACTGTGTTTTTACATTATAATACTAACACTAATTTTGGATTACCTATTGTCTATTTTTTTGTTTAGTCGTTTTGATCTAAGATGTGTACGATTTATGGCGCTGGTGGTACGAATTAAGCAACCGCTTTCCTAAATCGTACCATTTGCACTCCCCCCCAGGCAGAATCGTGGCGACACTGTAGCAGAACGTTACCCAGTTCTTGCAGAAAGAGTTTTCCTTGAGGGAGTAAAAAATTTTGGTTTTCTTTTCTGCTGAAATGTTCGAAAGATTTTTATCTTTTCTTCAGAATTATATATTCAAAAGATATCTTTCTCGCTCATCGAAGGAGTGAAGAAAAAAATGCTTGTGATTTTCATGTTTTCATTTGAGAATAATGAAAAATGAAGAATAATGAAATAATAAAAAAGTTGGTTTTCTTTTCTGCTGAAATTTTCATTCTAATTTTTTAATGCAGTTATTACTATTGATTTTCACATAGCTATTTAAATCCAATATTTTCAATACGACATTATTTATTACAACAACTGAATCTCGAAATGAAAACACACATTTAGTGTCTACTTTTTGAAGAGTCGATCTTTTTTTTTTCGGTAGTTACTGCTAAGGATTTCCAAGATTTTTTTAAATTACTATTTTAATGTGATGATGAATTACAAAATTCTAAAAAGGAAATCGTGTGTTATTCCCTTACAAAATGCGAGAATATCTCCCTAAATTTTAGAATTAAAAAAATATTACATATTCAATTAAAAAAATCATTTTTATTTGATCAGATTTTTTTTTTGAAGTTGACGCTTCTGTTACTTTAAAATAGTAACATGTATATTTGATATTTTTATATGTGTCTTGCCGAAAGATATTAGTATTAGAGAGGTATGTAGCAGAAAGCCGGAAAAAGTTCTGCCACATTGTGAATAATTGATTTTCAGCACTAATATTATATAATTTATGCAGTAATATTATTATTAAATAACTATTTGTTTCATTTAAATATTTCAAATGTTAAGTGACATTGATTTGTGACTGATGAAAACGTGAAAAATGGAAATTTCTTCTAAATATTTCAGATATAAAGCTTTCCTAAATAAGGTTTAAGATAGTTGAAAACTTAGTTAAATAATATCAATTCTGATTTAAGTCAAAATATCATTTAAAAATATCATTTAAACTTAAATTAGCGATAATCATGTTTATTGCATCATTATTGTTTGTAATTATTGACTCATAACACGCGAATTTTTATACGTCCTTAAGTTAGAATCTAGCTTAAAGAAAATAATCTTTAAAATTGTTCTCTCAATTATATTTTCACTAAAAAAAGAATTAATTAAGTTTACAGATGTCGGAATGTCGCAAGTCAATCCCTAATTCGAAGAGTGTTAGTTACCTTAAGGTATTACCGAAAGAAAAAAACGAATGGTTATGATTTAAATTTAAATTAAATCCATCTGATTTAAATTCGAAGTCCTAAATTGCATCTTGAAAAATAATAAATTGTGTATGCATGATTAAAAAACAGTTTTGACCTACGTAATATTTAAGCGTGATTACCTGGAAATTTTGACTATGTTATCAACTGTAGAATCAATAAGAGCTAAATTTAGCCTTTTGCAAACACCCACCCTCGCGTTAATAGAAGGTCTGCAGATAAAGAGCACTTTAAATAGAATTCACAACCAGAAAGCACTTTATCAACATTTTCAGGACAAACTGCGCTTACTTGTGGATTTAATCAGAAAAATTTGATATTAAAGGATTTTTTTTTTTGTTCTCAACATAAATCTATGAACTTAGGAAATATATTAAGATATACGAATAAATTATTCGTGTCTGAATAATTATGATTATGAATTAAAATATGTTGCCACTCAATGCTAAAAGCAATTATTTTAAAGCAATTATTATTTGTTTATTTTAAAGAAAAGAAAACGAAAGGCGTTTTTATACTAATGAATCGTTGTAAAGTTTCATTTGAAATCGTTTTCTTATATGCATGTTAAATAAAATCGTTTTCATATATACATGTTAAATAAAATCGTTTTCTAATTTGTAAACATTTTGAAAGAAATAATATATATCAAGGTGTCGTCTGTCTCAAAATATTGAAAACCGTAGGCTTCGCAAACACAGCTGCTATTTTAGACAAATGTCTTTGTGTTACAATTTGTTTTACAGCGCCAGAACTGATATTTGATATGCTGAAATAACTACTTTAAATTATGAACTCAAAGTTTTATTTTTTTGTATAAGGCTAGCGTGGACATTTTTTAAATAATTTTTTTTTTATAAATTAAATAAAATCTACTCATGAAGTATTTTTTCAAGAACAATTTGTACGTTTATCTGAAATTTTTGCTGTGCACGTATACGCATTTACTTTGCATTACTCAAATAAATTAGGAACAATAAAAAAAGACAATAAAAAATGTATCTTCCTTTTTCCAAAAAAAATAGTATGCTTAGTAAAATAGTCAACTGTTTTGCATAGAATAATTTTGATCAGCAGAATATATTTAGTTTCTTAACAAAATTTAATTCTTAGATTGCTGGCTATATTTCTTCTTTTCTATTAATAAAAATGTGACAATAATTTAAAAAAGGTAGTTTTACTTTAAAGAAAAACTTAAATTAAAGAAATTTAACCAATGATTAGTATAAAAAATAAAAATGTAGAATAATATGAAGGAAAAAAAATGCAAAAATAATATACGTGGTAGTGTAAAGAATAAGATTTTAAAAAATTTAAAATGTTAATTAAATAGTCGGTAAAATAATTCTGCAAAACGCGCACGGACGAGTAAATTAAAAATTTACTAGGGGGCTTTGCCCCCTGCTCGCTGGCGCTCGCCTACCCCCGGAACTGCTTTCGTAGCTAATTTCGGTTTGCTTCGCAATCTGATGCTCGCTTTGCTCGCTCAAGGCCTGGTTTCTTAAGACAGGACGCCGTCAGCTGGAAATCAGCGCTAACCTCTGATTGGTCCATTTGTGAGTTTGATAGCATACGTCATCGAACGCTCATCTTGAACTACAATTGCCGTCCAACTCAACTGCAGTTGGATTACAGCGTGACGTTAACCACAGAAGCAATGGCGGACAACATCCAACAGCACATTGAAATCAGCCAAGATTTTGATTTTGACATTAAACATAGCTTCTTCATTAAACATAGCACTCTTCATTTAGCTCAGCTATAATGTGTTTTTTCTTGGACAAAGTCATTATTTGTTCTCTAAAACACTGGTCGACAATAACAAAATCANGAAATAGTACTGAACGCCGGATGTAAAGCATCGGCTTCGATGAAGATAATTTTGTGAGAATTTTTTTGATAATTCGGTGAGAATTCACCCGATTAGACATATGATGCTCACTACGTGCTCTTGCGCGCCGAAGCCTATCAATTAAAAATGAAAACTGTTGCCAACGCGAGAAAAGAAATATCATCGGTTTTATTGATACATACGTACGCATTAGCGTTTTATATAATATAGATAGATTTTAAGATGAATACGATATATAAGTTGGTAAATACGAATTAGTAAAATACTTAAAAATGTTGACTACGTATTCGTATTAATAATTATAAAATATATATTGAAGAAATTTATAAATATATTATAGAAATTTATAAATATATTATAGAAATTTATAAATATAAACATATTATTAAAAATGGAACAATTATTAAAAGAACAAACTAAAAAATAACATTAAAAAAAGCTACCGTATAATCACATTCTATCAGAAACATGTTTTTTTTTATAAAACTCGACATTCGTTGAATAAAATGTTTTTTGTTGATTGAAATGTTTTTTTCAAATCTCTTTATTAAATTACGAAACATTTTTTAGACGACTAAAGAAGAAACATCGCATTTTTACATTTAAAAAAAAATCATTTGCAATCGGTTATTAGCAAAAAAAAATTAAAAAAAATATGAATAAAATTTAACGCTTCGCGCGCCAAGTTTCTAGTTAGTTAACCACATTTAAATATTAATATCCCTATTTTAATATTTCTTTATTGTCGCCAAAATATTTTTTTACAAGAAGTTAGTATTAATTTTTCTCGGCTTCTACTAAATAAAAGCTGATGAAACTTTAAATTTTTGAAATTTTATAGAAAAAATACGTAGATTAATATGGTATAAAAAATTTATACCCCATAATTCAAAATTTTATCATTCGCAATTAAACTAAATAAAAAAAAATAATTATTAAAAATTATTTTTTGCTTGAAATTACCTTTGGGTAAACGAGTTTTATGAGTGGGGCAATTTTTTTTTTAATTACTCAATTAGTTTTAAAAACATGACTTAAAACGCAAAAAGTTAAATTAACATTAGGGGGTCAAAAATTAGGATCGCTCTCCTGATCAAACTATGGGGACTATGTTTCCCAGATTGCGGCGACTTCCTATATTTTTAAGGTTAAAAATCCAAGTGTTTAATCAGAGAAAGTACGTTTTTGTGTCCGATTTCGTAACTTAATTAATAGTTAGCATTACATAATTAGCACATTATAAGTCACCCCCAGGAGTCATTAAGATTGACACTTAGTACGTGAAAATTGATCATTAGAACGAAAGTTATTCAGGGGGATATCTTTTTTTTTTTCTTTTTTTTTTCTCATCAACAGGGCCCGCGTTAAGCATTCACCATCTCGCTAAAACGTAAATTTGGCGAATAAAATTGCGTTTTAGCTAAAATATTTTCTTATGATTTCTTTAATTCAAAATAAAAGTATATATGTAACTCGATCCTCAAAGTTACGTCAAAAGGAATTTTTCTAAACAAATCAGTAATTTTTTATTCGATTACAGTAATTTTCGGTAGATATTGTGCCGCAAAACCAATTAGAGTTGTACAAATAATATATAAGTCTGAAACAAATTACCTTAAAATAGTTTTCGATGAAAAAAAAAATTGTTAAGATTTACATTTGGCGAAGACCCTCGAAAATTGGCGAATACTTTTGATATTTGGCTAATTTACTGGCTAATGTTTCAAAACGCTTTGCGCATGCCCTTCGTCAGTATTGTCAACAACTCACAGAGTCAAATCGACCAATAAATAAAAAAAAAGGCATTCAAGATGTCATCTTTAGCCTCCGCTACTCTACTATTGAAGGGTATTTAAGCGCAGAATCATTTATTTCGTTACAATCACACATTAGCCACAGTAGTGATCTTTGTTTTCTTTAAAAATATCGATTTTTAATATTTAAAGAAAAGAAAACAATGAATACGAAGGTGGTCGTTACCTGCTGCTAGTGGTAAAAATTGTAGGGATGCACAGTGGGCCAGCATCCAAGGTTTCGTGGCCGAAATTAGCATTTCGATAAAATATGTTTCAAAATTTGGGGTTTTTTATTTAGGGGTTTTTATGTGCAGTTAAACTGAATTCATAGTTGAAATTTTGAAATACACTAAAAATACCACAAAAAACAAAATGGTGGCTGAAATATGGCGAGCAAAAGTAAAAAAAAAAATATAGCACGTTTAAATAATCAAATATAGCAATGAAAATATAATAATTTTCGTAATTTTATATTAAAAATGAGAAGCAAATNAAATCATATTAGAAAATAACGCAAAAACCTGAAGGAAAAAAAAACACAACTTTTGTTTTTCGGTATATTTAGTCCACCTTTGCAATACGGGGAAAATGGGGCAGGTTTTTTCGAAAGAAGAAACATCAAAGAAGACAACAAAAAAAACGTTAGCTAATTACCTCGTGGAACTTTTTTGAACTAAGTTTCGAAAGTCATTCAAACATTGTAAAATGTCAAATGATAATGTATAAACTATAAGTTTGTCAGGAGTATTAACTTATCCAACACATTGAAAAATTGTACTATAATTTCAGACTAATTACTCTGATAAAAATGTAACAGAAAGGTGAAATTCCTATATATATTTCTGAAATATAAATTTAAAAGTTAAATTTAAAAAAAAAATTTTAAACATATTTTTCATTACATTGTACTCTTATCGGTCCAAAAAGTAAAGTATAATGTTTGGAATGATTATGAAGCTTAATTTGGGCGATATTAAAGCTGCCTAAACATATTTTAGTTGAAATTTAATTTTTGACTTTTGGCCAAAGATCACAGTCTTCTGGCCCACAGTCAGATGTACATATACATAATCGAAACAATGTACCATTAAATGAAATTGCAGTTTTATACTTTTTTTGATTTCAGTTCCATAATGTTTGAAAACTTATATATGTTTAAAACCATAATGTTTAAAACTGTATTGTGAGCAGTTTGAAGAATTTACAAATTATTCTTTACGAATTTGTAAAGAAAGTGTTCTTTAGTTTAATTTGTCTTTAGTTTTTAGAAGCTGTATTTGAAATCCTATTTTTCTTTAACTATCATCGTAGAATTTTAAAAGTGCAAACGAAAATTTTATATTTAGAACAAAAATTTTATTGTCTACTTAAAAAGCCAAATAAATAGTTTTCTTTTAAAGCAAATTATGTCTAAATTTGATAAACATCTATCTGCAGTTACGTGCAAAAAAAAATATTAAAAATATTTTAACTTTGACCATCTGTCTAAACTGATATAATGAATTCCGACTGTTTGAACACCTTGCTTTCTATAGTTTGTGCAAACGATCCTATTCTAAACCTTGAACCTTTTATAGCTCAGAAGGAAAAAAAAAGGAATATCAATGGAAATATCAATTAATTCCTACAACAAACAAAACATTGAAACTCAGATGTTTACTTTACCCACATAATAATTTTGACAAACTGAAAATTGTTTGATGAACTGAAGCGACCAATTTTTAAAATAATATTGAGCCTTGAAAACTTGAATGGAATGTCAGAATCGTTGCTAGGCATTATGGGACCTTTTAAATATTCTACAGGAAAAATAAGGATAATTATCTAAGTAAATTTAATGTTATTTGTTTTATAAAATATTATTAATAAAAATAAAGAATATAACTTTAATTATAAAATGTGAGCAAAATCGGTTGAATAGTTCCTGAGAAAATAAATTTCGAAAATGCCAGATGTTTAAAATTCGATTTCTCAGGAACTTTTAGACCGATTTTACTGAAATTTTGCCTTGTAAAATTACATTCTTTAAGATGATGTAAAAATTGTATACCTTACAATTCAAAATTTTGCGACTAATATTAAATAAAAAAATAAAAAAAATTATAAATCTTTATTAAAAATTATTCTTTCCGCGGAATTATGTTTGGATAAACGCATTTTTCGATTGTGTGCAAGAATTTTTCAATTCTCTTTGGAATTTCTCGAGATATGGCAAAATACGTAAAAAGTAAAATTAACATTAGAGGGTCCAAGCTCTGGACCACTCTCCTGTCTAAACTATTGGAGCCATATTTACCAGGTTGCAGCTACCCCCTATACTTTGGACGTCAAAAATCCGAATCCGTTGAAGAAAAAAAAGTATAATTATTCAGAGAAAGAACGTTCTTGTGTCTGATTTCATAATTTAAAATATCGTCTACCTAAATTAATTAGCATTGGTCTTTCCCTCAAACTACTACGAGTCCTAGAACGAGAAATCCAATTATTAGATCAAAAGTTATTCAGGGTGGTCCGTTTTTTGGCGCACTGTACATCGAATTAAGCTAAAAAGAATAAGTCCGAAACTAGGCATTCAAAATAATAATCTGAGAGCCAATTTTTGTGATGAGTCCCAAGTAGGCTGGTATGACGGGGCTCATATGAAAATCATATGCCATCTCATATAAAAATCATATGGCGGATTTTCATCAGAGAAAGGGTTAAAAAGGGGGTAGGCACTTCAATACTGATATTTTGGCAAATCACGTATTGTTTCCGGTGTTGTGTTTTACACTGAAGCGTATGAGGCTAACTATTGGAATAACCACTAATAGTTTAGAAGTAATAAGGGCTTTTATTTACAAAAATTAAATTTTTTTTATTACCTGTACCCGTTTCTGCACCTGTCATCTCTATCTGGAAAAATTCTATATTGTTCCTTATGCACTTAAGTATGCTGACTAACTAAAATGATATCAGATACGAGGTAATAAATCTTAGAATTCCGCAGTTGCCGTGATTTTGCTGCGGCTGTTTAGGACCAATTTTGGGTTGACAACTACTAATGTTCGACTCCGTAGACTTGTAAATTTGAAACCAATCCAGAAGACAAGGAAACTCCTGGATCAGTACCCCCAGATGCATGATTTGTTATGGGAGCATGGAGGTTTGTAACCCAACAAATATAACATGCACGAGTCACCATTTACTACACGGGGAGTCTTTGGCCGGCAGGGATCGAACCCACGACCTCTGGGACATGGCCCAGTGCCCTACCAGCCAGATTATCCCGGCCCACTGTTGATATTTGCATAAAACGTACTATTTTTGACCTTACATATTTGCGCATCTGACACTGTTATTTAGTTGCAATATCGACAAATAAGTCATGTTGCCGACGTAGATTTTCGTACTATTTATGACCTTACATATTTGCGCATCTGACACTGTTATTTAGTTGCAATATCGACAAATAAGTCATGTTGCCGACGTAGATTTTCGTACTATTTTTGACCTTACATGTTTGTGCATCTGATACTGTTATTTAGTTGCAATATATCGGCAAATAAGTCATGTTGCCGACGTAGATTTTCACGCTGATAGAAATCAAAGTAAACTTGAAACTATAGAATTCACACTTAAGAGGATATTACGAATTATTTGTAGAAATTCTCCTACCAATTAATGCCTTCATCAGCCTCAACTATCCTTCCAGAACGAGGTGCATTCTCAACAATAAAATTACAAGATCGAATTTTTGCAAACCAGTTTTGGCCCTGGCGTACCGTCAACACATCTTCTCCATACGCATTTGATAATTCCCCCCCCCACACGCTTAAACTGCGTTTTTACCTTTCCAATAGTTAACAAAAAAGAAAAAAAAATTAAAATCTGACAAAAATGCTGCTTTTCGATTTCCATATTAGAAAGGGCACTAACGAATGGAACTTTTTTTCGAACAATCGTTTCGTGGTTGGTCTCATTCGATTTAGAAAATGACTACATTTGAAATTTTATTTTATTTGTATATATTTATACGGTCCCTGGCAAACTTTTTGGACTCACTGTAAGATTCTATGTAAAATCTTAATTATCACGTGACACTATACAGCATTATTGTTTTTGTGTGTCTGAAACCGGTTTGCACTTGTTTATGTGAGCGCATTAATTGGTTAACAGTGTAATGCAATACGTTAAAAATAAATACAAATAGGAAGTATATAAAAAATCTCCTGTATTAAAACCCATTACATATATAAAAGTATTGCCTATAAACTCGAGCAAAAGATGTCATTAAAAAACTACAGTGCGTATAATTATTTGATCTAATTATTATAACACACTAATATAATGCTTGCTATAATAAATATTCTATATTTATATGATATATCGTCTAATTTGCCTAATCGTCGAATTTAAATAATATATCGTCTAATTTATCCTATCGTTAAATTTATATTATCTATTGTGTAACTTAACCGATGGATACACTAATGTAAACAAGTGCAAACCGCGTAAAAACAATAAAGCTGTATAGTATCCCCTGATAATTAATGTAAACAAGTGCAAACCGCGTAAAAACAATAAAGCTGTATAGTATCCCCTGATAATTAAGATTTTACATAGAATCTTAGTGTGAGTCTAATAATGTTAGTTTTAAATTACTCTCTTCTTTTACCGTCATCCGTCTAACCCGTCTCAGGATTTTGTTCGAGATTCATGTGGAGCTATCTGTCATCTAAACAAGTTCCAATCGAAACCAAATTGCTATTTAGAACGTCAACACCAAACCCTAATTTGAGTGTTCTCCAGGGAAGAAATGTGTGAATCTGTTGGAAGTGCCACGATCTTACTTGAGCTAGAAAATATAAATATTTATGAATTTTAACATAATTTTATAAGTCTCTTTAAAGTTCTTTAAATCAGTTATAAATATTTTAATCTTAGTCATGGTTGATTTTTGAATTGTATATGATTTGGTGTGGATTTGTAATCACTTGAGGATTTTTCTTGCTTTGGAAATATATTTCGAATGTACTATATGCTACTTTAAAACGCGTAGCCAAATTACTCAACAAAAAATAAGCACTTTTCAAGCACTCAAAAAATATTTTTAAGCACTTTAAAAAAATATCACAATTAGGCAGGGTTTTAAAGTTTTTGACAATTGACGGTTTTATCTTGTCCTTCATGTCAAAAAAAAAAACTTTTGACATTGTTTTTGACAATTGTCAAAAATCATGAAATTTTGAATCATGTAAAACAAATGGCGTTTTCATACGCTACGGACTGACTACGCCGAAATAGATTGGGGTTGAATTAATTGTGAAAACGTTGAATAGTACAATGTGAATTGTGTGTCTTTTTGCATAATTCGTAGCAAAAATCAACATGGTTAAGGAAAAATCTCATTGTGAAAAAGAAAAAATTAAGCACTTTTTTAAAAACACCCAATGAAGAAAGCACCTTTAAGGGCTTTTAAAAAACGCAAATCGAAAGTAAGGACCTTTAAGCACTTTTTAAAAACGCTACCCACCCTGTACTTGCATGTATGTACTTTAACCACTTCCCCGATTTTCACGAGTTAACTCGGGTATGTATATATTACAAATATTTATTATCCCGAGAAAACTCGGTCGTAACAGAATTTGTCATTAAGTTTTGTTTCATCACGTTTTTACTCGGCCGGAAGCAGAAAAATCTGCCGTTATTGGAAGTTTGCCGAGTTTTGTTTGGGAGTTTTGCTTTTGGATTGTGGGTCTGCTCACGGGTTTTGTACCATTGTATATGCGATGGTATATACTATTGTATATACTATTGTATATACGATTTTGTACTATTGTATACACTGGCGTTAGGAAAGTATCACTTTGTGTAAACTGTCATACAAATACTAATATTTAACTTTTTACATTTGCCCGAGATATCTCGGGTGGTGAAACTGATGGTAAATTAAATGTTTTTTTCACATAAAAAAATTAAAATTTCAAATTAAGACTTAGTTCTTTGTATTTATTAATAAAATTTTAGAAATATATGTTGATTTTTTGCATTATTGTTTTCTTTCAAAAAAAGTGGAAAGGGAAGCGGTTAACATATGTTTTGCAATATTGGCTGGTCAAAATATCACGTAACTAACTGAACAAAATATAGTGCGGTCAAATAGTCCTTGGAACAGAATCGTGCACGTACAAACTTTCTACGGATAAAACTTCAAAAATACTATCTAGAATGGATAGAAAACCTTAGAAATGCGTGAAAATTTCATGAAGACAAACACTCACATCACAGAACCTACTTTGCTCCTCATGTTACCCCAGGGCTAAAGATTGAGGCTATATCTCTCCTCTGAAGAGACTCATGCCGCGCCCAGTTTCTGATTTCTCTCAGTGACGTCACGGCGGCGCAGCATCAACTTCTCGCTTTAAAAATAATTTTTTGTGTGTAACTAGTATTCTTTTTTTTAAAAACTTTTTTCATTACGTTCATTGTTTTTCATATTTTTTTATTGGAAGTGATTTTGTTCTTACCTGAATGCAAAAATTGACTGTGGTAGTCAAAAATCAGATAGCCGACCGGCAAGAATTAATATAAAACACAAAATGAGATAACGTGATTTTCCATGTTTTACTTCAGAAAATATAAAGGTAACATCAAATAAATTATAAAATGTACCAGAAGAATTTATTCTGCTGTGAATAAAAAAGTGTGTTTTTTGTTTAGACGTTTAAGAACTTTTAATTTCGTCGTTGTAATCGATACCGTCTCGTAACTTTAAACAAGAAAACAAAATATACGAGGTAAAAGAAAATAAAATGCTGAACTTCAAAAATAAAAGTTATTGATGCTTAGAATAATACAATTTTTTCCTCCAATATTATAATACAATTTTTATAATGCCACTATTCAAAATATTTATAAGTTTTAATTATAACGCTTTAATTTTAAATATTTACGAGCAAGTGTAATATTTCCATTATTATATGCTCAAAGATTATTTTTTTTAGTAATTAGCAAGATTTTTGTTTTTTAGTGATAATGTATTAAAAAAAATTTGCTTTTATAATTATATCTAAGAAAATGTATTGAAATTAGGTATCTCAATTAACACTTTTATAGATACTGATTGTTATCGGACAATATGTTACTATTAGGACTGGGCTATAAATCGATATATCGCGACATATCGATTTAACGCTATTCTATTTAGTTNACAGAAATAATTTGTTATCATTGTTAAAGTTTGACAGCTATTATCAGAAAAGTGTCGAACATTCAACTCATTTATTACAGAAAGTATAAACAGCAAAGTTTCATATCCTTTAGTTGTTTTTTTTGAGATCCGTGTGCCGCGTGACGTCATGAGGTGGGGAATCGTAGCTTTAACTTTGAGTAAGGAATGAACCAGCCCTTCTGTATCTTCTCTTTAAGCCTGATGTTAACCAGTTCTCTCAAGACTAAACTGGCGAAAAGAATCTCCTGCGAAAAAATAAATAAACCAATGTTTAACTCAGTCCTGTTTGAAAAAACTTTTGCAGACAAAACCTCTTAAATAGAATCTTGAGTGGATAGATAAGAGCAATTCAGAATTGCGTGGCATAGATAAAATGATGCAATCTCCTGAGAACAAACAATCATGGAACAGAATGGAGTAGTAAAAATTTTTACGGGACAACATCACATTAATAGAAACTCATCTTGATAAATTGCAGCATAAAATCTCTTGATTTTATCACTTTATATATATCGGGCAAGACTGAGTCTCTCAAGATTCTGTTAATGTATTTTTGTCTGTAATAGTTTATATAAATATCTTTCTGTTTAAAAATATTTTGACAATACAAAATTGCATTCGTCAACTTAGTTCTGTGATTGGATTTCAACGTGAGATTCTCTACAGCGAAGGCTTTCTCATGTTAGATTTTATCTATCAGTAGAATCTATAGATGCAAACCTGACTACAATTAAAGACCTGGATACGTAGCTTAAGTAGCTACTCGCCGCCATTTTGGTGACTGAAATTCTCTTGTGACCGCAACTTTCAATGTAGAAATATGGAGTTTAAGCAGTTCTTTTTTTTCAGAAAAAAGAATATAATCTTAAACGATATTTATATTATTAAACGACTATTTTTTTCGAGGAAAGAATCTATTCTTAAACGATATTTCTATTCTTGAACGATTCTTTTTTTTAGAAAAAAAAAATCTAATCTTAAACAATACTATTTCTGTTCTTGAACGATTCTTTTTTTTTAGAAAAAAGAATCTATTCTTAAACGATATTTCTATTCTTAAACGATTCTGTTTTTTAGGGAAAGGAATATATTCTTAAACGATTCTTTTTTTTGGAGAAAATAACTATTCTTAAACGATTCTTTTTTTTTAGAAAAAAGAATGTAATCTTAAACGATATTTTTATTCTTAAACGATTCTTTTTTTTTAGAAAAAATAATCTATTCCTAAAAGATATTTCTATTCTTAAACGATTAATTGATTAATATTTTCATATTCTTGAAGATAACTTAAATAGTTACTACTTATTTTTATAATTCTTTTTTTTAATCTAAAATTATATATTTTATCTTTATTTTATCCAAAGAAAATTATACCTTATCTATAAGTTAAAGTTTTTTCATTTCGTCTTTTATAATCTGCAGTAACTTTTTTTTTACTATCTTTGACATTTTTTATGTAGTGTGTCTTTCAAGTGAAAAGGGCGAATTAATAATGAGTGAGTCAGTGAGTTCTTTGCCTTTTATATACACATATGTAAGATGTAAAAATATACCATTACAATTTTTCAACCTTCAAAAAGTGTCAATTAATGTGTAACTTGTGTATTCTATTTTCATTTCTTTCAGGTGAATATATTTAATGTAATTGAATTTATTAATTGAGAAAGAAAAACGAAACATATTTGCTCTATATAATTAATAAATAATATTGTGGCAAAATTTGAAACAAATGCATAAATATACTAATTTCACTCTTACCTCATATAATCTACTGTTTTCCATTGGAATCCATTTATCTATGTAGCCATATTTTCCGTCGTTCTTTATTGAGATCTCCAACAGGTAAATGATATAATTTAAAACCTAATTTTGACTTATTAGATCACCCAAATGCACAACAACCTGTCATTATTAATTTAAAAATATAAAACAAATGAAATTACAAAAAAAGCGAAAATAGAAATAACTGATCGAGCGCAATTATACTTATAATTATACGTTCAAACTAGTCACCAAAATGGCGACTGTTTATCCATGTGATCGGCGACAGCCAATCTAAATCGAAAGGTCATGGGGAAAAGTATGACGCTGCTTGAGCTAGGTAATCCTGGGCTTTAGCTGGAATCATCCACGTAGAATCTAGCCTGAAAAATATATCTGGGAGCTTATAAAAATTGTATTTATAGTATGAAGTACACCAAATATTTTGAACATGAGACTCATCACATAATTTCGGTATACTAACAAAATACTTGTAAAAGAAGCAATTACTTGAAGTAAATTATAATTAAAATAATATTGGTGAATAAATTATTTATCGAGATATGTTAGTACCTCTCTTGTTACTTGATGCATAAGAATATTTTTCCTAGAGCAGCTGTCTTCTGAAGATCTGGTAATTAATTCCAAAACTTTCAGTCCCCCTTTGTCAAAGTGATACCTTGATGGCTAGACATAAACATGAAAGACTGGGCGGATGATACTGATTATTTGTACAAAAGCTATTCAGTGTGGTTATTCATCCGGAAATAACTAAGGTTCTATTCATGTTCCAAAAACATTCTGACTATTACAGAGATCGAATTTATTAATAGTGGAGTTTGCCATGGGGTAGAAGATTTGATAATTTAACTGCTGATTGTAGTGAACTTAAATACTGTTTGTGGATTAGGTTTAAATAGATTTATTTCAATCATCTGTAAATGTAGTGTAAAATAAAATGAAAACTTAATATTTAAATATATCAACAGTAGTATAGAATAATGTAGAATTTTGAATAATATTTAGAAATTTTTTTTTAACAAATATTAAAAATAATGGTTGTACAATATTTTTAATATGTTGTTCAGATATATTCTCCGTAGAAATGTTTAAATATATCAACTGTAGTATAGAATGATGTAGAATTTTGAATAATATCTAGATAACTTTCTTTAACAAATATTAAAAATAATGGTTGTACAATATTTTTAATATGTTGTTCAGATATATTCTCCGTAGCAATGTTCAATAAGTAAATTTATTATGCGAAACACGTAAAAAGGTATATATACAACACGTATGTTCGCTCAATGTACTTACGTATGCACTATGTAATAGCAATGTTTGTTCGTTAGTTAGCTCATACAACGTACCTTCATATACGGTACATTTGTACAGATGTACATAGAAGAGTTAGGCGTCGATTACAGGAATCAATTACAGTTATGTAATCAATTACTTGTAATCGTGATAACTATTTTCACTGTAAGTATTCACGTATGCACTATATCTGTGTATACAATTATACATACACTTGGTATACATACATTGTACACATGTACCTACATACATTCGACGTGTGTTTATTGTAATTATGCGCATACATATATTATACATATGTGCATACATATATTGGACATACATATTTTGTACATATGTGCATACAGGTTTGTCCAATGTTTGTATATGTGTACAACACATGTATATCTAAATATATTTACAATACAATTTATGTAAGTTATCTGAATTTCAAAACTTCAATTATAACGACTTTATATAACGAAGAAATTTAAATGACTAGATAAAACTATATTTAAAATCAATTGTCAATTTTATTTGTTCTATATCATTTTAAAAATATTTAAATAAAAATTCTTTTCAAATATTTTTATAAAATATTTGAGGCTTTAAATTTACTGTTATATAATATAAATTTACATAATGATGAATGATGACTGAACTTGCTTATGAAAAATTATTCAGAATAAATTTATTCTGACTAAATTTAGTCACGAATAAAATTTCCGTGAATGATGACCATTATTGCAAAAAAGTATTTCGATATCAAAGTTTGTATGAAGCATTTCTGACCTATCATAAATTTTCGCTTTAATGGCTGACTTACCGCAGGAAAGAAATCATCAGTAAATAGAAAGTAAAAATTTTGTTATATGTTTGAGGTTAAGTAATTAAATTTGGAATAAAAATCTGAAACTATAACTTGGTCATGGTATTTATGTTATTATACACTGATTGAACTATCTGATACTAGTGTCGAATTAAGAAATATAAATATTTCCAATTAATAATTTTAATTAATCAATTTTAAATTAAAATGTGAAAATATAATTTGATCATGGTGTTTATGTTATTATACACTAATTGAACTATGTGATACTAGTGTCGAATTAAGAAATATAAATATTTCCAATTAATAATTTAAAAGAATAAATAAATACTGTAAAAGTTTCACGAACCAGACAATCCGGGTGTTGTCAGATAGTCTTGACTTGTATTTGTTGTTAACTTTATTTATAAACATATAATTACTAAACCTTAAAGCAAAATATTCTCTCAAGATGATCAGTGTTAAGTTTTTCCATCATTTGTGTAAACAACGAAACAAACATTAATTGAAAGAATTAGGAGTAAAACAATATGTTGTAGGCAACTCATTTAAATTGTAAAATTAATTGCCCACCAATAAGCTCCACACAAATTATTAGTCGTAAAGCTCCATTATTCGCTGTAACCCTGTCATGAACATCGGTGCATTATTGATGAGAAATTCCGCGATAATTGACAAAATACCAGAGAACATTTGATCCCTAAAGAATCATCATTTTCATCACTGGCCATGACTGAGCTTTATGTTGTATTTATATCCACATCGAAGATGTGGTATCAATATTAACGTTATCTTCGAAATGAAATAACTAATTTTGAAGATAATCATAATATTTGCCTATTAATTATAATAAAGATATAATAATAAATAAAGATATATAGCATGATATTTGAAAGTTTAGTAAATAAGGCTTTTATTTATTAAATGAAGTGTATTTCTTGCTAATTTAAATACTTGCAAGCAATGTACTTTGCAAAGATGGCTATTAATTAAACATTTGGAAATTGTTTTTTTTTTCAATTCCAGGGAAAAAGAAGAAGGATTATAGTTTCACATTCTTAAAATCTAACATTCTAATTCTTTCATTTGAGCTTTAAAATACTTAAACTGCAAAGAAAAAACGTTGTTTTTAAAAGAAAACATGGTTATTTAAAAGGGGATTATCTTCAGCAAACAAACTTTTATCGAAGAAAGCTTTTCAATAGCTGTTTATTGGATAGCAAATGCGACTTTAGTTTTATGTAAAGTGCACAAAAAACGGCACACTCCGCGAATAACTTTTAATCTAATGATTGGATCTTCGACATAAGAAAGTTTTATATATTTAAAAATATGATTTCTCAGGAACTATTCAACCAATTTCGCTTAAATTAGTATTTTTCCATTGGTGTTAACAATTGTAAACCTTACAATTCAAAAATTGTATGGATTTATCTTTGTATAAACAAATTTTATAATTGTGTGCAAAAAATTTTCAAATCACTTTAAAAAGTTCTCGAGATATTGCGCAATTCAGAAAAATTAAACAAAACATCCTGGGGTTCAAACTTTGGATCGCTGCACTGATCAAACTACGGGTACCATATTTCAACAGATTACGGCTACCCTCTATGTTTTTTTGGGTTCAGAAATACAAATCCATCGAAAAAAAAGTTATGTTCATTCAGAGAAAGTACGTTTTTGTGTATGATTCCGTAGCTTAAAATATTGTCTAATTAAATAACATATTTTAGGTCTTCCTCTCGAATCTTTAAGATTGAGTTCTAGAATGTAAAGATCTCATCATTAAATCAGAATTTATTCACGGTAATCTGTTTTTCTTATCTTTGGTGCACTGAACAACTGTTTTAAAATTTCAAGAATATTTTTGAATATTTACCGGGACTATTTTAGGCAACAACACGGTTTATTGGAAACAAGTAGGGGAGAGGGGGGGGGGCAAATGTGAACAAATTTTTTTATTTCTTCATTTTTCAAAAAATATCATCAATTTCTCCCAGTAAAGAAGTTCATATGTTTAATTAGCCTTTTCTTTGTCTTATGGAATTTTTTAAGATTTTTCAATAAAATATTTCAAATTTTCAATAGGGGCACATGTGAACATGCCTGGGGCACATATGAACAAGATTAAAAACACAAAGCAATCATCATATTTCAAAGAAAAAAATCTTTAATATAACAGATATAGATACTATATATACTGAAGGGGTTGTGGCTTATTATGGGAATTTAAATTGTACAACAGTACTCTCAATAAGAAAATAATTTTTCAGCTGTACAAAAATTTTTCTACTGTTGGGTTTTTCGCAACTTCATATTCCTCAGGAGTTGTAATGGGCCTTTTCCTTTATTGTCTAATATTCTTTCATGATTTTTTTTGTTGTTTTTTCTATCTTTTCATTTGTAGCTTTAGCAACTCTATCTTTTTCAGGTATATCAGTTAACATGCGTGATGCGTGATCAACCAATTAACATTTAAAAAAAATTATGAAAAAATTAATAAATTAATTATGGAAAATTAAATAATAATAATTTTAAACGCATATATACTTTTTAAACTTATAATATCATGAGGATAATAATCTTAATACTACGTAGGGGCACATGTGAATAGTTCACATCTGCCCCAGATGTTTTGTTCACAAGTGCCCCATCATCTTTCTTAAACCTAACTTGAAAAATAAAGAATTTTTAATTGAGTAAAAAAAAGAAATAATTGTCGTAAACTTACCTGAGTGTTCCTATAATGGTCTGCAATAGTTAATTTTAGTTTATTAGTTGATTTATACTATGCTTTCACTTGAAGAAGCGAGTGATTATATTATATACAACACCAGCTGATACAAAGAAATTGTCAGAATAGAACAACAAAATGTCTCATAGTTCTGAAAGTTTTGCAGAGAGGTAGGACTAGTACTGCCATCAATTGAAAATTTTTTAAGATTTTTTATTTCAAATTATATTGGTAAGATACACCATGTTCACATGTGCCCCCCTCTCCCCTACCTTTCACAAAATATTTTATCCTCCGCAATATTTTTCATTTATGACTGGACCCTTTCCAAAATATTTAAAAGCGATTTTTTTATAATATTTTTTTTGAGAAACAGATTCGGTGATATTTTTAATTTATAGTCTTATTGCTGCAACTCCTAGAAAGTCGTGTGTTTTTATTTCACAAAAAGTCATTTTATTCTTTTATATTAACTGAAATAACAATTCTAGCCGAGAGAGATCGGACTAGATTGTAATTTTAGATTCAGAAAAAAACATATTTTTTTTTAAAAAAAATTAGCAAAACAGTACCTTTTACAAAAAGATAAGGCGATTTGGTTTAGTGATTTTTAACAAAATCATAAAAGCGAGATTCACCAATTCACAAAATTATGAGCTTTTACAAAATGTGTGCAATGTGCCCTTATTTATTTCCAAAAAATATTTTGATAGTAAGAGTATAACATTATCCCTAGAAATGCATAATTAAATCCAATTCTTCTTTGCAAACAAAGCAACTCCATCATTTTTTAAAAATTTCGTTCTAAATGTTTGGCAAATATACTTCTAAATTAGCGCATGTCTGATAAAACTGAAAAGATTTTTTCGAAAATGTTTGAGTGCAACGTTGCTTTCTTTTCTAGATAATGACTTAAAAGGACTTCAGTTTTGATATTTACTAATTTAATATCGTTTCCTAATTGAATTGCTGTCTCGCCGTTCCGTTGTTAAAATTGAATTGAATAATAAACGCAGACAGTGAGTTATGGCTCTTTTTTGAATCTGTTAGCTGACTTAATGAATTCTTGTCATTTATGGAAAGCATTAACAATTCTAAATATATTTAACTATCCGGATTTTTGTAAAATATTTAGAAAGTATAGTATACGAGAATTTAAGGATTTTGATAATTAGTTTACTGTTAAAAAATAGCTACTGAGAGATATTTTTGAAAGGTTTTTAACGCATTTTTTACTTTTATTTACCAGATATGGCACTTTTTTTTCTAATGATTTTATAATGTTATATTTCAAAAAATATAAAGATTGTAAAAGTCTATATATTCAAGCACTAAATTATGCTCTCGACGTTAACGGTGAAAACGAGATAGATTTGAAAATGAAAGCGTGAGCTTGCCAACGAAAATAATGTGGAAATAAATAAAAGATAAAAAATATAACAGAAAAACCGTGGTAACCGAAAAAGGCGAATCAAGGCATGTTATGTCTTCAAGCTCTGTTTCTGATGCATAGCACTTAAAAAGAGCAAAACGAAATCTTATTAAATTAAAAAGAAAAGAAAATATTTTAACATATATGTTATTTAAAATGTATATCCGTATTTTAAATCCCCTAAATAGTTTAAAATAGTTTTTTTTTAAAATACTTTCTGGTTAGAACCGAAGAACCACGTTAAATAAGGATTTGTGAGAAACGCATTTATTTGAATAGTATTGAAATGGCAAATCAATTACGTAATGAAAATTTTAAAACGTTTGAGAGCCTTGCCACCACAGTAACACACCTTTTCAAAATCCTATAATTATTCTCATTGAGCTACTGTGGCTCAGGGGACAGAGGTTCGTCTCCCTATAAGATGACCCAGGTTCAAATCCCATCGGTAACTGGTTGATAAGAATTCTGCTCTCCGACTTCAGTGCTGGCGTAAAATATCATCAGTGGCAGACGGAGCTTAGGTTAGTGACTCATTGCCGTCGGGCTTACCGTATTAGGTTTTCGTTGTTTCCCACTCCATGTAACGCAAATGCAGGTTACTTCCATCAAAAAGTCCTCCACGAAGGCTAGTTTGTCCCCATATTGGATTCAAGAGTTCCCTTGTCTTCTGGGTTGAGTTCAAAATTACAAGTCTATGGGAAGAATTGGGTCGGTTGTTCAACGTCGGTTACGAAATGTAAATATTCTCGTACGGAGTAAATATTAGGAAATAATTTTCTTTCAATTTTAGGAAGCAAAACAGAACGATTCAAACCGCTTTAATTTTTAGTTTTGTTAACATTTTACTGTCCCTATTTTGATTAAAAGTCATCTTATGATTAATTTTTTTTTTCTCGGAGTTCGCCAATGCTTCAAAAATTTAATTAAAGCATACGTAATGTGCGAAATTTAATAAGTTTTTTCTTTCACCGTTACTGTATATCTTTTTTCAATTTAGAAAATTAAAATATAGAAATGATTTATTTGAAAAAAAATTTTTTTTTTCTGCGTGTTAGCGCTAGTAATAATTGCCATTTTTTTTTCACATCGTTTATTTCTGAAAAATAAATATTTTTTTAAATTTGAGTTACTTAATACCAAAAAAAAAAAAAAAAATTCTTGGAAACTGAGGAGCTGCTAATGCAATGAAAGAAAAAAATACAATTTCAAAGCAGTATTATTTATTTTATGACTGATTGACAAAAGTTAATTTAAAAAGTTCTTAGAAATTAATATATATATATATATTTCACTTTTAATTAAATGAACTAAATAAGTCACCTATTTAAGGAATTAATCATTTATAAGTCCCTATCTTTTAAAAAAAGTACTGCTCATGAAACAGTTTAATTATTTCTATATGTCTGGTGTTAACTAAATACTTTAGACAGTTTAATATAACAATATTCTTAAGTAACTTAAATAATAGTTAGTTCAACTAATTTTTAAACTTATAATTGACTAATCTAAAGTAGGAAAAAGGTGAGTTATGAGTAATAAAGTTTAATTTCTCACTCGAATAGCCTAAATGATCTTAAAATAATAATCTTGTGTAATTATTTCATTAAAGAAGCTGTCTAATAGAATTTATCACGTGTTTTATTGTAGACAAAATATTGTTAATTTGCCGTTTCTTAGTCGAACAATGTAGCTGTATTAGGCCTTGAAATCTTAGCTACGTGGTCTTACCCTAATTCTTTTATGGGAAAATTTTTATGAACAAATTATATATTAGTTGATTAAAAGAATTCATTCACTTTAAAAATATGCAAATTGGAATCAAAACAAACGCTTAAAACCCCGTTTTTTAAGACTTAACAGACGTGAATGAGGACCAACAAACGTGACCACCACAAACAAAAGGTTGCCAACGAGAAGTGGAAAAATTAAGGTAAAACCATAGTAGCCGAGAGGGGCGAATCAGGGCAAAATGCATTTCCACACACCAGAGGTGGTGATAAAGATCAGTTTCTTGGGATTGTTTAACAAATGATCTATTCTATAAGAGAAAGTTCATGTTCACAATATTTTAAATTCTTCATTTTTAAGCGAACACTTAAGTGCAGCAATTAAAAGAAAAAGAAATTTAATAAATTTCTTAAGGAATTAAAATAAGTGATTTCTTTCAATTTTAGAAATAAACCTTTAAACAAATATTTAGAAATAGCGAGAAAATATTTTAACTTAGTTGTACTATATTTTATATAATTCAATTTAAGCTCCTCGTATTGAATTTATCGAGGAAATTTTCGCCTTTCTCGTGTTCAGTTTTTTTTTTTTTTTTTTAACATTTCTTCCATTTTTTTCGCGGATCTTCTTGTAATCTAAAAAAAAAATATGTTTCATCTAAAAGAAATTTGATTCCTGTAAAAAAGAAAAAAAATTTATTAATAAATAAATAAAAACAAGAAAAATGAAAAATAACAACAAAAAAAAAGTCGTATTATTACAGCTACTGCATTAAATATTATGCGTTTCTTTTAGAATTTTAATATTTTTCTTTATTATACATAAAACCTTAAAAAATGTTTTAAAAAAAAGACAGAGATAATGTTAAATAAAATAAACCATTTCGTTTTGAAATTAAAATGAATTAAAATCCTTTAACTTTGAAATCTTAACTAGATTCTATTCATAAAATATTATAAACAATTTCTTTCGTTTAAATCTTAAAACTTAAACTATATAGGCTAATTATTCAGGATTTAAAAAAAATATTGTTTTCTGAAATCTATTCGTAAAAGATTTTATATAAAAATGGTGATCAAAACTTTGTTTTGATCAAATTGCAATTTCTAAAAATAAAAAAATCATTTCTTTAGAATATTAAAACTTGAAATGGATTTATATATTCGTACTTTTAATCGTCAGACTTAATATTTCTTTTTGTGTTGGAAATCATTTTGTCATTTAAGACATATTCTTTTAGTAATTTTTTCCCGAAGATATATTGTCATTTGTAAATTTTTTGATAGGTTTTACTTTTTACTATTCCGTTTTCTTTAAATAAACAACGGAAAATGTTTGATGAATAACAAAGTTCTGTTAGTAATTATTAGTCTTGCAATTTGCAGACTTAATTTCTTTTATATTTAACCGAAAACCTATATCACTATACCCCGTATTAAAATTGATTCTACATTTGATTAATCACAAAGAAAAAAAAAGTGGTAAAAACGACCTGAATATGCTAATGTTTACAGTGTTTCTGGTTCTATAAGGGACACCAAAGAGTTCAGTAATTTTTACCGAAGTTCTTTGGCAATAATTTTCGTAAAATTAACAATAATATATAGTTTTATAATACGTAATAAAAATTGGTAAAATTTGTCATGGTACCTTAGAGCACAGCGTAAAACTCGTTTATTCCGTTATTTACTTTTCAAATTAATATTTTTTACTAACTGTGTGATTTTATTTTAAAAGAAATTTTAGAGCAAAGGATGAACAATCCTTTTCTATATTCGCGATTACCCTATATTATAATAGAAAACATCGATTTTACCAAAACATTTCTACTTTATTGTGAAAAATGAAAACTAATTTTTAAAAATGCCCGCTTTATAATGATAATTGTATATTTTAGACCAAAGGAAGAACTATCCATTTCTATATAGGCGATTATCCTATCTTATAATGGAAAACATCGATTTTACCAAAACATTTCTACTTTATTGTGAAAAATGAAAATTAGTTTTTAAAAATGCCCGCTTTATAATGATAATTGTATATTTTAGCCCAAAGGAAGAACTATCCATTTCTATATAGGCGATTACCCTGTCTTGTAATGGAAAACATCGATTTTACCAAGAAAAATATCTATTTTATTGTGAAAAATTCGATTTTACTTTTTAAAATGCCCGCTTTAAAATGATAAATGTATATTTTAGACCAAAAGAGGAACTATCCATTTCTTTATATGCGATTACCCTGTCTTGTAATGGAAAACATCGATTTTACCAAGAAAAATATTTATTTTATTGTGAAAAATTCGTTTTTTTTTAAATGCCCGCTTTATAATGATAAACGTATATTTTAGACCAAAGGAAGAACTATCCATTTTATTTATAGGTGATTACCCTATCTTAGAATGGAAAACATCGAATTTACCAAGAAAAATATCTATTTTATTGTGAAATTTTTTTTTTAATTAATTTAATTTTTTTTAATTTATAAAGATAAACGTATATTTTAGACCAAAGGAAGAACTATCCATTTCTATATAGGTGATTATCCTATCTTATAATGGAAAACATCGATTTTACCAAGAAAAATATCTATTTTATTGTGAAAAATTCTATTTTATTTTTAAAAATGCCAGCTTTATAATGATAAATGTATATTTTACACCAAAGGAAGAACTATCCATTTCTATATATGCGATTACCCTATTTTAAAATGGAAAATACCGATTTTATTTTTAAAAATGTCCGCTTTATAATGATAAATATATATTTTAGACCAAAGGAAGAACAATCTATTTCTATATAGGCGATTATCCTATCTTATAATGGAAAACATCGATTTTACCAAGAAAAATATCTATTTCATTGCGAAAAATAAGATTTTATTTTTAAAAATGCCCGCTTTATAATGATAAATGTGTATTTTAGAACAAACACAAATCACGAAGTTTAATTTTATATTAATCATGCAAAGAATATTGATAATTCTGAAGTATTTATTTTCCTTCATATGCATTTAATTCTAAGAAAACTATTATTATTTTTTTGTTGTTAACATTACATACTTTTTTATTAGTGCAATTTCTTCTTAAATGAATATAATTATGAAGCTCATTTGCCATTACCTTTTTCTTTTAGACTGAGGTTTTGATTTCAAAGCGAAACCTTTTCTCATTACGTTTGTCTTTAACATCAAAGGAATAAAAATAATTCTCCCCGTTTTCAAAAAAGTAAAAAAAAACTGTCCTCAATGTCCCTCAGAGTTTTAAACCTAAATCAATAAATTTTGATTAGAAATTTCCCAAAATTGAGAATTATCCGTAGAAATATCTAGAATGAAAATTGTTTAATCTTAGGAAGTAGTATAAGCAAATAATTTAAGAAATTCGTTCGGAATTCTTGAAATCCTTTGATCAAAAGACTTTTCCACGTAACTCTTAGCACAGTTTTCACTAATGAAGGTATTCCATGGAATTACGCTCCATGGAATCCAGTGTAATGAGCTCATTTTCTAAACTTTTAAAAGTTTTCCCTACAATTCCGACCCGCTTTAAACATCAATTTACTTTCTTGGAAATGGATGCATAAATCTTGGAAGGATTTAATGATGAATCATCATTTCAATAAATTAATATCTTACTTGTAAAGCATTTACATTTAATGCATCTAATGATTAAGATGGTTATTAGATTTTGCCCATTTTAATAGATTCCTTTATTTCTCTAATACATTAACTACATCTTGTTATAATTTGAATTACCGTAGAATGTGGATTATGCATATTTAATTTCATCTTCACAGCCTACTGGTTCATTTTAATGAATGTGGGCCTTCCCCGTTTTGAATTTGGAATAGATACAATTACAAACGATTAGAACTAATGGGTGATTTTTAAAGTAAATTACCTAAGGATAACAGTTTGTCTCGGCTGTAAATCTTTCACAGAAAACATTCTAAATTTAAATTATTTAGATTTCTTGGGTAAAAAATATAGGGACTATCCTCATTTTGTGGGTAAAAAGAAGTTAATCAACGTATCAACGTATAAGTGACTTCGTAAATCTTTATTTTAATAGATCGGATCAAGTAGATAGGGACTATCTGTATTTTAGTAGATAAGGACTATCCTCATTTTCTGGGTGAAAAGTTGATTAACGAATCAACGTATAAGTGAATTTGTGTATCTTTATTTTAGTAGATCGGATCAAGTAGATAGGGACTATCTGTATTTTAGTAGATAAGGACTATCCTCATTTTCTGGGTGAAAAGTTAATTAACGAATCAACGTTTAAGTGAATTTGTGTATCTTTATTTTAGTAGATCGGATCAAGTAGATAGGGACTATCTGTATTTAGTAGATAAGGACTGTCCTCATTTTGTTGGTAAAAAGAAGTTAATTAACGAATCAACGTATAAGTGAATTTGTAAATCTTTATTTTAGTAGATCGGATCAAGTAGATAGGGACTATCTGTATTTTAGTAGATAAGGACTATCCTCATTTTGTGGGTAAAAAGAAATTAATTAACGAATCAACGTATAAGTGAATTTGTAAATCTTTATTTTAGTAGATCGGATCAAGTAGATAGGGACTATCTGTATTTTAGTAGATAAGGACTGTCCTCATTTTGTGGGTAAAAAGAAGTTAATTAACGAGACAACGTATAAGTGAATTTGTGTATCTTTATTTTAGTAGATCGGATCAAGTAGATAGGGACAATCTGTATTTTAGTAGATAAGGACTGTCCTCATTTTCTGGGTAAAAAGAAGTTAATTAACGAATCAACGTATAAGTGAATTTGTAAATCTTTATTTTAGTAGATCGGATCAAGTAGATAGGGACTATCTGTATTTTAGTAGATAAAGACTATCCTCATTTTGTGGGTGAAAAGAAGTTAACTAACGAATCAACGTATAAGTGAATTTGTGTATCTTTATTTTAGTAGATCGGATCAATTAGATAGGGACTACCTGTATTTTAGTAGATAAGGACTATCCTCATTTTGTGGGTGAAAAGAAGTTAATTAACGAATCAACGTATAAGTGAATTTGTGTATCTTCATTTTAGTAGATCGGATCAAGTAGATAGGAACTATCTGTATTTTAGTAGATAAGGACTATCCTCATTTTGTGGGTAAAAAGAAGTTAATTAACGAATCAATGTATAAGTGAATTTGTGTAGTATCTGTATTTTAGTAGATAGGAGACTTAAAATTTTTATAGATAATACCTTAAATTTAAAATATAGAATTTTTAACTTGTGAAGTAGTGGCAAAATGTATGAGAATTATTCTCACTTAAATTTTTAATTTGTCACTATGGAAAAAATGTATTTGACGTTAATTAGTCAGTCAGCGTATTAGTAATTTAGTGCATTAATGAATCGGGGACTTAATACTTTGCGCGGAAAACATCACACCTACATTTAAATCATTTCAAATTTATGGAAACCGAAATATGTTTAGTGATTCACTAGTTATTAATGGAATACTTGAGTAAAACTAGGCTTCATTTTAATTCATCATTCTCCATGTCTAAAGTTATGAAAAACAAGAAGAAATAAATAAATTTAATTTATGAATCAGGGTGTTAATAGTTTAGTGTATGCGCGCATCGATGAACCAAGGATTTAAAACATTTCATAGAAAAGATTTTAAATTTTAATGAAATCTAATTTAGTAAAACGATATAAAAGGGATTCAACAAAACAGTGAATGTGCCTATCAGTTTGTAAATATATAAAATAATCTAAAGCTTCAATTTTGCAGTTCGGAAGTTGATGGTCGTACCTTTTTTCTTCTTTTTTTTCCAGAAAAAAAATATGTATTATTACTGTATTATATATTTTTCACATTTGCCTATTGTAAGAGAAAATACATACACTGGTGTTAGAAATTAAGACAGTTTGCAGACTTGGCCGATTATTTCTAGAACTACTGGTCCGATTTTAATGAAAATAAATTGATACAGTACAAAACAAATGATCATTCAACAATTGTAATACTCGCGCATGATCGTGCGTTACATTCGTTGGAGTAGGAAGATATGAAATTGCCACAAGACAATTCAGGCTAAAATTGCCACAGAAAATCATAAACTGCCTTATTTCAAGTTTGAAATCACACTGCAAGGCATGTATATCTGTAAGAGAGGACCATACTCCCATAAAATAAAATTAATATGGATTCATTAAAAAATAAATTATAAATTTCATAATTTATTAAATAGATAAAATTAATGTATTTTTTTATTTAGTTCATACATCTTTTATTTAGTTCATATATTTTTTATTTAGTTTATATATTTTTTTATTTAGTTCATATATTTTCTATTTAGTTCATATATTTTAAGAGCTGCTCAAAATCTGACGCAATACAGCATTTCTAAATATCTTCGAATAATATTCTTTGTTACATTGGAAATTAATCAAGAAGCAAAACATCTCTAGTTTTATCAGAATGGACTATTCTAAAAATGAATAATTCTAGAAGTTTTTACGAATGGAAGCATGAGATACAGATTGATACTCGTAATTGCATACCTAATTGTTAAACTTACAATTTTGACTCATTGTCTAACCGAAGCCACTCATACAACGACTTATGCGTATAAATAGAGTTACGCTGGCACGTAGAAAGCGTACACATGAAAAAATAAATTCGACTATGATCTTCGAACATTTTAATTAAAAGCCAATGACTTAATAAAACTACTAAACTAAAGAATTTTCTTATTAAATTAATGATTAAGTTCTTCAGAATTATTCAACTGTAAATAACTTGCAGAAATTGCAACAGCGTTCTCTTATAACAGGTACAAGTTAGTTATAATAGGTTACAACTTATCTAGACAAGATCCTTTGACAAGATAAACTTGTTTCCCTTGTTTAAAAAAAAGCTAACTGACTTAACTCCTAGGCTTGTAAAACCTTTATTTTTCCTCTTCTTTTTTTTAGAATTAACTTTTACAAATTTTAACGAACTTTCCAACAGAATAGTGTGTAAAGGAATGCATCTTATTAAATTTTTTCCCTTGCCAGCCGAAAAAGTTAATTAAAAGTCTATAAACTCTATATTTATTTTTTATTTAAAAGTTTTTTTTTGTATTCATAGCAATGTGTTATGGTTGCTAATAGATTAAAATCACATCTTGTTTTAGTTTTAATATTTAATATGTAACAAGTTTCAAAAATTAAAAATGTTTTTGTCAAATTATAAATAATTTAATTGTATTTTTTGGATAGACATTATTTTTTTGGAACTCTTAAACTTAAGAAAATTTGCTACTTATAATATCATAGCATTTTTGTTAATGGTTGTTAATTGATATATTTTACATTTGGTTCTAGTTTTAATATTTAATCTGTAGCAGATATAAGATAAAAGCAATTTTTTAAAAACAAAAATGTGGGAATCACTTAAAAGTATTTTTTTTTCTTGGGTAAATGCAAACGGTTCTTTGAAACTCATAAACATGTAATTATTTATTGCTAATGGTTTCTAAATGAATTAGTTTGCATTTTGTTATAGTTTAATATTTGTGTAACAGATTCAAAATTAAACAAATTTTTTATTTCTGATTATGAATCCTTTAAGTGCATTATATTTTATTGGGTAAATGTAAATAATTTTTTTGGGATTTTGTAAATTAATTGTAAAGGTATATTAAAATAAATTTCAATTTTAATATGTATTTATTGTTTTGATGTATTTCAATATATGCCGTTAGACTAATTTTATTTTATAACCGTCGTTGAACAACCGACATTATTTTGAGTTTACTACTACCAATGTACAACTCCGTTGTAATTTTGATCCAAATCCAGAAAACAAAGTAATTCTTGGATCAAATTGTTGTTGTTGTCGCAGGCCATTACGGCACTGGGAGAAACAATTCTTGTTTTTTAGTGGCGCCATCTATGGCCAAGAATTAGACTTCTGAAAAACCCAGGCGTCACACCCATTTATAGGGCAGACTCACTCATGTATACTGTCATTCATCCATAAATAGTAATTTTGCCCTGAACCAGAGAACAATTAATCTCCAATCCAGTACCCCCAGAGGTTTAATTTGTTATGATAACATGGAGGGCTTTGTGACCCGACAGATTTAACGTGTCTCAGTCACTATTTACTACACGAGAAATCTTTCTCCGGCTGGATTCGAACTCCCATTCTCACAAACGTGAGTCTAGCACCCTGCCAACCAGGCTATCCCGACCCCCTTGGATCAATAATTAGGAGAAATTATCTTAGTGGAATTGCCTCTTTGATGGTATTACCCCACACCTTTGTTAATCCTTGTGGAATCCTACTTTTCTAGAGATTTTCTAGTACAGTTTTTTATTTTAAATGTACGAAGATCATAAATAAATAAGTGCATTATCTAAATAAATTTTGGAAAACATGTGATTCCTCACTTTAACTGAAAACTTTATTTAACCTACAGATTAGCCAAGCGGTGTGCCTATTAATAGCTTTTCGGGCTTTAACGGTAATATTATTACAATGAACCTGTTAACGTCTAGGCTAATTAATTAACTTATATATTCTCCATCTTCTTCTTGTATTCAATTATACTAATTTATTCCTAGCTATTTGCAATAAAACTAAGAAAATTCTGGTTCTTTATCTAGTTTTTTTCAACATTCGCTATCAAGTTTAAATGCACGTGGTTTGATTTTTTTTTTACTTAAAAAATACCAAGATGGATAAGAAATACCGGGAACTTATCCTGTTAGATTGTTATAAGGCGGAAATATAAAGGCGGGATTATATAAATGTAAAAAGACTACATATTTACAGTTCCTGGCCAAATTATTAGACACACTCCAAGATTCTATGTAAAATCTTAATTATCAGGTGATACTATACAGCTGCATTATTTTTACGCGGTTTATACTTGTGTACGTTAGTCCATCCATTGGTTAAATTAAACGATATATAATATAAATTTGACGATAGGATAAATTAGAAGATATATTTATATAAATTTGACGATAGGATAAATTAGACGATATATAATATAAATTTGACGATAGGATAAATTAGACGATATATAATATAAATTTGACGATAGGATAAATTAGACGATATATAATATAAATTTGACGATAGGATAAATTAGACGATATATAATATAAATTTGACGATAGGATAAATTAGACGATATATAATATAAATTTGACGATAGGATAAATTAGACGATATATAATATAAATTTGACGATAGGATAAATTAGACGATATATAATATAAATTTGACGATAGGATAAATTAGACGATATATAATATAAATTTGACGATAGGATAAATTAGACGATATATAATATAAATTTGACGATAGGATAAATTAGACGATATATAATATAAATTTGACGATAGGATAAATTAGACGATATATAATATAAATTTGACGATAGGATAAATTAGACGATATATAATATAAATTTGACGATAGGATAAATTAGACGATATATAATATAAATTTGACGATAGGATAAATTAGACGATATATAATATAAATTTGACGATAGGATAAATTAGACGATATATAATATAAATTTGACGATAGGATAAATTAGACGATATATAATATAAATTTGACGATAGGATAAATTAGACGATATATAATATAAATTTGACGATAGGATAAATTAGACGATATATAATATAAATTTGACGATAGGATAAATTAGACGATATATAATATAAATTTGACGATAGGATAAATTAGACGATATATAATATAAATTTGACGATAGGATAAATTAGACGATATATAATATAAATTTGACGATAGGATAAATTAGACGATATATAATATAAATTTGACGATAGGATAAATTAGACGATATATAATATAAATTTGACGATAGGATAAATTAGACGATATATAATATAAATTTGACGATAGGATAAATTAGACGATATATAATATAAATTTGACGATAGGATAAATTAGACGATATATAATATAAATTTGACGATAGGATAAATTAGACGATATATAATATAAATTTGACGATAGGATAAATTAGACGATATATAATATAAATTTGACGATAGGATAAATTAGACGATATATAATATAAATTTGACGATAGGATAAATTAGACGATATATAATATAAATTTGACGATAGGATAAATTAGACGATATATAATATAAATTTGACGATAGGATAAATTAGACGATATATAATATAAATTTGACGATAGGATAAATTAGACGATATATAATATAAATTTGACGATAGGATAAATTAGACGATATATAATATAAATTTGACGATAGGATAAATTAGACGATATATAATATAAATTTGACGATAGGATAAATTAGACGATATATAATATAAATTTGACGATAGGATAAATTAGACGATATATAATATAAATTTGACGATAGGATAAATTAGACGATATATAATATAAATTTGACGATANTAACAGTTAATAATTAGTGGTGTCAACAGCCAGTTGTGATTTTTAACTTTTGAGATATTAAAATAGTTAGATCAAACTATAAGACGCACTGTAGTTTTTTAATAATGACATGATTTGCACGAGCTTATGGGCAATTCTTTTATAGTTAAACATACATGTAATGGGTTTTTATTCAGGAAATTTTTTATATACTTCCTATTTGTATTTATTTTTAAATTATTGCATTACAATGTTAATCCATGGATACAGGAGCGTAAACCAATGCAAACCGTTTTCATCCGAGGGAAAACAATACAGCTGTATATACAGCTGTAATCACCTCGTAATTATAATTTTACATGCAATCTTAAAGTGAGTCTAACAATATCGCTGTAGGTTTTACCAAGATTTTTTTATAGAACTGGCCGTAGTTGTTGTGTGAGCATACTTATTTTGAAAACTGAAACAAAATGACTGAAATTGAAAAAGTCAAAGTGGTTTCCAGCAGGATACCTTTTCAGTTTTTTTTTTCTCTAAATTTTTGTAGTTTAAATTTATAATCCGTATTAAAAAATACACTCATTGAGTCTCATATACAATTTCTATAATTCATTTTTTTAATCATTTTTTTTTCTTTCTATTTTCTAAAGTTTTATCTGAACTGTTTAATTTTTCTTTGTTTTTTGAAATAGCATTTTTTCTCCCGTAATTATTGTGTTAGCGTGTGCATAATTCCTTTTTATTTAGAACGAAATGACTGAAAAATGACAAATGGTTTTTACATGATACCTTATTTGATAATCGATAAAAAATTGTAAAAAATGATTGTAAAAAGTGCTTAATTTTCTTTCTTTTAAAAAGAGATTTTTTTTTTCTCTTTCCCGTGTCGACTGTCATTTTAAATTACAAAAATGCATTATTTTTCATGGTTTTCTCCACGATATTTATCAGAATCTAGTTATTTTATCACGATTATGTAAAATTTTTGAATATGTTTTTGAATTTTATTGATTTTATGTTTATAAATTAAGAAACTTAAAAGATAGGAAGAAAAAAAAATCTTTTTTATTACTGCATAGATCATAATAGTTTTTTTTTTGGAAAGGGATTAAAAATATTTTTGAGTGCTTAAAAAGTCAAGGTGCTTATTTTTTGTTAAAAAATCTGGTTACGCACCCTGTACACTATTCTTTTATTATTAATTCTCTATACCAGGGATGGCGAACCAATGGCACGTGTTACAATATTTTGGGCACCCCACCGATCGCAATTGTTATTGCACTATGAATTGTTATTACACAAATGTTATTACATTATGTAGCATACTTAACAATTAAATTAAAATTCACAAAAACAAACAAAATAATAAACAACTATTAATAAAAAAATTAACAATGCTAAAAAAACAATTAATAAACATAAAAAACAAGTTAACAATAAGTAGCTAGCGAAAAAAAATTAACAGTCTTGCTTAAACTAACATCTTACAACCTAATATAAGTTATTTGTCATCTAATCTGCAGCAACAGAAGTCACACTTACGTTACTTTAAATTGAATTACGCCTATAACTGAGACATTGCAAAATGTTTTTTTTTTCAATGTAAATAATTTTGAGTATTTAGTATTATTATTTTCCCAATAATCACGAAGTCAAAATTATTTGACGGCACGTCTATGACATCATTAAACAATTTTTTAGAAAAAATAGCACGTTGGTGTATAAAGGTTCGCCACCCCTGCTCTATACTGTGACAACTAAACACCCTTTTTCCTTTTTAAATAATCTAGGAACTAAACAGTGATACGAAAAAATACGCAGTTTGTACTAATTGTATATGTCTGCGACATTTTCTATTTTAATTCTGAAAGTAATACTCGAGTGAAAATAGTGTTAACAGACAAACAGGGAAAAAACTTATAAGGTATGATGAAACGTATTTCATTGCTATAATGACAAGTTCAGGAATGACTCAGAAGAAGCCTTGTTTACACATGAATTCTAATATTTTGTTTTCCTCTAATGTGTCACAATTAAATAGAATGAGGTTCAAGGTCACATATATATGGATGAGTAATGAATTTAAGATTAAATGCTTTATCACTTTACTCCTGAGCAATGATCGGAATAGTGCACTACAAAAGTTGTGAAACTACTGTAGTCGCTACTTTTGTTCGTAGTTTGTAGTGTAGTGAGTAGTGCGATACAAAAAAAAACAGTAGTTTTCAGCGATTCCTGACAACTACACTGCACTGTAGCCAGAAAACCATGATCTTTGGCCAAAAGTCAAAAATTAAATTTTCAACTAAACTATGTGTAGGCAGTTTTAATATAGCCCAAATTAAGTATTCATAATCATTACAAACATTATAATTTACTTTTTAGACCGACCAGAGTACAATGTAATGAAAAATATGTTAAAATTTTTTTTAAATATAACTTTAAAATTTTTATTTCAGAAATATATACAGGAATTTCGCCTTACTGTTACATTCTTATCAGAGTAATTAGTCTGAAATAATAGTACAATTTTTCAATTTGTTGGATTAGTTAATACTCTTGACAAACTTATAGTTTATATCTTATCATTTGACATTTTACAATGTTTGAATGACTTTCGAAACTTAGTTCCAAAAAGTTCCACGAGGTAATTAGCTAAACTTTTTTTTGTTGTCTTCTTTGATGTTTCTTCTTTCGAAAAAACCTGCCCCATTTTGCCCGTATTGCAAAGGTGGACTAAATATACCGAAAAACAAAAATTATGTTTTTTTTTTTCATGTTTTCGCGTTATTTTGTAATTAATTCGCGTTATTTTGTAATATTACTTCGGAAATATAATTTGCTTTTCATTTTTAATATAAAATTACCAAAATTATTATATTTTCATTGCTATATTTAATTATTTAAACGTACTATATTATTTTTTTTATTTTTGCTCGCCATATTTCAGTCGCCATTTTGTTTTTTTGGGTATTTTTAGTGTATTTCAAAATTTTAACTACGAATTATATTTAGCTGCACATAAAAACCCCTAAATGAAAACCCCCAAATTTTATCGAAATAATAATTTTAACCGCGAAACCTTGGATGCTGGCCCACTGTGCACTGGTGTCAGAAATTAAGAGAATTTGTAGACTGGGTCGATTATCTCTAGAACCACTGGACCGATTTTAATGATATTTGATATGTACATACATTGATACAATCGGTCCAGTGGTTCTAGAGATAATCTACTCACTCTACAAATTCTCTTAATTTCTGACACCAGTGTATACTTTAAAAAACCAGTTTAGAAGAAAAGAAACACACGGTTCTAACGCAACTAATTTTTCGAATTTGTTGGGTGCAGATCTTCTTAGAACCTTCAATGGATGCAATGAAAATGACCCTGTAAAGCTGCAACTGAGCTTTAATAGCAATTACGCCATTATTATTAAACTAGCCATTACGAAAAATAGATAATTAATCACGTTGGTGTCAAACTTTCAATAAAAACCTCGAATCCACACTCGTGATACATGGATGTTATTTCAAAGAAATGGAACATATTTCCGATGTACTTAATTTCTTAGAAAATTAAACAATTAATTAAACAATTAAAAAATTGCAATTATTTGATAATTTCGCATTTCTTAAATAAAAAATTCGCTGTCGAAAAGGGCATAAAAAGTTAAAGGTTAAATAAAAAAAATTCGAAAAAATTTTTTTGGAACGACAAACTGGTTCATATAAACATGAATAAATAATTCTTAATTATTCCCTTACATTTAATGTAAGCCAATTTCTTATTCAAAACCATTTTGAACACATGTGTAAATTAAGCCCTCCAGCGAAATTCGTCTCCTTAAAGCAGTGTTTTACGAAGTGTGGTACGCGTACCCCCAGGGGTACGGGAGCAGTTTAGCGGGGGTACGCGTTCTTGCAAAGCGAAATATCTTGCATCAAATGAAAATTTCAAAGAAGTTTATTTAAAAACAAAACTAGCCATGAAAATTTACGATTACGTATTTTACTATTGGCTATTTTTTGCAGCTTTAACAGTTAATAATGAGTGGTATCAACAGCCAGTTGTGATTTTTAACTTTTGTAAATTTTTTATAGTAAAAAATACATTCATTTTTTTATTAGGGGTACACAGCGTTACGAGAAATCTAGAAAGGGTACACAAAATTCATAAGTTTGGGAACAAGTTTCTAGTTACTACATTAAAAAAAAAAGTAGCTGCAAGCGTAGTTAATTTCATTTGTAATAAAGTAGTTGTACTTCCTGTATAACAAAAATAACGTCGTTTTTCTGAACACTGCCCCTGTGTTCATTTTTGAACAAGCTTGTTAGTTTTGATGTCTTTAAAGAATAAAATGTAACAAAATATTAGTTTTTTTAGCTAGTTTAAAAACAATGAACTTCAGTCTTTCTTACTCAATCTATAATTACTTTGTTGACATTCTTATAATATTATATGCTTAATAAATAGCGAATTTAACACAGAAATAGTTTTTAATTTTTAACGTTCATTCATTTTTTAACAAATATAGTTTTACTGTGCAATTTAAATGTAAAAGTCACCATTAGTTTTCGAACCAGTTTTAAAGAAACTTTTATATTCATTACTCAATCAGAGATTTACATTTCAAATGACTTAGTTTCAGTTAAAATTTTTGTAGTGACTAATGCGATGCAAAAAACAGTAGCTTTTAGCGATTCCTGGCAATGGCTATAAAAAACACTAGTTTAGAAAATAAAAACTCGATTCCAACGCAATTAACTTTTGAAATTTGGAAATTACATATTTAATGTCACGTATATCTAATATTTATGCTAGCCATTACAAAAAATCGATAACTATTCACTTTAGTCACACTTTCAAAAGTTTTGAACTCAAATAATTATTTCATGTTCAGTTTAAAAGGAAAATTAACTTCAAATTTCCGTTTATTTTTAAAGTGAAATATCAAGTTTGAGATTTTATTTAAATATTTATAAATACAGCCAAACCCCGCTATAGTGAACATGGTTTATAGTGAACTCCGGGATATAGTGAACGAAATGCTCGCTCCCGTGCCTTGCTACGAGGGTTGCTATTTATATTTCTGGCCTTGGCAACAGTAAGTGTTGCTAGGCAACCGCTGACGATTTTAATCGAAAGTTTGATATTTTTAAACATAAATTCAGCAGACGATTTACCATTATTCATTTGTGTTGTTGACAGTAAATTGAAAAGTTCTTCTCTTTCCGAAAGTGGAATTGAATCGTGAACATTTTCGTGCCATTATTTTTCATAACTTTCGACGTGCATTGTCAAGACAAGAGTGCTTCGATGAACTTAATTCTTTATTCAGCGATAAAGCGCCATCCTACAGCACTGTAAAAAATTGGTATAACGAATTTAATCGTGGTCGATGTTCGATCCAGGACGAATCCCGTGCAGGTCGTCCAAAATCCGTTGTTGTGCCAGAAAAGATCGATGCTGTGCGTGAACTGATAAAGCAAGATCGTCATGTGACATACCGTGAGATAGAGGCGTCTTTGGACATTAGTATGACTAGCATCAATAAAATATTGCATGAACATTTGAGCGTAAAAAAAATTTGTTCGCGTTGGATCCCGCATAATCTGACAAACGCTCAAAAAAAGGCTCGTGTCGATTGGTGCAAGGAAATGTTGGAAAAATACGTTCAAGGTACATCAAAGGCTGTGTATAACATCTACACAGGTGACGAATCATGGATCTATGCATATGAGCCGGAAACAAAACAGCAATCAACTGTATGGGTCTTCCAAGACGAGGCAAAACCAACAAAAGTTGTTCGAGGAAGAAGCACATCGAAACAAATGATTGCCTGTTTCTTCGGCATTAACGGTCATGTGGCAACAGTGGCGTTAGAGCAACGCAGGACGGTCAATTCTGAATGGTACACGACCATTTGTTTGCCAGAAGTCATCGGAGAAATTCGAAAAAAGCAGAAGAACAGGCGAATCATTCTTCATCATGACAATGCGAGCTCTCACACATCGACTCAAACAAAGGCATTTCTGACGGAGCGAAAGATCGAACTGATGGGTCATCCGCCGTACAGCCCTGATTTGGCACCCAATGACTTCTTCTTATTCCCACACATCAAAAATAAATTACGTGGACAACGATTTTCGACCCCCGAAGAAGCGGTTGATGCATTCAAAACGCATGTTTTGGAGTTACCTCAATCGGACTGGAAAAAGTGCTTTGAAAATTGGTTCAAACGCATGCAAAAGTGTATTGATCATCATGGAGAATATTTTGAAAAACAATAAAACCAATTTCGATCCTACATATTTGTTTTTTCATTATTAGGCCAGAAATATAAATAGCAACCCTCGTATACACATGTAATAATATTTTTTGTGGATATAGTGAACCACAACAAGAGAGAAAATTGGATATTTTGAAATGTTTTCTGTCTTCGACTGATTTATTTTCTTCATTTTTTGGTAATTTTGAAATTTCTAGAACTAAACCATTTATTGATTGGGATGTAGCCATATGCATTTTTTCTTCTATGTTTCTTCTATCTCAGTTTTCCATCTCCAAATAAAGGCCATCTCTAAATTTTTTTATACGCAAGACGAAGAGTAGTAAAAAATAAAAGTTACCAAATTTTTTGTTACTAAATATTGTTTTGTAATCATTTTTGTATTTCTTTTTATTGCTCATTTATTTAAATAATGTGTTATAGAAAGGAACAGTTCGAAAAAATTGAGATTTCGTGTATGCATGTAATCTCAACACGTAAACGTGTATACACGTTTCGCTTTCATTAACCATATAATTTACTTTCCCATCTGAATTTAAACATTAAGAAACTTGTTTAAAAAACTATAGGGGAGGCAAATCCGTAGCCAGGATATTGTTTCGGGGGGGGGGGGGATATGGTAAGAAGCAAGAACGGTTTCAGACTTGCAAAGTAGGGGAAAAACATTGTAACAAATATTGTTTATTCTGTTGTTTGCAAAAGTTAAACTAGTAATTGAAAAATATTACATAATAATTATTTTTCAGTTTATATTACATAATAATTATAATCAATTTCTAAACAAACTTTACAAAGACAGAAGAAAATTTTTCGATTACCTACTTTTTTACCAAACCGGAATATCCCGAAATATGCTTAATAAAATTAGTTAATAAAAGGTTTGATTCGACAGTTTTTTTCTTTTTTTTACTGAGAGACTCAAGGAAAGACTAAAAAGTTTGAATCCCAGAATTTCGGGGGAGGGGGGATATCCCCTCCTGGCTACGGGCCTGAGGGGAGGATATTGTGTTCGATCACATATTCTTCAAAGATCAGTAGCTAAGAGAGAAGTATAAGAACTAATTATAGTTTACCATTTGACTTGATTTCAATTTAAAATATAGAACCCGTCACATACTAACCTAATTATGATTTGAGAACGATGTCTGCTCTGTTGCCAGCTTTTCCTTCTACCTTGAGTTTTTAATCATTATAAATAAATTTTAGACTTTTTTTTCAACTTAATATTTAGATTTGTAAACTGTATAATCTGATCAGGTCACTAACTCTTAAATCAATAACAAATTAAAGAGTAAAAAGGGAAATAAAAACAAATCAAAACTTGATGTTCCTTATCATTTACAACTCAATTCCAGAATTTTTTTCAAGAAGATAAGACAGTTAAGGAAAAACGAATTAAATAAGCTTATTTTTACTCCATGCACCATACAATTTATTATTTGTTACGGTCTCAGTTACAATTTCAAACGAGGACACTAAAATAGAAAGTTCAATGAATCACATCTCATACATTAATAATGCAAGTTTAAAAGTAAATAAACAAAATTAAGAAAATAACTTATGGCTTGTAGCTTATTTTAAAAACGCCTAGTTTAAATTATAAATGGAATCTAAATCACAACTATAGAATTAATTATGGTTTTAACTTTCCTTAATCAATCATTTTATTTACAAGAAATCGTTTTAAATTAAATATAAATGAATACTAAAGCCATGGTTAAAGTTGGTATATAGCAGAGTTGGCCGTTGATTACAGTAATCGATTACAACTNTTGTAATCATGATTACAAGTAATTGATTACTGTAATCAAAAAATGTAATCGATTACATTTTTGGCCAACTCTGGTATATAGTAATCCACGTAAATAAAAAAAGTCTTTCAAATGTTTTTCTGACACAAATCAGAAAGTTGCAGTTGAATAGCAAGCTGAAAAAATAAAATTAGTTTATATAACTAATTAACTAATTACTAATTGGTCTAACTAATTAAAAAACTTAAGATAGGAGTTCATAAAAAATACTGTTGTTTAAGATTAATGTTTGTTTTTTAAATTCAATGATGATCACAGTATTCGTTAGTTAGACTAAAAAGCTTTAATAATTAATAATAAACTAAAAAAGCATTTCAAGTTTTACATCAACTGAGATTTAGTGTTCAAAAAATTTATTTTAATTCCTATTTCAAGACAAAAATTACGAGAATATTTAATTAATACATTAAGAAATGAATACATTAACGAGAATAATAAATATTTAATTATATTACAAATTTATACATTTTACAATTAGTTTTTTTACTTAAAAGTCTATGAGCATTTTTATTGGGCTAAAAATAATGTAAAATAGAGGGGGGAAATCAATCTAAAGTGGAGATTTTAAAAGAGACTTCGTTAGTTGGGCAATAATATAGAGTTTAAAAAAAAAAATTCTGTGCCCTGGTTCCTCGAGGTGCCAAGGTGGGAGAGTAAGGGTGCCACGTGGTTTTTATAACTTGAAGTTTCACAGTAGAGTTGTTAATAGGTAGGTAGGCACTTTATTTACGTCACACTAGAGCTGCCCAATTGGCTATTGGCGACGGTTTGGGAAACATCCCTAAAGATGATCCGAAGACATGCCATCGCAATTTCGATTCTCTGCAGAGGGTATGGCTCCCCTGCTTTGGTAACCCGACAACCTACACACGAAGTCGAGCAATTTACGGTTGAACAGTTTAACGAGGACCGATGCCGCGCATCCTGTCAAAGTGGTGTCCTGATCAAAGTGGTGACCCACCCGCTTACTGACAGCAGCTAGTGATGCTTGACTTCAGTGTTCTACTGGGAACCGTGTCCTTACGATCAGTCCACTGCGGGACTAAGAGTTGTTAATCGATTCACGAAAGATGAAAAAAATATGAGGGTCCTCATTCCTTTTGCTACTTTTGTACTAAGCTGGTTTTTCAGAAGTTTATTTTCTAATAGGGTCGCATGAATATAAATTTGAAATGGGGAAGTAACTAAATCGAGCTTTATCCCCCCATTTAAAAAGCAACAAGCTCACTGAATGCTTTAAACGGATTCCTAATACCTTCGAATTTGGATGGTAATATATCTCACTATCAGATTCTATGTTAAATCTTAATTGTCAGGTGATACTATACAGCTTTATTGTTTTTACGTAACTGAAACCGGTTTGAACTTATTTACGTTCGAGTACCAATGTGTTAAATTAGACGATGTATAATATAAATTCGACGATCGGATACATTCAGTGTTCCCCAACCCCCGGTCCGTGGATCGTACCGGTCCGCTGTACGATATCTGTGTTCCATTAAATTTTATTTATTTGAAAAAAAGAGGCCCCCGAAGGTAGTGACATAATTTTTAAATGTTTGTAATGTATCATTGTCTCCGATTACCCCCAGATGGAACTGTCTCACTGCAAAGAAAGAAGCTCAGGGTTCTCATTGATTTAAAGTTCTAGTAAGTTAAAATGTTAAATCACTTTCTATTTATTTTTTGGTGTTACTGTATTTTATTTTAAAGGCATGTTCAAATTCAATTAAATTAAAATTAATAAATCAGAAATATAAACAATCAATNGGCCGCGGTAAAATTATCAAACGTTGACAGGTCCGCGGTGATAAAAAGGTTGGGGAACACTGCATCAGACGATTTATTATTTAAATATAGAATATTTATTATATTAGTTATCATTTTAATATATTGTAATAATTTGATCAAATTACTAGACGCACTGTAGTTTTTTAATAATGACGTGTTTTGCACGAGTTTATAGGCCATACTTTTATATTTAAACATACGTGTAATGGGTTTATATTCGGGAGATTTTTTATATACTTCCTATTTGTATTTATTTTTAATGTATTGCATTTCAATGTTAACCAATTAATACACTAACATAAACAAGTGCAAACCGCGTAAAAAACAATAAAGCTGTATAGTATCACCTGATAATTAAGATTTGACGTAAAATCTTAGATTGCGTCTAATAATTTGGCCAGGGACAGTATGTTACTGTAAACAACAAAATTATATCCCAGTAAATGCTGTTGGACAACTCTTGCATCTCATAAGGATACAACAGCATGAATAATTAAGTTTGGATTTAATTATTTCTTCTCTGATCCGTCTAAAATTCAACAAGTGGTTCTGTTGTTCTTACTCTTGGAAAATATATATTCAGAATCTTGTTTTCTCTCATTATACAATGTTATCTCATAACAATGCACCTGAACATCTTCCCCAGCAATCAGTTGTGTAGAATATTTACTTTTAAGAGAGAAAATATTAATAGAAGGCGGCCTTCTTCTTACCTTTAACAAAACAGATGCAATTATGCAGTCAATAAGGACGAGGATATAATTTAAAACAAGAGAAATGGGAATGACTTTCCGTGTTTCTATAAATAAACTGGCAAACGACAACAGAAGCCGAAAGATTCTTCCAACACAACGGGAAGCGAGCACATGGTAGCCAAGAAAGCCAAGGTCGAACAAACGACAAGGAAAACATTGCGTCATACAAAAGTAGGGGGAAAAAAAACAAAGTTTGGCAAACTGTTGTTCGGGAGACTTAACTTTTGTATTTCTCCATAAAACAAGTAATCTTATCGCATCTGATTTGAATGGCAAAGATTCTATCGTCCGTTGAATAGATCTTGTTTATTCCGCGCCGAGTTTTTCCGGAATTATGTCGACATTAATTTTAAATTATGGGTATCTATGAGTCTATCAAGAGAATGGCTTATTTAGTCATTAAATAGTAGACCGGAATGTTAGATAATAATATGTTTTTTTAAGAAATGGTAATAGGTATTCGTTTAACGATCAATGTTTAATAAATTTTACTTGCATTGATCAGAGTAAAGCAAGTCTGGTTATAAATTTCTTAAATATAACTGTATAATATATAAATTTCTAAAAAAATAATATACTTCATAATAGTATAAATTTCTAAAAAAATAATATACTTCATAATAGTATAAATTTCTTAATAATATACTTTATAATAATATAAATTTCTTAATATACTTCATAATAATATAAATTTCTTTATAATATACCTCATAATAATATAAATTTCTTGATAATATACTCTATTATAATATAAATTTCTTAATAATATATTTTATAATAATATAAATTTCTTAATAATATCTTTACTCCGTTGCAAGTTTAAAAAAAGACAATTGCTGTATAGGATTGATGTAATCATCCGCGACGTATAGTTCCGTTCTATTTCGTGATCAAATTATACAAATATGCTTTCGAAACAATATAAAAGCTTTTAAAAGTTAAAACACATCAGACGGAAATTTAATTCGTGCTATTATTCACGCTACAATATCATAGGATTATTTTTTAAAAAAAAGTTTTTGTTTCGTAGCTCCAATGGAATCCTAGACATCGAGACATATTACAATCAATTGGGAGAATATTCGTTTTTGAAAAAGAAACAACTATATGACGTTGCGAGAGAATTGGATTTGATTGAACCACTAAAAATGGCGCGTCTTATGCTGACATATTCTTAACAAATCCATAGCGAGATAAGGAATTTTTAGTTTTGTTTTTCTGTAGAAGAAAATCGTCTGCTGAAACAATATTTATTATTCTTTTATCAGTTTCTTTAAATGCAAGCAGAATGGTATATATATTCGTTACGATTTTTAGATATTATTTTTATTTATTCTTAGAACTAGTTAATTGATTTTAGAATAAGTTTTGTTTTCCCCGTTTGACACGATTTTAGAAAGCAAGCAAAAAAGAAGGCTGTGAAACGTCGCTTCAAAATTTGACGATGTTGATATTCGTTCTCGCTTGGAGTTAGGCATTCATTTGGCGATGCTAACAGTCTCTTTCAATGGGGATCATGGTTTTTTCTTAACTTGGAACAGGGTATATTCGTTTTGACACATTTTGATACACTTAATCATTTTGGCGCGTTCTCAAGTCATTTTATAATGACTTATGACTAGGGTTGTAAGTTTGTCGCGACGCTATCATCGACGAATTATGATTTTTTTTTTTATATATCGGCAAAGAGCCGCGATGGCTTAGGGAAGTGTTTCCCAATTTTGTGACTTTTGTGCACCCTTTCTAAACTTTTAACTCTGTGTACCACTAATAAAAATATTAATGCATTTTTTACGATAAAAAATTGCACAAAAGTTAAAAATCACAAATGGCTATTGACTGTTATTATTAACTGTCAACTCTGCTAAAAAATGGCCAATTAAAAAATACGTAATCGTAAATTTCATGGCTAGCTTTGTTTTCAAATAAAATTTTTTGAAATTTTCGTTTGTTGCAAGTTATTTCACACACGAACGCGTACCCCCGCTAAACTGTTCCCGTACCCCTGGGGGTACGCGTACCACACTTTAAGAGACACTAGCTATGGGGATAGAGCGTTCGCCTTCCAATGAGGTGAATGGGGTTCGAATCCTTTGCGATGACTGGTCGATACGCATTCCGCATCCGGCTTTCACCGACCACAGTGCTGACGTGAAATATCCTCAGTGGTAGACGGATCATGCGTTAGAGTCCCCTCGCGGTCACGGGAGGTTCGCATGGTCTTCCTCTCCGTGTAATGCAAATTCGGGTTAGCTCCATCAAAAAGTCCCCCACGAAGGCAAATATCTCAAAATACTTCATCCAGGAGTTCCCTTGTCTTCTGGATTGGGTTCAAATTTACAAGGATAAATAGTTGAACATTAGTAGTAATTTTTTACTAACATTTTAACAATTAGTACTTTTCTGAAGCTTCAAAATTGACAGCATATAACTGATATTTTATTTCGAGGGAATAGATAAATAGCAAGATGACAAGAAAATAGTTCGGAGGAAATAGTACCTTGGCCCCAGCTGGGCTCAAAATTGGCTCAATATAGGTCCGATATGAACATGCAACGAGAGACCAATATTGTGATGTCAGGATTTTAGTATTGGTCATCGATTATCTTGGTCCTTGATTAGGGCCTATATTGGCAAATATAGGGCTTTATTGGGTAAATAATGAATATGTAGGATATCTACCACTACAAAAATACAATTCTAATTCACTAGTATATAAGACATTACTTATCAACTTGTCTTTACACAATATCATGGCATACACGACTTTCAAACATTAATAATTTACATACTTGGCAAAAAAAAAACTTTCTTACATATAAAACATTAAACTCTAAATTAAATAACGTAGTGAATTTTCTAGCAGAAAACGACTCCTTATTAAAATTTTAATTAAACCTGACTTTTTAAGTAATCTTGAAAGTGTTTAACAGTTTTTGATTTTGTCCTTCATTATACATTTCGTCCTCGTTTACATTTTCTTTATTTGTTTTCTTTTTGCTTCTTTTTTCCCCCAATTATTATGTATATAACAAAATTCGCTTCATTTATTGTTCTCTTTGCTTCAATTTTTTTTTATTTTTTCATTTTATTTTTTATTTTTTTTAATAAATTTAACTAATGTGATATGCATTATTGTCATCTGTATTGCGCAATTGTGCTTTGTAATTGTGGTGCAGTTATGAATTTTGTAATGGTTTACTTATGTGACGCGTTTTGTGCGAGCTAGACTGTCGTCCAGACGTGGACTATATGGTTAAGGGTTTTGCAAACCTAGGTACGTGTCCACGTCTGGAAGAAAAGAAAAAAAAAGTATATAAGACTTGTTAACTCGATTCCATGGTGGGGTACCTTTTCATAGATGAAGGTTGACATTGTCGATATGTACTCTTCTCATAAATGTAAATCAATATTGAATGTCTGAGAATTATGAGAATCTACATTCTATATTGGGGTCACTATCGAAAAAAATAACGGCTCTTTGAACCTTTATTGAGTGGAGATTCGTGAATATTATTCTAATGAGGGCCCAAGTTATTTTGCTGCCAGAATTGGCAGAAAAATAAAGAATTCTTCAAAAAAAATCACAAAAATATAAATTTGAGCATTGTAAAAGAAAGTAGTTTCAGACTGAGTGATTGGTTTTTAATGATCATGATTACACCCGATTTTGGTAAATAAAATGAGGATATAAAAATATCATATTTTTTTGTTTTCTTTATTATTTCATTTTTCCGATCAAATTACTTTTTTGACCTTCAAACAATCATGAGTCATTAATGCATTATTGCATGAGTCATTAATGTATCATTGCACCTTCATTAATGTAATGTCACAGCTAGTTCCTTTTATCAGTTTGAAAAGTATGTTCTTAGTTACATTAAAAATTAATGAGAGGAAAATTCTGTATTAAAATCAATCTGATGGAAAATAAAAATACTTTTTTTAATTTACATAGGGAAATGTGTTGGTTGAAATAGATTTCAATTATCACCCCATCAATGTTTGCCATTTTTTTAAGCTCACTTACTTGTAGTTCTAATAAACATTAAATATATGCAGTCGCTGGCCAAACTATTAGATGCACTATTAAGATTCTATGTAAAATCTTAATTATCAGGTGATAACTATACAGCTTTATTGTTTCGATGTGACTGAAACCGGTTTGCACTTGCTTACGATAGTGTATCAATTGGTTAAATAAGACGATAAATAATATAAATTTGACGATAGGATAAATTAGACGATATATTATGTAAATATAGAATATTTATTATATCAAGCATTATACTACAGTAGGGAACCGATTATCCGGAACGATCGGGACCATCGCTATTCCGGATAACTGATTTTTCCGGTTTTCTGAATCGCTACAAAAAGCCGTTTTTTTTATTGTTAAACCCAACTAAAAAAAAATTTTTTTTTTTTGGAAATAACCTTAAAAAGAAGAAAAAACGATGGAGTAATACACTAATGATTATTTCCAAAATCAAGGTAAGGTAAACATCTTTCAAAAAAGAAAGAAAAGTCTTAAAATATTATGAGGAAAAAAAATTTTTTTTTTAAAAATGACGGGCAAATTTATCGAATTTCATTCCGGTTTTTTGGTTTTTCGGTTTTCTGATTTCCGGATAACGGGTTCTGTACTGTAGTATATTATAATAATTAGATTAAATCATTAGTCGCACTGTAGATTTTTAATAATTACGTGATTTGCGCGAGTTTATGCTATACTTTTATATTTAAACACGCAAGTAATGGGTTTTTATTCAGGAGATTTTTTATATACTTCCTATTTGTTTTTATTTTTTAAGTATTGCATTACAATGTTAACCAATTGATACAGGAGCGTACACAAATGCAAACCGGTTTAATCTGAGTAAAAAAAAATAAAGCTGTATAGTATCACCTGATAATTTAAATTCTACATAGAATCTTATAGTGCATATATATATATATACATATANCTTTAAACGTTGTCCATGACCTTTATGCATCGATCCCACGTCGTATTAAATCTGTAATTCAGTCAAAGGGAGGTCCAACTCCCTATTAATAAAGATTTTCTGATATTTCACAGGTGTTCGTATTATTTTGTCTCGCATCTGTATATATATATATATATATATATATATATTTGTCGGTTAACTCTGCCTGTGAAATATGGAATTTCTTAGCTGGTTTAAAAAAAACCTAAAACTCTTTAATTATTATCAAATACCAGTATGAGTTATGTTTTTTTTAAATAAAATAAAAAACATTTTGAGATGTCTTAGGAAATGATTGAATTGGTTTTGAAAAACCGATGTCGTACTTGTGCAACGTTTAATTTTTGGACGCAAACTGAATAAAAATGATTCTCTCTGATATAAACATGTATATTAAAACGTTCTTAGAATATACAACTAATACACTCTCAAAATCATTTCCGAACTTTTCAATATTTTTTTCTTTCTTTTTTCTAAATGATGTTCGTTTTGCGTGACTTTCCTCCTAGACATCGGAAATACTCTCTCAGTCAGCTGTGCGAGAGATAACTGAAACGTCACATCTTTCTTCTTTTTTTCTTTTCTTTTCTTTTTTTTTAAAAGTCGTTTACTGAAAGAAATATGTCAAAGGCCTTTCTAGGAAATGAGTTATATTAAAAAAAAAAATGAAGATCTCAAAGTAAAGTGGTTTCGTTTGTAACCAAAATAAGAAAGGGAACATGTTTTGACAAGATTTCGCTTTGGGAGGCTTGTCACTATTTATAAAATACTTAACCTTTGCACTGGAATTGTGAAGAGGGAAAAACCTTGTCAAACAATTTAAACCTTTATAATTTTTGATGTTTATATTCAAACAACAAAACTGCGGTTAACAGCTTAAATAACGCATTTTCATACAACGTGTTTAATTCTTAAATTAGTGATTTAAAATGTGACCGTATTATATTGCTAGTCGTTTTGGACCGTGTTTAACCTTAATGCCAAATTTTTTAGATGCTAAATTATACCGTATTATGGCGTTTCTTTAACTTTATACAAGATTATGTATATATGTTTTAACTTTAAATAATTTCCACCTGAAACATAGAGTACTATGCAACATTTTACATCTGAAACATAATGCACTGTAACATTATTGTCCGGAAATATGGTGGGGGATACTTCCCCCACCATATCCCATCACCATCGTGATCTGTCACTCTAACTACAATCGCCAAGGCGCCAAAAAGCTTTCAATTTAAAACTACGATCGCCAAGGCGCCAAATAGATTTTAAACTTGCAATTAAAAAAAAAAAATTAGATGTTTGCCGGGGGTGGCCACGAGTTAAACCTTTCAAATTGGTCTCTTTCTGAAATTTTTTTTTCTTTCAGTTTCCGCTGGCCCAGAAGTTGCCAACACTTGTCTATTATTCTGCCACAAATCACAATAAGGAAATCCGGCAATAACTAATATGGTATTATGTTTTGACTTCAGTGTTGTGCAAGGGTGTTTCAATGTCTGCGGCAAACTCCTTGATTACATTTTGTCTACGGTAAGAACTCCCCCGTCGCAATGTGTGAGCCCGCCTGCTGCTATGGAACCAAGAATAGCACATTTCAGGGAGGGTAGCGTCTCTTCACTTTAGGGCTAACACTAAACAATGACCCCCACACCCCTACTTGAAATAGTTATACCTCGTTACCATAGTCACCGCCACTTGGACCAGACGAATGGCTAGGGGAGTTCATACTTTAGACAAACTATAGGTGCCCCTTAAAGAATATATTGATTGCTGGAAGATACAAATAGAGGAAAAGTAATTTTTTTTACAAAAAAATGATGATAAAACATTAAAAAAAATATATATTATAAAAATCTACACCTTAACATTTCAAATTCACGTAAATGTAAGCAATAATTACTGTGTAATTTAAAAGTTCATAATTTTCAGTAAAATATTTTTAATTTTTTCTTAAATATGAAGAATATTTAGAAGTTAACGTCCTAAGTTATGTGTTTAAACTTGTTTGTTTTATTCTTCCTTAAACACTTCCTTGATTTTAATAAAATTTGAAAATAAATAGTCTTTATTGGTTTAATAGTTTTTAGTAGTTGTTTTAATAGTTGTAAATTGGATGTTGGTTGGTTGGATTAAGTGCCTGGTGCCATTAGCTTTTTTGTCCCCCCTTTTCAGCATTATTTCGTGATAGTAATAATTTTTAATAATAATTTAGTAATATTCTTTTCCTTTATTATTTAAAATTTCTCTAAGTTAAGCTTTCATTTTTATTTCTTATCTTTTTTATTTGTAACGAAATTACTCAACTGTTATTTTTATTTCACTGTCTTGTCACTCGAGTTTAAGATTGTTAAGATAGAATTGTATGAATTATTCTTTTTCGCATTCATTCGTAATAATAATTTTTAAAGCTAATTTCATCAATACGGTACAGAATAAGTTTTTATTTTTAAATCATTATAATGAATATTTAAAATTCATAATGGATTATCATGATTTTAAATTTATCATTCGCGAGGCTTTTAAAGTGGTATTTATTTGAAGATTATTTCTAATAGCTAAAAAAGGAGAAAAAAAAAAACTTTTTTATTTATAGGTAAAGATTTTAGAATTCTTCTGTATTAAAAAGCTTTTAGCGGAAATAAATGAAAAAAAGAAGAAGAAGAAATGAGAAGAATTCAGTGATTGTTCATGGCCGTGTCCCGTTTCACTCAAGGACACTAAATCAATATCTTAAAAAAAAAAAAAAAAANAAAAAAAAAAAAAAAAAAAAAAAAAAAAAAAAAAAAAAAAAAAAAAAAACGCGTGAGAGACGATAAAGAACCATCTAATTTGAAGTACATTGAAAGGTGCATCTATTTACCTTTATCTTTAATTCATTGGTACTCTTTTTACCCATGTCATGATGATATGATAGAAAATTTTAAGATTTATAGCTTATGTCGAAAAAATAAAATTATTATTTTAAATTGATTATTTATTTTAATTTGAAAAAGAATTAGTGTAAGATACAATGAGATGCTTTTCCTCAAATATTTTCGTTCTTATTATTATCTATTACTCATTTTAGCACTTTTACATTCGTATTTAACCCTTTAACAGTGACATATATTTAGAAAAATGGACCAAAAATGGAAAATTTTTTTTGATTGTTTAATTTTTTGTTCTTTATATGATTATAAAAATTAGAAAAAGAATTTTTTATTACAAAAATAAAATTTTAAATGCAATAACTATTGTATTTATAATTTTTACATGCACTTAAAAAAGTAATGGATTACACACGCATCTTATTCAATCAGAGCAAATTAAATAAAATTTTTAAATTACATATAATATTACTAGGATAATATAATACAAAAACACAACAATATGATTTTCGATACATACATTTTACAAATCTTTTACAGTATGGTATATCCCAAAACACGGTACTGCACACAAGCCCTGGACTGAAATCGTAATCGATGAAAAACTAAGACCATTAATGCCATCTATCAGGAAAATAGTGAATTAAGTATCCTAAAGTAGAAACGAACACAGCTCGGGCTTCACAAAATAGAAAAATTAATTTTTCTCCTGCCCGAAATCAGTTCTGGCATCACAAATACTGCACATTGTAGTTGCTCGAACTGGATCGGGCGACACTGGCTAGGGGTTAAAAACCATGCTAATTGAGGTTTATCACATGCTAAGACTAATCATGCTAAAGAGATCATGCTTGAAAAATGGTAACCTCGAACATCTTTAACCTGACTAATCTTATTCAACGGAATGGGTTCATATACACTTGAAAACAACATTTTATTCATAATTTTCTAAATATATTTCGCTAAACAAAATAACTATTTATTATAGACTAAACATATTCTACTGTTTTAGAAGATATAAATGTTAGAAACCAACTTAAAAGTAAAAAGGCTGTCTTGTGTTTTGACAAACTGTCGACTGAAAAAAATTCCTATCTCAATACAGTACAGAACCCGTTATCCGGAAATCAGAAAACCGGAATGAAATTCGATAAATTTTCCCGCCATTTTTTGAAGAAAATTTTTTTTTCCTCATAATATTTTAAGACTTTTCTTTCTTTTTTGAAAGATGTTTACCTTACCATCATTTTGGAAATAATCATTAGTGTATTACTCCATCGTTTTTTCTTCTTTTTAAGATTATTTCCCCCCAAAAAAATTTTTTTAGTTGGGTTTAACAATAAAAAAAACGGCTTTTTGTAGCAATTCAGAAAACCGGAAAAATCAGTTATCCGGAATAGCGATGGTCCCGATCGTTCCGGATAATCGGTTCCCTACTGTATTTAAATAAATGAATTCGCACAAATATGTGAAAGAAACTTTTAACAAACTTTATGTGCATAATTTTAATATCTACAAAAATAAAGGCATAGCATTATTAAAATAGAGATAATCTCATATTGTAGTCGGATCGTTTTGTAGACATTTAGTCCATGAGGAAAAAAAAACTCATCCCATGATTGATAATCCAAACATATAATCGAAGGCTTGTGTGTAACCAACCACTGAATACAACCAATTAACCTAGGGAGGCAGCGAATTATTTGCATTACAAAATTCAAGGAATTATGTTACTCAACTTATAGTTTTTTTTAAAGCTGAATTTCGATAATACAAAAGCAGGAGCTGTGATGGCTTAGGGGATACAGCGTGCGCCTTCCAATGAGGTGAACCGGGTTCGAATCCCACCGATGGCTGGTCGATACGAACCCCGCATCCGGCTTGCACCGACCACAGTGCTAACGTAAAATAATCTCAGGGATAGACGAAACATGTGTTAGAGTCCCCTCGGTGGTTAGTCTATATTAGTGTTTCTTAAATTTTTTGGTAGAATGGACCCCTTTTAAAAAAATTTAAGAAGTCACGAACCACCCCCAGTGAAAAAAATAATTGCAAAAAACATCAATTATTAGAAAACATATAATTTTATTGTTTTAATAGTATACAAATTTTTTGAAATAAATATTTTTAATGTGAAGGTTGCTGCTGCTTTTCCTTAATTAATAAATTGAATTGAGGAATAATTTTCAACAAAGCAACGCGCATATCATGTTCAACATTCAATCGATTTTGATGTTTTGTTTTTATTGTCACAAGTGTGGAAAATCCCGCTATACACTGTAGCAAACGGAATTATATCTGCCACAGCTCATTTTGTAAGCAATGGGAAGGCTTCCAAACATTTTAAAAATTAGGAGTAGTCAGCAAACCCCCAAAATTTGACCCCTCTGGCCTCTAAAGGGTTCATGAACCACAGGTTAAGAAACCCTGGTCTATATGCTGGTTAGTTCCGTCAAAAAATCCTCCACGGAGGGAAAATTTCTCCCAATATTTGATCCCTTGTCTTCTGGATTGGGTTTAAAATTGCAAATCTACGGAGTGTAACGTTAGTATTCGTAGACCCAAAAAATTGGGTCTGCTGTTCAACGATGGTTATAAAATAAAATAGAAAATCCAGAATCAGTACAGCATACATCAATTCCGAAGCATTATGTCTAGGTTCAAAGTTACCATGAATGAAAAAAGGCGTCCATGGGATGGTTAGCACTTCTATATACACTCATGTCCATAAATTAAGAATTATTCAGAATCACACGGAAATCAAACTCTAAAATTATAATTTCACCTGTAGAATTATCACTCACATCCTGAAGAAGAATATGCAAATTACAGGAAACCACTAGATGACGCTGGTAGTACGTCACAATGACGAGAGTGTAAGAGAGGGGTATATAAGGAATGGTGGCAAAGAAGTAAAATTATTCAAAAGCGCTTTAAAAGCCTTTCAGTGCAATTACCGCATAGTTATGGCACAAAGGAAGCATTTGGATGATTTTTCACGTGACAGAATCATCGGACGACTAGAATGAGGACGTACCCAGCTGGAAGTATCCGAGGAACTTGGAATCACCCAGAGTGTCATCTCCAGGCTTTGGCAACGATTCCAAGATGATGGTAATGTGAGTAGACGTTACAGCACAGGTCGCCCCCGAGTTACAACGCCGAATGAAGACCGGTATTTGGCAGTTACTGCCAAAAGAAACAGACGGAGCACAGCATCAGACCTGTCTCGTCAGCTCTCTTCAGCTACCGGTACGACAGTTTCAAGGCAGACCGTGTACAGACGCTTAGGGCACATTGGTCTATATGCTCGTAGGCCTGTCAGATGTGTTCCACTTACCGCAACTCACTGTCGCCTGCGATTAGCCTGGAGTAGAGAGCATGCATTGTGGACACCGCAACAGTGGTCTTGTGTGATGTTTTCCGACGAGTCCAGGTTTAGTTTGCAGTCTGATTCTCGCCGGACTTTCATATGGAGAGCGCCAGGTACCCGTTACCACCAAGACAACACCATTGAACGACACCGTTACGGTGGTGCAGGATGGCTCGTTTGGGGAGGAATTATTCTTGGTTCCAGAACTGACCTGCATGTTCAGAGTGTAACGATGACAGGCCACATCTATAGGGATGTCATTCTGGAACAACATGTACGTTTGTTTCGGGGCGCCATGGGTGCTGAATTTCTGTTTATGGACGACAACGCCCGTCCTCACCGTGCAAACATTGTAGACGAATGCCTTCAATCGGAGGATATCACCCGTATGGATTGGCCAGCATACTCACCGGACTTGAATCCAATAGAGCATGTTAGGGATATGCTTGGCCGACGAATTGCAGCCCGTCAACCCCCTCCCACCTGTCTATCGGATTTTCGGAGGGCATTGCTTGATGAGTGGTGTAATATTCCCCAAGATCAGATTGATAATTTGATACTCAGCATGCCTAAGCATTGTACGGCCTGTATTGCATCGTCCGGGAGACATATTCCGTATTAACCCTCATACTAACCATGTTATACTGCTTTTTGTAAATAGGTTCTTTTTTGAAATTTGCTCCAGGGAGTAAAAATCGCAATTTTTATTAATTATATCAAACATATAGCATCTTTTTTGCTCTTTACTTTTTGTTTAATACATAGACTTTACAAATAAGTCAAATTTGTTTGTCTTCTGTCTCTTTCTGTGTCTGAACTTCATTATCCTTAATTTATGGACATGAGTGTATATCCCACACTCCGCAATCCATAATGTGCTAATATGTACATAATTTTGAGCTAACATTTACTAACATAGTACTGGACTGACATACATGACAGTAAACATGTGCTAATATGTAATAATATATAGTAATCATTTGATAACACAGAACGTTCCTAGACAGATTTAGCACTTTCACATAGGTTCTGCGAAGTGCTGGTACCTCAAAGCGATCTCGGTTATCAACAGAACTTTGCGCCAATGCTCGCATATGTATTTTAATAATTTTCTAAAATACTGAAATTTAAATATAATTACAGAGGAAATTTATAATTTTAGTGAGAAAAAAATACAAAATGTAACGAACATTAACTTTCAATTTAATGTTAATCTTCTTTAGAAAGTATCACGAAACCACCATTAAAAAGATTAATGTCACTAAAAGTTATGATACAAATTCTTTTTTTATTTTTTCGCTAATAACATCATTAAATTTAATTTGAAACTTGGAGATTCGGAATTACAGCCGTTTGCATCTTGTAGATTAAAATCTACTAATACCAAGTTTGTACATACTTGCAACGATTTCTCGAGATCTATATAATTGCCTTGGTTTCTTGAAATTTCACATTAACAGTTTTAAAGTTGCATAAAAAATTTAATACTTATATAGAAAGAAAACGAAAGGTTTGGAAATTGTGTTTGGTGAATAAGTAAGGAATGTTTATTAAGAGATTTTGATTAAAAAACGTATAATCTTTTTAATATTAAACCAAATGTTGAAATGAAATCTGAGAAACAATTGAACAAATAAAATTTTTCTTTTGACAACCATTTTTGCATCTTAAAAATCATTTACGACAAAAATTTTTTTTCAATTCAAAAGTTTCTTTGAGGGGATGTCGACGTTGTGGTAGTGGTAAACTGTTCTATCGATTTGAGTAGGAAAACTCAAACCTTTTTTACACAAAAATAATTTAAAAAAAGGGAAAAATGTATGTAATTTTTTTTTTCATTTAAGTGTTAGAAAATCGTTTATATTTCACCGCCATTTCACAGACATTTTTTCTTTTTCTTTTTATGTAAACGGTGTTAGAATTGAATGTTATGAAATGCTTCGAGTATACATGTTTTGAATATAAAAATTAGGCTATGGGTGTTACCATAAAATTGTTTTTCTAACTTTGAAGTAAAAATAAGAGATAGATCAGTGGTAGAATAGATCAGCTATAGTCTCTTAGAGCCTTTCTCTTGAAGCAGTCTCTTTAGATTCTTGCCACTTGCCTTTTTAAAGTTCGAAATTTTTTTTCTTTTCTTCTACGGCAGGCAGTGAACATTCGTTCTTCACCTCTGAAGATGCCAGAAGTGTTGCTTATTTAACGTTTCCCAGTGGGCACCTGTGAACCTAAATCACGGAGACGAGCAACATTACCCAAGCCACACTGCCACAGTTACCCGTTTATAGGTAGGGCCACATTCATACATCACACAATAAAGAACGGAGAGAAACATCCACGCCTTGTGCGGGGTTCGAACCCGCAACCATTAACGTCACAATCAGGCACGCTGCCCGTTCGGCCACCTGGCCGGCATAAAAAAAATACTATTTTGTTGTTGATACTCATCCCTCTGATGTAGGAAAGCCTACACTAGGTCCAAAAGCCTGAAAACATCCAGGCCGGGTCGCCTGAAAACAACCAAAATCTTCTGCTCAACCAACAGCTGCCACCAGAAGGCTCCTAAAGAATTAAGAATGTGAACAGGACTAGCGGGAAGGGTGTAAGGCAGGGCTGATTGTGCTCCGGAAAAAGTACGGATTTCCGGATTTTTCTTTGACAGTGATCCGGAAGTTTCCGGAAATCGAAGGTCCAGACGTTTCAAAAAATCATTGATCACAGATGTTTCCGGAAATCAAATTTTCAAAGGTGTAACTTAAAAACACAGTTTATTTTATTTGTTTGTAAGGGAGAACCAGAGAGATTCTTTATGGGCTTATATTCATGATTAATATTAATTTTTTATTAGTTAATAGTTGTTATAATCATAAACTCAAGAAAGAAAGACATATTTGTAAATTTTAATTACTTCTCTAGGTCATCATAGGTATGTGTAAAATTTTAAATATATTTTAAATAAACTAAGAAATATTGAGCAAAAGGAAAAAAACTTATTTAAATGTTTTTCAATTTAAACAGTTTTCTTTTTCTTTTTTTTTCTTTTTTTAAAAACTCAAGAAATTTCCGAAATTTTGACTTGGACTCACAATCACCCCTGGTAAGGAGAAAAAAATCTTTTCCCCATTCAGAAATTTCATTTCATCAAATGACCATTTCTGAATCTTATTTTTTATTTTACTACCGTCGTTGAACAGCCGACCCAAATTTGGGTTTACGACTACTAATGTTCAACTCCGTAGCCTTGTAATTTTGAACCCAATCCAGAAGACAAGGAAACTCCTGAATCAGTACCCCCGGAGGTGGTGTGATTTATTATGGGAACATGGTGGGCTTTGTGACTCGACAGATTTAACGTGCATCAGTCAACATTTACAACTCTTCTTCGTACCCATTTCTGAGTCCTGCCAATGCCGATTGTAGAATCCTGTAGCCGCTGCACAACAGGTCTGGACCCTTTGCAGCGCACCAGTTATAAATTGGTGGGAGGAGCCAAGTTGAAAGTAACTTAATTTTGCGGAACGAGTAGATTTCCCTATGAGTTAGCTCAACAAAGTTGGCAACCGGCTGTTGGATCACAACCATTTCTTCCAAGAGTGTCTGCAATGTCTTTAGCATACATCCCAACGTGCGATGGAATCCACTGTAGGCATACTGATTTCCTCAGTCCTCGGAGAGAAGTACTAGAAAAATCCTGGTCAGGTTTATCATATATTTTCGACCCTTTTCCTAAGTATTGGATGGCACTTTTACTGTCAGTCAAAATCCAAATAGTACTGATAGTCAGTAGCAAGGGCAAACTCAAGTGCCCTCCCTATAGCAATAATTTCTGATCTAAAAACTGAGCAAAAGTCAGGGTTACGCATACTAAATTTAATTTTCTCCTCGGAGTTGCTGATGAAAACACCACTCCCACCTCTGCCGTCAATCAAATTACAATTTTGTAACATATAACAAAACTTTTTGCCTGTTTCAGACATCGCATTTTATTCATAATAATAATAGGAAGCACATCTACGTCCTTCTTTTTCGTAGTTTAACGAAAACATATGGAACAGTAATTTAGTGTGGGTAATTATTATCGTGAGCCACATCTTCAAATTGTTCGAGAGAGTCTTTTTGAAAAAAAATAACATCATTTACCTGTAGGCGTTGTGTATTTTTAAAATGTGGGACGATCTGCTGGAAGTTCTGGAAACTCGCATGAAGTACCATTTTGAAAATAACCATTAGTTGGAAACTACCAGTAAAGTACGAGTTTGACACAGAAATATCACTTTTAGAAAAAGTGCAGCTTAAAACTCTACTATCCTATGAACTTTAAGGTTTAGAGATCATTATAGATATTTGAACAGTCGATTTAGGAGGGTTTTTTTCTTTACCTACTCCAAATGAAAAAAAAGGAAGAGAAAAAAAATGATGACATTTTTCACTTGCAAACTTTTATACTGTTTTGATTTTTTCCATTCCTTTACAGTTCCTTTTCTTTCTTTTTCAGAGTTAGATTATTTATTTTTACTACTTGTCTTATACTTAAAACTTTTTTTTCCGTTTTTCTATTTCTTATTTAAATGAAATAAAAAAGTGCGAAATTTTTTTAAAAATTGGATTTCCTAAAATGATTTAAAAAAAAACTACAATAAATTCCAAATTACATGATCTAATAGGTGTGGCAAAATTCCCAAGTTATAGTTCAATTCGCGAAGTTGATCCAATCTTTATTTCTAATCAAGAGACAAAGATTACTTTCTTATTTACTTTTCTGTCCAAATAAATCCATCTTGATCGAATTAATTTAAGGTATTTGACTTCCTCCTCATCTTGACATCGTAACATACTGAATAAAAGACAAAAATCTTGGCCGATCTGAAATGTTCTCGCGCACTTGTTTGTTGCTAGGCGTTGCTAGGCTAATCCCCTTAAGTCATTCAGTTGTGAAGGTTTGCTTTCTTCACCTGATTTGTCAATTATGTTTCGAGTTTGATGATTTCTTCTAGGTAATGAGAAAAAAAAAGATATATTTATATATAAGCAATGTTAATTATTTTAATTGCAGTAAGATCGTTTTAAATATTGGGAGTATAAGTAAGTTTCCGCCGTTTTCTATCAAAAATTAGCTGATTATTATGAAAAAACGGTACATTATCCTTTATTCAAAGTATTCTCCACTACTAGACACTACTTTTTCTCATCCTTCTGAGAGCATTCGAATACCATGTCGGAAGTACTCGTATCGGAAGTATCTTCCGAAACGATCCATTCCTTGGTTTCTTCAAACTATGTAAATTTCTGCTCAGACAGATCATGTGCCATAGACCGGAGTACGTGATAAACTGAATGGGCAAGGTCAAGAGAATATGGCGGGTAAGGTAGGACTTCCCATTGAAATGTTTCCAAATAGCAAAATCAGAGCAGCGATGGCTCAGGGGATAAAGCATTTGCCTTCCAATGAGGTGAACCGGGTTCTAATCCCCAGCGATGGCTGGTCTAAATGAATCCGCATCCGGCTTGCACCGACCACAGTGCTGACGTAAAATATCCTCAGTGGTAGACGGAACATGGGTTTGAGTCCCTTTGCCGCCAGGCTAACCGTGGGAGGTTCTCGTGGTCTTCCTATCCATGTAACGCAACTGCGGGCTTGTTCCATCCAAAAGGTCCTCCACGAAGGCAAATTTCGCCCAATACTTGATCCAGGAGTTCCCTTGTCTTCTGGATTGGGTGGAAAATTACAAGACTACACAGTTGAACATTAGTAGTCATAAACCCGGGTCGACTGTTCAACAACGGTTATAAAAAAAATAGATTAGCAAAATCAATTTTTATGCAAAATCAAAGTTCAATGTCTCTTGGCTTCAGTTCGTATCGAACCCAACTTCCTTGTTTTTGGGTCATTCCCACCAACGATTTTGAACGACGTGAATTGCTTTCTGAGTCACTTGCAATGTAAGAGCAAGTTCTTTTTTGCGTTTGGGACGACTCTTTTTCAGCTAAGTCTTCCAATTCCTTGCCTTCGTACAATTTCGGCCTTCACAGGATTCTTTGTCTTCCACGTTAAACTCATCAACCTTCATCTATCAAAAGGTACCTTAAGATAGAATCAAGTTGACATGTCCTATATACTAGTGAATTGGTATTTGATATTTATAGTGGTAGTTACGCCACATTACTCCCCTTGCAGAATTTTATCTGTGATGGAATTCAATGAACAAATACCAATAGTTGGTCCATTGCTTTTTTATGAGAAGATGACCGTACTTTTGCTGATCGTAAGAGCTGTGTTAAGTTCAAGGTCGTGGTTGCTCCTGTGTTGACATTAGCAGTCGAGTGTATGCAGGCCGACATTGTGTTTGATGGAGACTGAGTAGCAACAGCATGAGAAGGTGGATAATGTCGCAGTCACAAGTAGCAAGTCAACTGTTCAATGTGGACCAGGTGTTAGTGTAGGTGTTAATGTCAAGGTAAGCGTGTTCATATCTTGTCCGAAGGTCACCATTTACTGGATTTAAGTATCGACTATGTTATCTATCATCTTTTAAAAGGTACCTCTCGATAGAATCAAGTTAACATGTCTTATATACTAGTGAGTTGGCATTTAATATTTATAGTGGTAGTCACACCACACTAATGAAGACTCTTCTAATTACTGTAATACAGTTTCTTCATAATTGCATCAAAAATATATAAATATGTAACAACGAAAAAAATTAAAAAGTTCCCAAATTTATTTTTCATTAAGAGAGGAAAGAAATAAACAACCGTTTTAGCTGTGAATCATCTTCCAGTTAGAAACGCTTTATTCCCAATGAAATATTAATATTTGTAACCAATTCCCTGTGAACTATTTGTCTCTTAATGAGTTTCTGAAGATGGAATTGATAACCAACGTGTGACTTCCTTCCAATTTCGAATCAGCCATTTATTGGAGGTAATGTTTGTCTTATCTTTTGTTCATCTCGTCCCGAAATTCCGAGCGAATTTTGTTCATTTTCTGTCCCCCGCTTGTTCTACCAATAATTCTCTAAAAGCTTCTGCAAACATTCCCACGTCCCCTAGAAAATTGATTTATTGCACTTTACGTCTCTCTGAGAAACGAGAGAAAATTCTGTGATCGACATTAAGTCTCCTCCCCCCCCTCCTTTCCTGTTAGAACAAATAGGGAGCTCTGCTTTTTCGCTGATCTTTAGTAGTCAATGGTATTTTGTTCCAAAGATAAAGTTTACGAGAGTCCTTTTTCCTCATGTTTCTTTTTTAACAGTGATCGATCGATATTACTTAATGCTCCTCTCAAAAAAGTGTATCTTAAAATGTCAATAATGAACTATTTTTGTGTGTTTTGTAGATGCTATGGATATGACATGTATATGAAAAATAAAAATATGTGTTTTATAATGTATATATGTTACCGTGAAGGATCGAAATCAAAAGAATGTTGACTTTCACCGGTGAATGTCAGCAATCACATACTCGCTTTGGTGAATGTCCGAAATATTTGTTATATCCGATTTAATTTTTCGATATTTATTCGATATTTTAATATCTGCTGAGGATAGTTTAGGAGAAACATGAGTCTTCGGAGTACCAGTTAAATGCATACTGGGAAGTGGCATTAGATCTTAAAAAAAAACATTGATGTAGGGCAGTGGTTCCTGAACTTTTTTGTTTCGTAGACCCCTTGCCATGTTTTTCGGTTTTGGGTAGATCCCCTGCTTACCTGATATTGATTTTTTATAAATTCATCAACTTCAAATGTATTTTTGACAGCTGGGATTGTGCTACTCACCGTGAAAGATTTAAATTTCTAACTGTAGGGTGGTGTAGTGTGAAAAACTTAAGAACAAAACACTTTCTACTTTTAATAATTAAATTCAAACTAATTTAATTAATATGTAAATGGAATAAAATAGTTCGCTATGAGACCCGTACTCCGATACTAATATTATAATTGCGGAAATAAGTTTATATACAAAACCGTAGAAGTGTATTGTCGGCCTGTTTATTATGTTTTTACGTATAAACTAAGCAATAATGTCCGTGATCTCGTGCGCAGATGAAGTTGGAGGTCTAGATAAAGAGTTGACACAGGATAGGCTACAATTTACCGATTAAAAATACACTTTTGTTAGAAAATAAAACCTTACACGCAGAGAAAATAAAAACGTACGAGGGTGGAGCTACAGGCAATTGCTAGTTAATAATAATTCAGTTTCATATATCAAAAAATAATCCTAATAACTTAGATTTTAATAAAATTTTTACTTCATGACTACTTTTATAAATTATATAGAATGTAGATAGATATATGTCTTTATATTATAAAGTAGTATAATGTAAGTCAGGGGTCTGTTTAGAAGAAATTTGGATCCGTTAACGGGCCCTTCACAAAATATCTTTTTCTAAGAAAGGAAATAAAATGAGGGATATAAAATCGTCCTTCATAAAATCGTTTAACTTAGGAACGGTCCCTTCACAAAATAATTTATCTTTTAATCGGGCCCTTCACAAATTTGTTTATCTTCATTATTGTTTTCTTAATCGAATAAACCCTTCCCAGGAAGGGGGGGGGGGAGAAAGACAGATGTAAACGAACTAAGTTATGCCTTCCTCAGAAGCTTCTTCCTTTATTCGTCCGAAATGAAAATTCTGCGTTTAGCAGTATAGGCTAAATACCATATATTTTTATGCTGCATCTTCAATTTAGAAGCAGCAATTGCTGTTTATTTTTGAAAAGTTAATTTTTTTAAATTATAATTTTACAGTGTTCAGCATAATCTTGTATATCTTTACAATTTAAAAACTCCTTGAAAAAGTTTTTTGCAATAACAGGACCCTATTTGCACACATTCACAAAAGCAGGACCCTGGTTGAGAAAATGCGACTTAACGTTTATTTTATATTTACAAATTACGAGTAATTTTTTCACAATTTTACTCAAACGGACCTTTCACAAAATATCTGGACAGACCCCTGTAAGTAAATCGGTAGGGGAGAGTGGGGTCAATCGTAACATTTTTTCCTTAACTATTTTTAACTAACAAAAAATCCAATATATTATNGAGAAAGACAGATGTAAACGAACTAAGTTATGCCTTCCTCAGAAGCTTCTTCCTTTATTCGTCCGAAATGAAAATTCTGCGTTTAGCAGTATAGGCTAAATACCATATATTTTTATGCTGCATCTTCAATTTAGAAGCAGCAATTGCTGTTTATTTTTGAAAATTTAATTTTTTTAAATTATAATTTTACAGTGTTAAGCATAATCTTGTATGCCTTTACAATTTAAAAACTCATTGAAAAAGTTTTTTGCAATAACAGAACCCTATTTGCACACATTCACAAAAGCTGGACCCTGGTTGAAAGAATGTGACTTAACGTTTATTTTATATTCATAAATGGCGAGTAATTTTTTCTCAATTTTTACAAAAACGGACCTTTCACAAAATGTCTGGACAGACGGTACTAAATCGGTACTATCAGTGATTCATGAAATGCCAAAATTAAAAGTCACAACCTGTTTATATGTGATCCACTATCCTTGACCCCCATTTTCATTTCATGAACCCCTCATTTTTTTTCCACTAGATATGGACACCTTGTAGGTTGTTATGGACCCCTGGGGATCGATATAGACCACTTTGGGAATCACTGATGTAGGGCATATCGGTCAAATTTATATTGGGCAGTGGCACTTAACTAGACGTAGTATATATTTCGGACATTTACCAAAGCGACTATGTGATTGTCAATATTCACCCGTGGAAGTCAACAGCCACCAGTTCTGGTCATTTTTTTAAACTGCATATATTGAGTAGCGAAAACCGATGCGTAATTTTGTGATGTTTTTTTCCCCATATATCGATTTATTTCAACTTTTCTGATGCACGACTAGATGTTTTTTCAAGCAATGATCGATCATATTGATAAAAATTCTAAGAATTTTTTTTTAAACTTTTAAAAAAACTGTAAAATACCATTTTTATGGCTTTTATTGATCCTCGTATAAGTTAATAAAAGAAACAAAAAATATTCTTCTGACATAATGTTTTCCATAAAACACCGATTTTTTTTAAAACATCAGTTTAGCACCGTTTTTATAATATAACAATTTATTTACCCTAAATCTCTGATTTTTCTCCTAATACTTTTATATCATTATCCGTTTGAAAATAATAATTCCAAGAAGAATCAATCAAAAGAATGTGTTTACATAGCTGAGCATTTCAATTTACAATAGGTCATTCTATTTATAGCTCTACGACAATAAAAACGACTTATTTTTCTTTTATTTGAGTGACTTTTATTAGATAATCAAAAGTTATACTTATTACCTTGTACATATTTTTAGAAATATTTTGTGTTTATTTCAAACTTCGTCTCCATGAACTACTTTTTTGTAGTATACATGTGTTTACATATACAAAATTTGATTGCTTGTTTATTTATTTATAAGATCTTGTAAATTTATAATAAGGAAAGAAAATCAGAAGTGTTTTTTTCCCATGTAAGAAAAAATGACAAATTTTTAAAAAAATTTAATTTGATTTAAATCTGAAGTAACGAAATTTAAATTCCAAATTTCTTATATTTGTTTGTTTGTTTTTGTTTAAACCGTTATTGCCTTTGGGTTCATTAGTGAATTCGTACAAAACTAAACCAAGTAAAGAAACCACATAGATATTATGCAAATAGATTATGTATGCAATTGTTTAAGCAAATTGTTTTGAAGTTACGCCGTTGTATTTTAATTTTTTTTAGCTTAAAGAGTTATATAATTGTTCATAAAAAAATTCATGCTTAACGGAATTGTTTCAGCAACAGTTGCTTTATTAATTCCGCAGAAATCTCATTTATTTTGTGCTCGATGAATCCGAATATAGGCTGAAGTGAATAATGAATAATTAAAAGAAATAATGAAATATCTGGATGCTGGTGTGAATTAAATAATTAATGAAAATTCAGAATTAATCTTACAATTTAATACCTATGACATTTAATATTTTATTCTTCCCCATCTAATTAGAAAAAAAAATGCCAAGCGATTTTTTTGGGTAAGGCTAGATGAAATGATATTGAATTATCAACGTTGGCATTCTTTTGAAAACATTATAAAAACCTTTTTAAAAATATTTTGCCTGCAATTTTATTAACTCTTGAAATGGATACTAAGTTTGCAGCGCGAACACATATCGACATCGCCAACACTTGAAACGACGTTGTATAGCCTTCTTTTTGCTTTATTTATAAATCATGTGAAGTGAGAAAAATAAAATTTATTGAATAAGAACTATAGTTTTGTTAATGAGAATAAATAAAAATGATATCTGAAAATCGTAACAAATATTCGTCTTTCTATTCGCATTTATAGAAACTGATGAAAAAATATTAAATATTGTTTCTTGCAGACGATTTTCTTCTAAATCGAAGCAAAAGTTAAATTTTTTTTTTATCTTGCATTTGATTTGCTAAAGGCTTGCTTGCAAAAGACGCGTCATCTTTAGTGGTCCAATAAAATCCAATGCTCTTGCAACATTTTATAGTTGTTTCTTTTTCAAGAATGAATGTTCTCTTTATGTATCGAAATATGCCGCCAAGTCTAAGATTTCAGTAAGACTATGAAACTGTAAGCCTTACTTAATAATTAACCCCGTTTTTAATAATTATTTAAATGTCATTTATATATCATTTATTAAATTATATTTTTTAATAATTAAATTATATTTAATATGATATAAGTCTTAAAAGATAGCACGAATTAAATTTCTGTTCAACCTGTTTAACTTTTAAAGGCTTTTTTTATTGTTTTTAAACCATATTTATATAATTTGATAACTAAAAAAACTGAACTATATACAGTCGTGGTGATTCTTTCTTAAATGATTGAATCATTATCTATTATGAATTTAGAAACAAACTTTAATGCTGAACTAAAGCTGAAATAAATAGTGATTAATAAATTAATCATCTAAAATTAATCTTATTTTTCAATGTTTTAATTTTATTCTTTTTAATATATAATACTAAAATAATGGTGTATGAGATTTTTTCTTGGATGATTAAATCAATGTCTAAAATTAAATGAGAAACGTGAAGAATAGTTGAAATTAATATTGATGAACTATACAAATCTAAATTAATTTTATAATTTAGCAGTATGAACATTTAATATTTAAATTTTTTTCGAATGAAATATTAAAAAAAAGTACTGTACGTGATTCTTTATTGAATTATCAAAACTTTATTATAAAACGAGAAGCACTACTTAATGTTGAATCAATACTTAAATAAATAATGGAGAATTACTAAAAACGTTTGAATTTATCGTATTTAATATTAGAAGCATTTAATATTTTAACTTTAATCTATTTCATAATTAAATACCGAACAAGCGATCCGCGTGAATCATTCTTGAATAATTGAATCATTATCTTTTATGAATTAAGGAACGTGACTTTATGCTGAATTAAACTCTAAAATGAAGAACAAGGAATTAATTATAAATCTGAATTAATCCTTTAATTAAACATTAGGGGCATCTATTATTCAATTCATTAGATATTTATTAATAATGTAGCGAAACATTCGCGTGCAGTTTTCTTTTTCAAATGAATAAATAATCATCTATCGTAAAATGAGTAATATTTAGCAACGTTTCCCCCCCAAAATTATTGATGTATAAAATATAATACTGTAAGATTCTATGTAAAATCTTAATTTTCAGGTGATACTATACAGCTTTATTGTTTTTACTCGGCTGAAACCGGTTTGCACTTGTTTATGTTCATGTATCAATTGGTTAGCATTGTAATGCAATACGTTAAAAGTAAATACAAATAAGTATATAAAAAATCGCCTCTATAAAAACCTGTTACTTGTATGTTTAAATATTAAAATATTGCATATAAACTCGTACACATCATGTAATTAATAAAAAACTACCGTGCGTCTAATAATTTGATCTAATTATTATAATATACTAATATAATACCTGATATAATAAATATTCTATATTCATATAATATATCATCTAATTCATCCAATCGTCAGATTCATATTATACATCGTCGAATTTATACTATATATCGTCTGATTTATATTTTATATCGTCGAATTTAACCCATCGATACAGGAACGTTAACACGTACAAACCGGTTTCAGTTCAGTAAAAACAATAAAGCTGTATATTATCACCTGATAATTCAGATTTAAATATAAAAATATTGTTTATAAACTCGTTCAAAACTTGCAATTATTAAAACAATACAGTGCGTCTAATAATTTGGTCTAATTATTATAACATACTAATATAATACCTGATATAATAAATATTCTATATTCATATAATATATCATCTAATTCATCCAATCGTCAGATTCATATTATACATCGTCGAATTTATACTATATATCGTCTGATTTATATTTTATATCGTCGAATTTAACCAATCGATACACGAACGTTAACACGTACAAACCGGTTTCAGTTCGGTAAAACCAATAAAGCTGTATATTATCACCTGATAATTCAGATTTAAATATAAAAGTATTGTTTATAAACTCGTGCAAAACTTGCAATTATTAAAACATTACAGTGCGTCTAATAATTTGGTCTAATTATTATAACATAGTAATATAATACCTGATATAATAATTATTCTACATTTATGTAATATATCGCCTAATTTATCCAATCGTCGAATTTATATTATATATCATCGAATTTATATTTATATTATGCTTTTTAAAAATACCTTATGATATATCCCATTTGTTGAAAGGATTCCCTGTAATCCTATTAAAATTCACCCCCCAAAACAATTCACTTGGGGTTTAGGTTAAAATAAACTTTCTAAAACGGTAGAAACCCCATTCAGTTCGAACTCATACACAGTTCCATATTTTGAAATTGTATTCAGTTGGTTAAGATTTCTGAAGCAGAAATTTCAATCTACAATTTTATCCAAGCGTAATATTGTTATTCCTTTCGAGAGAAGTTTGTTTGGAATTCTCATAAGATTACAATTGTGTTTTTTTTTGTATTTTTACTATTGATTCATATAGTTGAAGGTTTAGCGGAGAGCAGAATCATTTTGTATCTTTTGAATGGTTGATCTAACTTCATTTATCAAAGAAAAGGGTATCGATTTTCAACGCGTAGTCTTGAAATTGGTTTGAGTGAATATATAAACGCGATATTTGTGTTGGTAAAAGGTATAGAGAATTTAAATTTGATTCATTTTATTGTGTTTTGAAGTATATTGAATCAAGACTATTTTGCAAGCTGAAGTTAGATTTTGCTGAATAATAATGTACGTTGCCCTTTGATATTTATTGTTATATTATTGATATTTATATTATTGATCGTTATTTTGATATTTGAAAATATTTTTAATCAGTATTTTTCTTTTTTAATCTTCCATACGATTTTTGCAGCATTTATACTGTTTATCTAATTATTATACTCTGTTGCCTTTGCGGTATAGGATTTGAGTAATCATCATATAGCATATAGTTCCGTTTTTATTTCGTCATCAAATTATACAAATGTGCTTTCAAAACAATATGAAAGTTAAACACATTAGATAGAAATTTAACTCGTGCTATCTTTTTCGATATATAGCATAGAATTATTTAAAAAAAAAAAGAGTTATAGTTTCGTAGCCTTACTGAAATCCTCGCCTTGGCGACTTATTTTGATAAAAAGGAGAATATTCGTTTTTGAAAATGAAACAACTATATGATGTTGCACGAGCATTGGATTTGATTGGACCACTAAAACTGACGCGTCTTATGCTGATATGCCCTTAACAAATCAAATGCGAGATGAAGAATTTTTACTTTTGTTTCGCTCTAAAAGAAAATCATTTGAAAGAATAAATATTTATTATTTTTTCATCAGTTTCTTTAATTGCTAACAGACCAATATACTCAACATCAGCTTTATGCTGATATTGACTACAGGAGAAAAATCATTGAAATTCTTAAATATACCTTAGATAGAAGATCTGCTTGCCCCCAAGAGCACACCAGACTAATTTTTTTAAAAAAAACTTTTGGCTTTTCGATTTCCTGGTTTCAATATTTGCTTTTAGTATTTTATCTCGGCACTTACCGTGTTCTGGTGACTTTGTCCTCCTCTTGAACTAACATCCTCATCGTACATAGGACATTCGAAATGAATTTTTGGATCTTAGTGAACTTCAGCACCCTCAGTCTTACCTGATGTCATCTTTGAATATTTATCCTTTTAAGAGAAACTTTGATATACCTTAGAACATTTTTAAATCTAGAGATTCTAGAGAAAAGGGGACACTTTTGAACTTTTAGTCGACTATTTTAATTATTCTATTAATCTTATTTTAGTCTTATATGTTTTTTAATGTGATTTTTTGTATTTTTACCATTTGATGTTTTATCTTACCTTACTTTTTATATCTTTCTACCTGTATTTTTGACATTTTTATTTTTGGTTAATTTCACTCATTTAGGTGTTTTAAGCGCTTTTGACTTTTTTTTGAGAATTCTGTTTCATTTTCATCTGTTTGATCTTTTCGATAGTGTGATTTTTTCTTACGTGTATCAATCTCTTTTTAGGTTTGATTTTACTTCAATGTAATTTTGTAATGTTTAGTTCGCGTGGCAACAGGTTATCCGAAAATTCCTTCGCGGGTAGGTCGGTTACTATTAGTCCTTATAATTGCTAACAGAAAGGCGTATATTTGTTACGATTTGTAGCTATAATTTTTATTGGTTCTTATTGGTTTTATTGTTAATTGATTATTGATTAGATTTTGCAAGCAACATGAAGTTTGTGCAACGTCGTTTCAAGAGTTGGCGATGTTGGCATACGTTCGCGCTGGATGCTTAGCAGCCATTTGGCGTTCCATTTAAATGCAAACTGGCTTTTACTATAGGAATAATAGTGTTTTTTTCTTACCTTGCAACAGAGTATTTTTTTTTTAAAAATCAGTCACTTAATGTAATGAACTTACTTCTATGGTAAAGACTTTTCTGGTGGAAAAAAAACACAGTTCTAATATTTAAATTAAAATATATGGTAATTTAAACGTTCCTATGGTAATTTTACCGTTCGTTGTAGATACGGTTCACCAGAAATTCTGCTATTCAAAATTATAGTTCTTAGCACATTATATTTAGTAACGAATTCAAATCTCAAAAGTAGAAACAACCCAATTAATAGTTTTTATGTCGTGCTTTAAAGTATCACGGTAAAATTACCAAAAATGATTTTCAGAGTCATCAATCATTTTGCCATTTATTTGGTAATTCTAACCATTTACCAAATAGAATAATAATAATCTGTTTACACTTCTGCAGTATATATAAAATGGCAGCTTATTTAAATGATTGATAGGAACCCTTTTGCCTAGATTCTTATTACTAATTACTATATACTCTTATCACTATGTACTCTTATCACTATATACTTATTGCTATATACTAGATTCTTATTACTAGATACTTACTTGGTATTACTTATAATGCCAAGTAAGTTGTATTTGTTTAGTTTCTATTATTTATTTATCGTGACTTTCAACGAGAAATCCAAAGAAAAACGTCTCAACATTTATCAGATGCATCCATTTCAAGATCATATTAACTTTTTTCATCTTTCAACTTTTTTTAACGATGGACCCAGCTAAATGCTAAATATGAGAGCAGATGAGGAATTTTCGAACCAGTTTTTACTAAACTATAAATTCTTTTTTGTATGCTAAGTCGAGGAAAGTTCATTCAGTTTGTTCATTCTAGTTGAAAACTCTTCTTACTGGAAAGAAAGATTCAGTTAAACTTTTTCAACTTTAAAAAATACAATGAGATCAAATTCAATTCGCGTGTGCTTACTCTGAGATAAAGAAGAATAGTTCACAATTTATTCTTTACGAATTATATATATTTATATATATATTGTAAGTTTTCAACTGAATAAATGAACTAAATTTATACGTTACGGATGACTTAAAAAAAACTCCATCTAAAAGTAGAGAAAAAGTAACTTTAAGGAAAAAAATAACTTTTTATTTTTTCCTTGTTTTCTTTACTATTTTTCTAAAAATAGAATCGCATTTTAATGAAGCTACCTTGGATAATCAAAGATAAAAGGATTGAAAAAAGTTTCATTGGAAAAAGAGAAACCAGAAAGATAATGAAGGCATTTTATGAAGAAAAAAAAGAAAAAAAAATCGTATATTTTTCATGTGGATATTCCGTAATTATTCGGATATTTGGCGATTATGCAGTTATTCGGTAATTATGCGAACATTTGTATATTATACAGTTTTCCAAATTTTTGCACACTTTGCAGGGCCCTAATATTGGATATAATTCTTTATTTACAATATTACAAGTGCCATACAAAATATGTTTGAGAATAAATATGTCTTAAGAATTAAAACAGATATGACTGTAAAATCAGTGATCATTAAAAAAAAGGTTTTTAGTCATTTTTAAACTTACTATATTAAATTATAAATATTTTGCAATATTCCGTCCGTTTTAGAGTGATACAAAAATACATTCATACATACATTAATACATACATTTCATTAAAAAATTTTGAATCTTAGTTTCAACTCTTTTTTAAAAAAAATCAAACATAGGAAAAAAGAAGCAAGGTAAATAGTGAGTGGATCTTAAAACATTTTTATTGACAAAAAAGAGCAGAAATCAAAATAAAATTTCATAAATTAAATGACAATTTCATCAAAATAAAGTTTAATAACAAAAGTAGTTTCAAAATTTAATTTTTAAAAAATGTTTTTGTTTTTTTGGCAATGAAATTGTTTTTGGAATTCTGAAAGATTTAATGTATTTAGTTTTCTGATAGCAATAAGAATCTAAAAAAATCAATATGGATGGTTTAAAGTTTAAAAATGAAATGTTTTTAAACTTTGCTTTGATTCAAACGTAGCAACAAAAAAAATTTAAAATGTGATTAATTTATATTTTCGTAATATGAATAGATGACAAAAAATAAAGAAGTATGTAACTTTTCGATAATATGATTTGATAATAAATATATTTTGTTTTATAACGGTCGTTAAACAACCTCACCCCAATTATTTGGGGTTTACGTCTACTAATGTTCAACTCTGTAGCCTTGTAATTTTGAACACAATCCAGAAGACAAGAGAACTCTTAAATCAAGAATTGGGAGAAAGTTGCCTTCGTTGAGGAATTTTTGATTGAACTTACCCGAACTTGCGTTACACGAAGAGGAAACACCACGAAAACCTCCCACGGTAAGCCTGACGGCAAGACGACTCTAACCCATGATCAGTCTACCAGAGATGATATTTTATGTCAGCACTGTTGTCGGCCTCAAACCTGATGCGAAATTCGTATCTACCAGCCATCGCTGCGATACGAACCCAGTTCAATAATAAATGTTCCCAGTTCAATAATAATAATACCATCACGGCTCAATAATAAATGTATATGTTTCGCACTCAAAATACTATAAAGAAGTATCGATTAATTTCTTAGATAATTACCGGTCATTATTGAAAATTACAAAATATGCCGGTTAAAAAGTAAAACTTATAAATGGGAATTTATCTCGCTTGCTGTTTATAATTAGTAATTACCGATTAAGTTTAATAAATGTAATAAATTGTCCGACATTCTCTACACTTGTGAATTTTCTTAAATTCAAGGTAAATTGAACGATATACACAAGTTCGATATTTCCTGAAATGTTATTTATTATTTTGTTTAAAAGATTAAGAACCATTCCTTTATTTATATTTTCACTCACAGTTAATCGCAATCTTGATAAGTAAGAGGCATAAATGTGTTTATTCTGTTATATTTAACAACTATCGATTTAAATGAATTATTACAAAATTTATCTCAATCGACATTATTAATAATTACAAAAATTTTCCTCTGAATATTAGTGAAGACCTATTAATAGTATGTGACTCATGCTCATTTTTTATCACATTTGCCTAAATTAATGGTTATTATAAACAATCACTACTTACCTATTGCTTATTATAGCTGAATTTATTACTTTGACTGCATTATATGGGTGATTCTCACGAAACATGACAATCGGACCAAACAATTTCTTCAAATTTAAAGTCTTCAAAATAATCTAAATTTTTTTTTGTGTACTTCTTTAGTTACATTTACTAATATCGTACAGACAGCAGTTTAGTTTATTGACATTTGCTCGAGAAAAAAAAAAAATAATAGAAATTCACCAAATCTTGAATGCCAGGAAAATGACATATTAGCTTAGAAGTTTAAAAAACAGTCATTTTAAGTTAATAGTAAGTAACTCAAATTAAACCTTTATGTTAGATGGACCATAAATTGCTTAAATTAATTCTTTTGATCTACTGTAGAAAGAATCAAATTTTTTTGTTGTTGCTGATATGTACAGTATTAAATTGTGTATAATGATCAATCATTAAACAAATAAGTAACTTTGATTACATCCAACCATATTACAATCATACATAAACTTGGTATTAGGTTAATATTTGCTTTTCCTCCACACAGTATTAGCAGTTAAAAAAAATTTCTGGTAACATTAAAATGTCCTGGCATTCATAAGCCAGGAAAATGACAACCAGGATAATGACAAATTTGCCATTTTATACCATATAACTTTACTTTAATTTAATATTTTGGCCTAAGGCATTTACATTCTGCAGAAAACAACAGGATTTCTTAAAATAACTCAGATAAATCTATGTAGCTTATGTCATTAATGATTTCAGGAAGCCAGGAAAATGACAACACAAAAACCTACTCATCTTGAAAAAATTTTTGAAATAGATTTCGAACCAGAAAATTGGTTCTTTATTCATGCAACAAGACATGCTCATATAAGGAGGGTCAATCAATCTATTAACAAAAGATATTGATTACTGGCTCTATCTATTTTGGTTATAAACCACTAAATAAAAGTAGCCAGAGTTGACAGAAAAAATTATTTTAAGAGAAATTTTTGCAAATAATACTCTCTGCGTATATTCTAGAAATGCTTACACCGGTTGAGATAAAAAAAATTAGATATTGAAAAATTTATGGGAAGTTTTGAAGCTAGTTATTTTCGGAAGCATTGTTTGGGACATGTCAGGTAAATGACAAGTTCAATTAAATTTTTTAACTATACAAAACTGTCAATGCTAGTGCAAAGTCATTTTAAAATGCTAACAACTATGCAATTTATGAATTTTTTTAGAAAAAAGTTCTTTTAGTATTATAGTATTAGATCTTGGAGCAAGGGACAGTGAATTGTCATATTTCGTGAGAATCACCCATATATGATCGATTTATTGCAGTATTTCATATAATTTTTTTCTAATTTCATTGCTATCTCGACTCGCTGTTTTTATAACATAACCGCAACCAAAAATCATAATATTTTTTTTAATTTAATTTATAACTATTTATTCCAAGTTGCACAGATTTTATTGTTCAGCTTGCCCATTTTGTTTAAGGACTAATTGATCCAAATTGACAAATGCAAAAATGTACAAGGACAGCATAAAAAATGTTAGTAACGTATGATGACAATCTATAAATTGAAAATCATTAATTACATTGTACAGTCTAAAACTCATTCCTACGGATGATCAATCTTATCAGAAAGAATTGTTATTTAATTCTTTTTTCAATAATTGAATAAATATTTTTCATTGTTATGGAATTATCGCCGTTTCCTTTTTCCGAGAATTAGTTTTCCAATATAAATTAAGAAAATCAGCAGAATTCCAGAAAAAAAAACTAATACACAAGTTAAACATTAGTGACGCGCTAGTGGAAAGCGCAATAAACTACCAAACTTTTAACAGTTAATTAGTTCGACGTTGTTGGAATTTAATTACACCGCTATCTCGTCTCCTCTGTGTTATTTTTCAAAATAACGTCCTTCAGATAAATTGAATTCTAAATTAGTGTGCGAATTTTGATAACTTGTATTTACCGTTGAAGTTTTACTTTATTGTCAAAGTAAAAGTATTTTTAAATTTTAATAATGATATTCATTCAATGATTATTCATTCATTTAAAATATTTCTTACGTCAATATTTTTATACTTTTAAGTTTGTATTCTTAATATATTGATTCTTAATATATAAATTTTTCTCTTAAGTTTTTTTTGTTATTTTAATATGGAATGATATCAGAATATAAAAATAACATACAATCCCTGGTCTAGTTATTCGACGCACTATAAGATTTTATGTAAAAACATAATTATCAAGTGATACTATACAGCTTTATTGTTTTTAGGCGACTGAAACCGGTTTGCACTTGTTTACGTTCGTGTATCAATTGGTTAAATTCGGCGATATGTAATATAAATATGACGATAGTATAAGTTAGACCATACATTACATAAATATAGAATATTTATTATATCAGGTATTATATTAGTATATTATAATAATTAGACCAAATTATTAGACGCACTGTAGTTTCTTTAACAATGACATGACTTGCAAGAATTTATATGCAATCTATATTATATAAAACGCTAATACGTACGTATGTATGTATCAATAAAACCGATGATATTTCTTTTCTCGCGCTGGCAACAGTTTTCATTTTTAATTGATTGGATTCGGCGCGCAAGAGCACGTAGTGAGCAACCAGATAACAATAACCAGAGTGAGCATTATCAGGTTGTTCAATTCAGATTNAAATAACATACAATCCCTGGTCTAGTTATTCGACGCACTATAAGATTTTATGTAAAAACATAATTATCAAGTGATACTATACAGCTTTATTGTTTTTAGGTGACTGAAACCGGTTTGCGCTTGCTTACGTTCGTGTATCAATTGGTTAAATTAGACGATATGTAATATAAATTCGACGATTGGATACATTAGACGACATATTATATAAATGTAGAATATTTATTATACCAGATATTATATTAGTATATTATATTAATTAGACCAAATTATTAGACGCACTGTAGTTTCTTTAATAATGACATGACTTGCAAGAATTTATATGCAATAATATTTAAACATGCATGTAATGGATTTTTATTCAGGAGATTTTTTATGTACTTCCCATTTGCATTTATTTTTAGCGTATTGAAGTATACGTATTTTTAACGTATTTGTATTTTATTGTAACTTAATTGTTAACATTATAATGTTAACCAATTGATACACAAAGGTAAACAAATGCAAACCGGTTTCAGTCGCGTAACAACAATAAAGCTGTATAGTATCACTTGATAATTGAGACTTTATATGGAATCTTATAGTGCGTCGAATAGTTTGATCAGGGACTGTACTAATAAAAAATAAATAATAATATGGAAATACCGAAATTATAAGGAAAAAAAGAAAGGAAATATCAGTATAATAAAAATTAGAGAGAATAATTTTAAAAACCAAAATCTTCAGAGTTATATTCGGGGGAAATTTGCGAGTCCTGCTGCTTCGCTAAGTGCTTACATTTGAATTTGACATTTGACTTTAAATTCTAAATCGTAACTTTTTTGACACCTGAATTCCAAATGCCCAAGCTGAAAATTTTCGTATTTACACTCTAAATTTAAAACAAAATGTCTTAATTAATAATATCAAAAATATTAATAAATTGTTACTTTTTGCAGCAAATATGAACTACAATATTTAATGTACTCCAGTTGATATTTTTATTACTTCTCTGTTTCTTTTATTAATAAAATTAGTTTTTATACATAAAAAACTTGAAGTACTTATACACATTTTAAATGTGGATAAAATATATATCATATCATATATCATATCATATATCATATCATATATCATATCATATATCATATCATACATCATATCATACATCATATCATACATCATATCATATATCATATCATATATCATATCATATATCATAATCTATTTTGTTAAAAATCTATTTCAAGTTTTTGATTTAGTTTTAGTTTTTACGCAACAGTTTTAAATTCTAGGATACCAAAAAAACTTAATAAAAATCTTTTTTTTTCCCTCTGTGTTTAATTTTTACACATAACCAAAGCTTATTAATATTTAAAGTTTGTAAATTAACCTTAAATTAAGTACAACAACAAAATTTAGTTTATTTTAAATCTAATATCATATGGTTTTTAATAGTATACTGAGACTAAAAACCAAAATATGGTTAAAACTTCCAAAATATGGTGAAATTTGCCGTGTTTCTGGCTCTATGGGAGCACCGAAAATCTCGGTAATTTTCACCGAAGTGTTTTGGTAAATGTGGTAAAATTTTATAATTTTATCATGATACCATAGAGCAATGGCATAAAAACCATTTATTCAGTTAAACCTATTTTCAGATGTGGTAATAAGAACTATAATTTTGAAAATCTGAATTTCCTGGAAACAGTTACCATATATCAAATGAATGTTCGAAATACCGTACATTTTGGCCTAACTAACCAATATTTTTACTAGAGTTGTAATTAACAGTGTGTTAATTTAGATATTCAAAATAAGAATTAAAACATGAAAAAGCAATAAGTTACATGCAGTATGTTAATTTTACATGAATTTGTTTCTCTGTGTATTATAAACTTTTAGATACCTGAGAAAATTTATTTAAAATTGAAAGTTAATTCACGAAATGTTGTTCAAGTCATGGGATTATCCTATGACTTGATATGGTCACGGGATATGAATAATAAATTTCACTTTATTCATATGCTCGACCGTATTTATTTTCAAGGCCTTTGATATAGATATATTTAATTAAATGTAAGACTCAAAATACATTTCTTTTCTTGAAATTAATTTTTCTGATGGGACAAAAAAATGTTTCGAGTACAAAAAAATGTAAAATCACATCCGGCTCGTCATATATTACTGGTAAAATTTTCGATTTTGAATTTTTATTAATTTTTAAAGTTGTTTTTAACTGTTACTAAATTTATTTAAATGAATGTTACTTTTTTTTTATTCAGTAGCACCGTCGTGTCACAAAATAAATCGCATAAGTTTCCGCGTGACACAAAATAATTCTTAAGAGAACTCGAAAGACTAGGTGCGACGATTTAAAATAATTTCACGTGATGCCATATCAAACATAATAACTTTTTTGAATATATAATGAGAACATTTACATTATGATACATTATCATTGCCAAAAATGTCAAGTGTAAATGCCCATGTATTATGTCAATGTCTTATTTTTACCACGGGACACTTTACTATGTTAATTAAAATTGTGACCTCGATTTTAAAAAATGAACTAATGTCTTAGTTTCAAGCGAACTTCGGACCTTGCAAAATTATCACAATCACAATCGAAGAATTTAAAAAATTGTGCTTATCTTTTGGACCATGTTGTTCAAAGAAATATTTTTTCTGAATGCATATAAGCGCATCTATTATTTATTAAAAAAAATAACTAACAACCTCGTACCTGCATCAAAATTTTTATATCATTTTTAATTTGGAAGTTACAAATAATACTTAATAAAAGTTTGAAGCAATATTAACAAAGAAGTATTAAGTCAGAAAAAGCATTGATTGTGTTGTTTTAAGTTTATCATTTGTACTTTTGCAAAAGTAAGCAATAACGGAGTTATTTTTTATCGGCATTGATTTTACTTGTCATATTTTTTTAAAACTAACTAGAGATGTAATTAGTTTAAACAAATAATTTAAATTAGTTTGATAAATTCTTTTTTATTGATTAAATTTAGCCCATCCAATAACGCGGTGATTTTCGTAAACATTTGAGGGAAGGCTTTAACTGAATTCTTTGAGATTTTTAATTGGAACATCGATTTCAAATTCTAATACTAAAACCTGTTTAATAAAAATGCATTTTTATCAATAAATATGTTACTGTAAATGACAGAAATTCGTGGTTGTTGACTTCCACCTGATGAATGTTGACAATCACATAGTCACTTTGGTAAATGTGCGAAATGTATACTAGGTCTAGTTAAGTGCCACTACCAGGTATATATTTGCCCGGTATACCCTACACTGATGTTTTTTTAAGGTTCCGTCCCACTGCCCGGTACTCTTAACACTTATGTTTCTCCTAACCTATCTTCAACACATATTAAAATATCAAATAAATATAATATCAACAAATAAATTAATATCAAATCGGATGTAACAAATATTTCGGACATTCACCAGAGCAACTATGTGATTGTTAACATTCACCGGTGTAAGTCGACTTTCTCTTGATTTCGATCATCCACGGCACGGTAACATAGGACAGAAACTGTAGCCCATATAACAAAAACTTATTATAAATAGGAATTGTACTTACTTCTCGTGTTTGCAGTTGTGTTCGGTACTACTTTGACAAAAGGATTGATTCAACAACTTCGATCTCCTGTGAAACAACAAATCAATCAGATATTACAAATATTTCGGACATTCACCAGAGCAACTATGTGATTTTTGACATTCACCGGTGTAAGTCGACTTTCTCTTGATTTCGATCATCCACTGCACGGTAACATAGATAATTAGGACAGAAACTGTAGCCCATATAACAAAAACTAATTATAAATAGGGATTGTACTTACTTCTCGTGCTTGCAGTTGTGCTCTGTACTACTTTGACAAGGATTGATACAACAACTTCGATTGGATATTGCAAATATTTTGTACATTCACCAGAGCGACTATGCGATTACTGACATTCATCGGTGAATGTCAGCATTCTCTTGATTTCTGTCATTCACGGAAGCATATATATCTATATACATTGTTTTTACTTTACGTATTATTGTATGACGTATATTTTATTTTATACATTTAGCTCAATTAACTAGTTTACGAGGATTGCTGCTAAATTTATATTTTTAGGATTTATGTTGCATTTCGTTTATAAAAAACTTCATTTCATACTTTGGCATTATTTCATACATAATCCTTTATTATACCTACTATTCGTTTCTACATACTATTCCCGCATATTTTACATCATGCATTACCATTACATCTTAAAAGATAAATATCCATCTCAAAAACTCGTTATTTCATATATTCTCATTTTTGCATTTTTTTTAAATACATAACATATTTTACTCCATTTGTTTGTTCTTTACATGGTAGCCATTATTTCATGTATTTATCTCATATATACTGCCATTATTCCATAAATTTATTCCGTACATAAGTTACACATTATTCCATATATTACTCCCTATCCTATGACCATTTATCTTTAAAAGTATTCTCATGGCATACAAAACTGGAATCTGTCTTCGAAGAATTTATATAAAATAAAAAAAAATATCAACCGATAAAAGATAACAAACCTCTCGAGGCTGTTGAGGAAGAAACTCCATTTATTTTTCCTAACCCGAAGCGTAACAAGAATTGAGAGTCTTTAAGTTTGTTGTCGAAATTTTATGGCAAAATTGTCCCCCTAGCAATGGAGTATTTTAGGAAAAACTACAAACAAAACGGTTTGTTCTATTCTTGTTTCTGTTCTTTTCTCAGAACTAACTGCAGTATATAAATGTCAACTGAAAAAACTGTTTATTTGATCTGTAGCAATTAAAGATCGACACATTATTTGTACGCCTCTTCTTTGATATATTTGGTCTAGTTCATAATTTTGGAAAATTTTGTAAAAATGGTACTTTTTGAAATTTTTTTCCGCATTAGGCTTTATCTGATGTTTCAAAGATAGACAGTTTTTTTTGTATTACTTTTTCACTGTTTTGATTGGGATTTAAGTACTGTATTATAATTATAAATGTTTCAACTGAAAAAACTGTTTATTTGATCTATAGCAATTCAAGATAGACACATTATTTGCACGCCTCTTCTTTGATATATTTGGTTTAGTTCGAAATTTATAAAAGTTTCGTAAAAATGGTACTTTTTGAAAAAATTTTCAGCATTTGACTTTATCTGATGTTTCAAAAATAAACAGTTTATTTTGTATTGCTTTTTCATTGTTCGGATTGGGATTTCTGTACTGTATTGTAATTATAAAGTATTCAACTGAAAAAACTGTTTATGGGATCTATAGCAATCAAAGGTAGACACATTATTTGAACGCCTCAACTTTGATGTATTTTGTTTAGTTCATAACTATGGAGAGTTTTGAAAATATGGTACTTTTTGAAAATATTTTCCGCATTAGGCTTCATCTGATGTTTCAAAGATAAACAGCTTATTTTTTTTCACTTTTTCACTACTTTGATTGGGATTTCTGTACTGTATTATAATTGTAACTAAATCAATATTTATTTCTAAATATATTGTTGTAGTTAGCACTAACGTAGATAATCAACGTTTTTTTCGAAGTTTCTCTGAATATTATACCGTAATAATTTTATTCTTGTTTTGTTTATTTTTTTTTGTAGGTAACCAAAGTAAATAAAATATCGATTTTATTCCTTAAATTGCGATGGGCATTTTAGTACTTATTTGAGTTGTACGCTAATCGTTCTATTGATTGTATTGTGCTGTTGATTGATTGCTATTGATTGTACAATATCTATTATTTTATTTTATAACCGTCGTTAAACAGCCGACCCAATTTTTTGATTTACGACTGCTAATCTTTAACTCCGTAGCCTTGTAATTATGAACTCAATCCAGAAGGCAAGAGAAATCCTGAATCAAATATTGGGAGGAATTTTGCCTTCGTGGAGGGCTTTTAGATGGAACTAACCCACATTTGCATTACATGGAGAGGGAAACCACGAAAACCTTCTACGGTTAACCTGACAGCGAGGGGACTTTAACCCATGATCCGTCAACCACTGAGGGTATTTTAATTCAGCACTGTGGTCGGTGCGACCCGGGTGTGGAATTCGTATCAACCTGGGATTCGAACTTCACCTTATTGGAAGGCGTACATTCTACCCCCTGAGCCACCACGACTCAATATCTATTATCGTGTTCCCGTTCTTATAATCCACCAAAAAATATGCCGAACTGTAGCAACGTTTTGAATCTATTCATAAGCAGATTCAATATGAACTCAATATAAAAACAGAGCTTTATTTTTAGTTCGTTAGGAAAACGTAGCAGAAAAAGAAGATAAAAAAAACAGCTCGATGAAAGTCTCAAGACACGTGTGGCTCTCCTAGTTTTTAAAAGCTAATTATTTCACGAATTATAACTGAACTGATAATTAAACGAAAACTAAACTGATATACAAATCGCGTTGCATAAATTCGGGAACCACCAAGATCTTTTTAGCTTCGAAACTACGTAAGTAATTAGTTTTCTAGCTGATGAAGTTCGATGAATTTTTCTCTTGTCTTGAATTATTAAAAAGAATCAAGAAAGAAAAAATCAAGCTGCTATTCTTCCTTCTTTTATGGCATTATGTGTAGTTGTATTCGTCGCAAAAAGAATCTGTAATAGTTTGTTCCATAAAGTTATTTTAGCTGAAAGTAGCTGAAGCAGCTATAATGTGGATGAAATATAGCTGAAACTGCTATTTCTCGCAATCAGCAACAATTACTCATACCCAGGGACAGCGATATACATTCGCACTTGTCCAAATGCTATAGAATTGTAATCTTGGAAGTATTGGCGAATGATTTTTTCCCACTGGAAAGAAATTAAAATGATTTTTTTTAAACAAATCAGTAATTGGCAAATTTTAAACAATTCTTTTTCAAAACAAATCGAAAATTGGCGAATACTTTTGATATTTGGCTAATTTACTGGCTAATGATTTGAAATCCTTATGGCTGGCCCTTTGTCCTGCATACCCAATGCTGTGCCAAACAAACGAAGCTATAAACCAGTGGTTACCAACTGCATCCGGCGCACGAAGACTTTTTTTGTGGCCCGTGAACTAAAATATATTAGTTGTCATTTTTTTTTTTGCGGACAATTTTGGTAAAAAATTTACATGGGTTTTAAATACTTTTAAGTTTTATATATCTTGACAATTTGATATCTGTTGCACATTAATTTTTTAATACATAGGTGCGCAATTAAAGTTATTGTAGCCAGAATTTTTTAATATGCAATTAAATATTTACTTCTACTTCTTATTTTAATTTGTAATTCAATACTTTTGTTTTGTACATTTTGATAAAAATCTGACAGTAATATTTAATGTTAGTTTCAATCATAAAAGAGTCCAATATAAAATTTTGATAAAGTTGCGGCCCGCCATTTGACTGGTGTTTTTAATAGCGGCCCCCACCCTCATGTAAGTTGGAAACCCCTGCTATAAACTGATTCCATAGAGCACTAATTCTATTGTAAACTAACTCTGAATATTACTATAGGGTGCTTGAAATAGTAGTATGTTTTTGTATTGTAAATAAGTACTTATAGTCATTTCTCTTCAATTACACATTGCATTTCGTAGTTTCTAATAGTTTGCAGTAAGTAAAGTTGTTCGAGAGTGTTTTGTGACTACCATTTTTTTTTATCGTTATAAATATTTTTTATGTTTATAATATATTGCTTATTTTCTTTTTCAGAAATGTGCAGATGCAGCAGATAAGGATGACATTGCGAACAAAGATTATAGATATCATTTTGCCAGAACTTATCCTCCTAACACGAAGGTAAGCCGTAAGCTGTTAAGATTAACGCAGATTAAACGTCCTTGCGTTTAGGCAGAAAGAAGAAAATTTTTTCGAAACAATTTTTACTCCGTAGTTTTGAGGAAAATGAAAATGCATAAACATGTCCTTAGATTTAAAACCTAGATAAAGTTAAGAGTTAATGTTAAGAGGGGATGTTAAGAGATAATGTTAATGTATTTTTAGACCCACTGGAACGGGAAAGCGAGGAAGGGCGCGGTTGAGATGGGGTGTCTCGGTGGACTCAAGAAAAATTCGTGATGGTACCATCAAAAGATTTTGATGGAGTATGTTAGTATCAGTAAGTTTGTTGATGGTCTAAAGTTTGTTGATGGTCACCGTCGAACAACAATTCCAATCTAGTTTTGTTGTGTTATGATGGTAAACCAACCAGTTATGTTTGATGGACCAATATAAACCATCATATTTTGATGGCAGATTGTCGGACCAACAACAACCATCAAAATATGATAAAAGATGCTGTATAGCTATTTTGATGGTCTACCAACAAGTTTTGTTTATTAATGTTAGACCAACGATAACCATTAAAATATACTGGTTATATTGTTTTACTATTATAATAGTTCAACCATCATGTTACGTTTAGTATTGTTAGACCGACAGCAACCATCAAATTAAGATGAAACATGTTGTTTTACTAGTAGGATGTTTCAACCATCGCGTTATGTTTGTTGTTGTTGGACCAATAACAACCATCAAAATATGATAAAAGATTCTGTATAGCTATTTTGATGGTCTACCAACAAGTTTTGTTTATTAATGTTGAACCAACAATAACCATTAAAATATACTGGTTATATTGTTTTACTATTATAATAGTTCAACCATCATGTTACGTTTAGTATTGTTAGACCAACAGCAACCATCAAATTAAGATGAAACATGTTGTTTTACTAGTAGGATGTTTCAACCATCGTGTTATGTTTGTTGTTGTTGGACCAACAACAACCATCAAAATATGATAAAAGATGCTGTATAGCTACTTTGATGGTCTACCAACAAGTTTTGTTTATTAATGTTAGACCAACGATAACCATTAAAATATACTGGAAGATATTGTTTTACTGTTATAATAGTTCATCCATCATGTTATGTTTAGTATTGCTAGACCAACAGCAACCATCAAATTAAGATGAAACATGTTGTTTTACTAGTAGGATGTTTCAACCATCGTGTTATGTTTGTTGTTGTTGGACCAATAACAACCATCAATATAAGATGGAAGATGCAATGAATGAAAAAAATTGGAGATCTAAGATATATCGGAAGTCGTTATGGGGAAATCTTCAAAGGTAGGCATTGGCCCACTTTGAGCTGTCTGGCCAACTACGATGATGATGAATGTCAAGTGATAGTGAATGATGTAGAAATATACTACAAATACCTATTGAGTATTTATATCGACGCGTGTGATTTCTAACTATAAGCCTTCCTTTTTTTCTTCTTTTTAATAAATACAGTTGCAATGAATTTATATTAACTATAAAACTAACTAAAAAACTAGTTTTTTAGCAATTTTGGTTAAAACGGCAAGTAAAACTTTTTAAAAATTCTAATTCATAATAAAAACGGCTATCTCTTTTCGCATTTACTTTTTATGAGCATTCGAATTCAGAATAAGTCAACTGGATATCTCATTTTTATCCCAAACCTTTTTTCTTTTGTACTAAAGATTATATTGTTTAATAATAATAACGAAAAATGAAATAGATCTATATGAAAAAGTTTCGAATGGGTTGGCTTTATTTTTCGTGCCATATTCTTATTTATTTATTTATTTAATGAAACTAAACGTTTTGATGGGGAAGAAAAACTGAGAAGAAGAAAAAATGACATGTATTGTGTTAAAATGCTCTTTAAAAGAGATTACTGTAATAGCTCCCGTTATTTTTGTTAATTAAATTCATTGCAACTTTATTTATTAAACAGAAGGAAAAAAAGAGCAATTCTCTCTTTAAAGTGTTCTGAAAAGAAGGCTTATAGTTAGAAATCGCATGCTTCGATTAAAATACTCATTAAGTTAAAATTTGCAGTATATTTCTACATCATTCACTATCTCTTAAAAAGGAAACATTATATAGGCTTTAAATCTGAAGACATAACTTTATTTTCCTAAAAAGCATGGGAAAAATTTCTTTTAGCGAAATTTATTCTTTCTATCAAGACATAACGACGTTTAATCTGCTTTTGTTTTTATTTAATGAAACTAAACATTTTGAGGGCGCAAACTGGGATTTTTTTGTAATGTAAAGAAAAAAATTGATATGTATTGATTGATCTGATTGATGTTCAACTAATTTTTGGTGTTTGAAAGTTAAATGATTTTAGAGTTGAATCATAAGTTAAGCGTTTCTACAAACGAAATTTTCATTTAAGAGTAAACTTTAAGCCTCTATTTCAAAAAATGTTTTGAAAACGCTCAATTTTGCACTAGAAATTGGCTAAGAAATTACAAATGAAACATTATTGTTATCTATAGGCAAAATGGGTCTTGTTTTGGATTTGATGGCGTCCACACACTTTTCAACTGTGTTCAAGAGTAATAGTAAACAGTGCGCATGCGTCGTCAGTGCATGCGTTGCTATGGCGACCGCTGCTGTTTTTATTTTTATTTTCACTAGCAGGCATTTTTAATGTATTTACATAATAATAACTTAAAGTATTTTTATATTCTTTTTATAATTAACGTATAATTGCTAACTTGACGGTGATTTCACTATAAATGTGAATGCTGAGAAAGGAAAAGGATTTTGTGACGTCTTGAAACACGTACATGGGCAGGATATGAAAAACCAATCCGACGACAAACATCAATGGAGACAGTTTTTGCAACCCATGATTTAAAATCTTGTGTCGTTTAACGGAGTCAATCCAAAGAGAAAAGCACTTGACCAAATGGGTAACCAGTGATCGTAATAAGGTGACCACAACTTTTTATTTTTTATTTTTAACATTTTTTAATGTTAATTTGTTTACGACTATAGGTATTATATAAATACCCCAAAATCATTCAGAGATAAAAAAAAAATAAATAAATAAACATCTTATTTGCAGCCTCCAGATGAGATGTTAAAGGTGCTTCCGTCGAGTTGGAGTCGAACAGCGACGTCTTTTATACAGCCTACATTCTTAAGTACAGCCCCTATTACTGCAGCCCTTCTGCAATAACCGTTTGCTGTTCCATCGACACAATAATATTTTACCCCCATTTAGAACCATTCATTTCAAAACAGTAACTTCATATTCTTTTTAAAACGTGTATTTTGTTGCAATTTTGGGTCAAGCTAAAACTATCTTATATTTTAATGAAACATGTGTGATAATATTTTTATATGAAGAGGAAATCAGCTGAAGGTTGTTTGCTTATGAATGAATAATATAAGATTACTAATTCCGTGAATCGAATTAAAGATATTTGCTTAGGTTATTTGATCTTATCAATTGTTAAAACACAAGTTGCTGTCTGTCAGGGTTTAGCTTAAAAAGTTGATGGTTCCACAATAATATTTTGCACCCATTCAGAACCGTTCATTTCAAAACAGTGACTTCATATTCTTTTTAAAACGAGTATTTTGTTCAAATTTTGGGTCAAGCTAAAACTATCTTATATTTTTATGAAACATGTGTGATAATATTTTTATATGAAGCGAAAATCAGCTGAAGGTTGTTTGCTTATGAATGAATAACATAAGTTTACTAATTCCATGAATCGAATTAAAGATATTTGCTTAGGTTATTTGATTTTATCAATTGTTAAAACACATGTTGCTGTCTGTCAGGGTTTAGATTAAAAAAATTATGGTTCCAAACATATTTTAAATCCCATAAACTAAATATTTTAAATTCAAAATATTTATCAATTTAAATATAAACTTAGCTATTCGTAATTTATTAATCTTATGCTGCTAAACAATTACGATTAATAAGTTTCAACTATTGTTAAAAATTCTAAACCAATTTAAATAGAAGAAGAAAGATTCATCAATGCTGAATTTTATTCAGTTTTCTTAAATAATAAGTAGAATCAAGTTGAATAGCTAGTAAAGTTTATTTTTTAAGCCATAAGTGTGTACTGAATCAATTTTGTTATTATCAATTTAATTAGTATAAATTTTAAAGATATCGATAATCAATAACTTATATATCTCTATGATTTCATTTAAATTAACAGAGGTATTGAAACAACTTTAAGTAAATAAGTTTTATCAAGTTGAAAACTAGTAAAGTTTAATTTTTAAACTTTAAGTATGTACTGAATGAAATTTTTTATTATCAATTCAGTTTAATTAAAATAAATTCTTAAGTTTAATCAAGTTGAATAACTGGTAAAGTTTATTTTTTTAAACTATAAGTATGTACTGAATTAATTTTATTATTATGAATTCAATTTAATTAAAATAAATTTTAATAATATAATCAGTAACCTATATATCTATATGATTTCATTTAAATTGACAGATGTATTTAAACAACTTTAAATAAATAAGTTTTGTATTCATTACTGGTGAAACTGTTTTCTTGAAGATAAATACTGAAAAAAAACGACAGGTTTTCCTTACAAAAGGGCTTACGTAGTTTAAATAATTTACATCAAATTTTGTTTGCACTGCACGTACAAAAAAACACTTTTTTTCCCTAAACTTTAGATTGCATACTTAACGAGAATCTGTATTCTCCGTATAAGGATAAAAATAAAATTTTAATGTGAAAGATTTCTTCAAAATCTCTTGTTTCAATGCAAAAAGAGTTCCAGATCTTCCATTTTTCTTACAAAGTTTGCTGATGGAACCCATATTTGCAGAGCTTGAAGGATTTAGCACAAATATTCTTTTCCTCCGTTTAAATCTCTTTACAACAAAAATATATCATATTACTCTTTTTTACATCTTTTCTAATGTTTGTTCAAAGATTTAGAGTTAAAAAAATGAGTGGGATGGTTGTAAAATAAAAGAAAATTGTATTCATCAAATTGGATATTTTTTTTGAAATTTTATACTCTAATTTCTGATTTTTAGATTAAAACATTCAATTTATCAATTTGTTAATTTATTTTTTATAAATATGCATATTATCATTTAACCTTTGACAAGTACTTTATCTTTAAAATTATAAACAAAAATGTTTAAAGACATGTGCAGTTAAAACAAGAATATTTCGCTGGAATTTTTATGTTCTAAAATTTGGTTTAGAGTAAAGCAATTTAATAATTAAATCATGGTTTTAAATAAATACAGCTTTTACAATTTATTGTTCATGCATGCGCCCCTTCAAAATTAAAAACAAGTGTTTATAAACATAGGGAACCATTCAAGAAACAAAATTAATGTCCATTTAATTTAATTTTTTATTCTTTACGTATTGGTTTTTGAATCCATTTAAATAATATAACATTATTAAATTATTAGCATTGTATCAAACCACTAGAAAAAATTTAATATCCTAACAAATATTAAATATCCGTGCAACATCGTCAACTCTCTAAATAACATCGTTGCACAGCATTGTTTTTGCTTGCTTTTTTAAGTCGTGTGAGAACAGAAAAGCAAAACCTAATGAATAACCAATTAACAAATAATAAGAATGATATTGGAAAATCATAACAGATATACGTCTTTCAATTAGCATTAAAAAATCGAGCGAAGAATAATAAATACTGTTTCTTGCAGACGATTTTCTTCTATATCGAAGCAAAAGTAAAAATAAAAAAAAAACTTTCGCTTTTGATTTGCTAAGAGCAAAGACGCGCCATTTTTATTGGTCCAGTCAAATCCAGTGCTGTTTCAACATCATATAGTTGCTTTTTTTTCAAGGACGAATGTTTTTATTCTTTATCGAAATATGTCGCCTAGTAAATTCCAAGTTTACTAAATCCCAGTAAAACTTCGAAAATATAACCTTTTTTTTAAAAAAATAATTCTGTGATATATATATATATATCGTAAAAGATAGCACGAATTAAATATATGTTTGACTTTTAAAACTTTTTTTTTATTGCTTTGAAAGCATATTTGTTAAATTTAATAAGGAAATAAACCAGAACTATACGCAATCACGGCTGATTACGTAAATCCTATACCGCACTGGTCTTTTCTTAACGGAGGATAATGCCTTTGCTTAGATCAGAGGTCGCCAAAGTGGTCTATATAGACCCCCAGGGGTCTATTTAACGAAAGCGGGGGTCGATCTGAGACAGGGGGGCGAATGGGGGTCGATCCGAATCGGAAGGGTCGATTGTGGGTTTAAAAAAAAACAGTTCTCAATACGCAAATCACACATACCTAATTAAGTATGTAAAATTTGTGAATTTTTTTTATAATTGACTCAATATCAGTTTCTTTATAAAACATAAATTAATAAACGTATATTTATTGGGGTGAAACAAGTATTTACGTACCACCGCGCAGTGGCACGAACTCAGCGCAGTTTATAAGTCATATGCATATGTGCGCTTGTCCAAATGTCACGTGTGACGAGCATTGACGTTACAAATGCAAATATCATACGCAGTTTCAGCTATCTTTGCAAACTGTGTTGAATATTTGCAGTGTCATTATTAAAACTTTTATAGTTTTGGATAATTAGTTATTGTTTCGATAAAACCATTCGTTTGGTTTAGATATCAATTTTAATTATCAATGCACAAAAAAGAAGGTAAGCATTAATAATATGGATTAGTACAGCCCGCGACAAAACTATAGCACACTTTGTATTTTTTTACGAAAATTACAAAATTGACCAATTTTGACGAAAATTAAAATTGACCAATTTTGAACCCAATATAGCGAACCTTGCAAAAAAACACCAGGCCCACCCATCTTATTGATCAAGAAGCAGTAAATCTTTAGTTACTTTACTTATTATATCTACTTATGCATAATTACTTATTATTTAATAATAAGGTATTTAAATTTCAATATTAATATATTTTTCATAAAACTATTGTTACACAATGTACTATTACTTTAATAAATGTTTAAAATCATAAAATAAATGTACAAACACAGTATCTAATAGAGTTTTATCTTAATTAACGGAAAATTACTTTTATGGGGGTCGATGGAGATTTCGAAAAATTATACAGGGGTCGATGATCAAAAAAGTTTGGCAACCCCTGGCTTAGATTAACACGAAGATGGGAGTCCAGCTCATGAGATGAGACTCCTGACCATTGAGACCATAATTCCCAGATTGCTGTTAGCCCCTTTATTTTGAGGGTCAGAATTCCGAATCCGTCGGAAAAAAACATGTTTATTCAGAAAAAGTGCGTATTTGTGTCTGATTTTGTAACTTAAAATATCGTCTGTACGTATTGATTAGTATATTTGAGATCACCCTTTTAACTAGTAAGCTTGTGTCCTAAAGTGAAGATCCGATCATTAAATCAAGAGTCCGTTTATTTTTTTGCGCACTGTAGACGATTAAAGTCCAAAGGAAATCATGCAACAAAGTTTAAACAAAATCACATATTTTTGTCTTAACTATGCCACGTTACATAAGTTTCTTTCTCAAATTTCTTTACAATTCTTACGTGAAAAATTTATCTTCTCGACCCATCAATTTGTATCTCAATGGATCGTAATTATATCGAAAGTAAGTAATTAAATTGTTACTTAATTTGACATTTTTTTTATGAATTGTTTAACAACATCATTAATTGAATTCATTCCTTAAAAGAAGTGCAATTCTCTTTCTCCAGAATGTGACTTTTAAGATTTTTTTTTTTTTTTTTTGCAAATGGAAGTGGAAAATGCAATAAGCTTGACTTTTTTTTCATCCACTAGAATTTCTTTCATTCGAACAAAAAGGCGCTTCCTTCAAAAGCTCAGCAATGGCTTCTATTCTTCGCTTCGAGAAATGCATAAAATGCTGGTTTATGTGTGTGCAGTCGAATTTGGCGATAAAAATCATGTGGCGATAAAACCATCCTTTCGCTAACGTTTCAAAATGTTTCCTCGCGATACTGTAACGGTAATGAGCTTTAAAAATGCTCTCCTTTTCTCCTCCGGTATAATAAGGAAGAAGTTTTCTGAAAGATTCTTTCATAACAGGGAACGAAACTCCTTCAAAAGTGTATTTTCTCAAAGACCTTTTAAATACTTAACAAGTGTAAAATACGACTTCATATTTTATGATCTTATTAAAGGAGTTCGGTTTTATAAAATTTAGTTCTTTTTTTCTTTAGAATGTTAGAATATGATTAGATAAAGTTATGGCCGTATTTTTATTTGCCTGCAGACTTTGCTGTTGAAGGTTTTTGTTTGGAAATTTAAAATAACTAAATTTTAAGTGTATAGTTTATTGTAACTACCCCACGCAATATTTTTATCAAAAATATACAGTCACCGGCCAAATTGTTAGACGCACAATAAGAGTCTATGTAAAATCTAAATTGTCTGGTGATACTATACAGCTTTATTGTTTTTACGCGACTGAAACCGGTTTGCACTTGTTTTCGTTAGCGTATCAATTGATTAAACGAGACGATATATAATATAAATCAGACGATAGGACAAATCAGACGATATATTATATAAATATAGAATATTTATTATATCANTTAAACGCACTATAAGATTCTATGTAAAATCTTAATTATCTGGTGATACTATACAGCTTTATTGTTTTTATGTGACTGAAACCGGTTTGCACTTGTTTACGTTCGTGTATCAATTGGTTAAATTAGACGATCTATAATATAAATAAGACAATTGGACAAATCAGACGATATATTATATAAGTATAGAATATTTATTATGTCAGGTATTATATTAGTATATTGTAAAAATTAGACCAAACTATTAGACGCACTGTAGTGTTTTAATAATGACATGTTTTGCACTAGTTTATAGGCAATACTTTTATGTTTAACATACATGTAATTCGTTTTTATCCAGGAGATTTTTTTATATACTTCCTATTTGTATTTGTTTTTTATGTATTGCATTACAATGTTAACCAATTAATACACGAACATTAACAAGTGTAAACCGCGTAAAGACAAAAAAGCTGTATAGTATCACCTGCTAATTAAGAGTTTGTAAAGAATCTTACAGTGTGTCTAATAATTTGGAAAGGGACTGTATGATATGGTCAGGGTTGGGTTTTTGACATGGCAAGAGTATAATACTGGTTTAAACCGTCAAAAACCCGTCAAAAACTTAAGTTTGCCAAGAAAATATATAAACTACAAAACTACCAACAGTTGCCATGAAATTTAATTATATTATAGGTGATCAGCAGGTTTTAAAATATTTTTTTATTAAAATTAAGGTAAAATAACAGATTTAAAATCTCAGAAATTTATATTCAAATGCATGTGCAGAAAAATTTTGCACAAAAATTGTTTAAATATTTATATTTAAAAAAAATTTTTTTTCCTTTNTTCAATAAAATATGGTGAAGAAAATAAAGTAAATATTTAAGTGTTGTGAAAAGAATCTTATTTAGTTGTACAAAGTACTTCAGCCAAAATTTGGGAGCCACGTAAGAGAATTATATATATTATATCAGAAACACATCATTAAAAGGCAGAATGCTTTGAAGTTTTCAAAACAAAGCAAACGTTGCCACCGGCAGGAAAGAAATACAGCCAAAATTTGGGAGCCACGTAAGAGAATTATATATAATAGATAGATATTGTAAAAATTAGACTAAATTATTAGACGCACTGTAGTGTTTTAATAATGACATGTGTTGCACGAGTTTATAAGCAATACTTTTATATTTAAACATACACGTAATGCGTTTTTATCCAGGAGATTTTTTTTATATACTACTTCCTATTTGTATTTATTTTTAACGTATTGCATTACAATGCTAACCATTTGATACACTAACGTCAACAAGCGCAAACCGGTTTCAGTCGCGAAAAACAATACAGCTGTATAGTATCACGTGATAATTAAGAATTTGCAAAGAATCTTATAGTGCGTCGAATAATTTGGAAAGGGACTGTAAGATATGGTACATTAAGAGTACAGTCAAATGAATTTCATTTCTTCTAGATTGCATCTATGTGAGTTAGATAAATATCTGACTGCATACCTGATGTTTTACCTGGGCTGACGGGTGCCTCCTAAACGACCTTTAATACGCACGGAGGTCGTGGAATGACCCCAGATAAAAATTATTACGACGCTGCTAAAAACAAAAAAGTTATAATTTTTACTGGACATATAACATTTTTGAGTCCTAGCCGTAGAGTTTATTTACTATTTGAAGTTTTTTACAATTATTTTTGGAATAAAATTTTATGAAACACCTTTCTCATAGAAACAACCTTCTCATTTACCTTTCTCATAATTAGTTTATAAATTATAATATCATTCACGATATGATTATTTTAATGCAGACATGAATGTATATAGAAATTAAGCGAGCACAGGTTGGATTAGAAATACAGCGAGCATAAGTTGTATTAGAAATTAAGCGAGCATAGGTTGGTTTAGAAATTAGTTAAAATAACGAGTATTTCAGCTTAAAATGATGCTAATGTAGTTCAGAGTGGAATAAATATTTTCATCTTAACTTTCTGTGCAACTTTTAAATACCTGTGGTACTGAGCGGATCGAATACTTTTTAGAGGAAATATTTTCTGCATCTTTTAATTTTTTTTTTAAATACAAACGAAACGACTTAAATATAAAGATTTACGTGTGCTCGTTGCATAAATTTAAATTCAATTTTTTTCCAAATAAAATTTTTTTATAGTTTAACAAACTCGCCAATTCATTCTATGAAGTGCATGTAATGAAAAGCATTGACATCTATTTTTTAGATAATTAAAAATATTTTTTACCATTATGACGTCTAAATTATGTTAAATTGCAAGCAATCATAAAAACATAAGTTCAAAATGTGGAGAGAACAAGGAAAAATTACAGAACAATGAAAAAAAAAAAGGGGGGAGAAAAATAGTAATAAAAATAACAAGAAACTGGAAAGAAAAAAAATTTCCGAAAAAAAGGAAAAATAATTAATAAAAATCTGCGAAATGAAAGATATATTTTCATCACCTCACACGATTATATCCGCGAAAAGGAGTGCTTTCTAATATTGTATCAATATAGCCAAAACAAAATATATCAATACAATAGTGTGAGGAGCACTCAAAACATTTTACAAAAAAAACACAAATAAAATAGAACACAATAAATAAAAACATCACTTGAAAACAGAAAATAAAATATTAGGAAAAAACAGAATAAAACATGAAATGAAATCTATAAAGAGAGTAGCGAATTCAAATGAACTTACATGAACGGGAAATTTTTCCAGAATGATTTAAAATTCCAAGTTAAAAATGTGTGGAATTGGAAGACAGAAGTCTCCTCTATTACTACGAACATTTTTTCGAGTTTTAAGACAATCTCAGAGTGTTTTTTGCTTATCCAATGCCAACAACTTTCCGAGAACGTCGGACGTCGAAAAGTGTACGTGGAAACTTTAGCTGTGAAATGTAAAGACGTTGATAAAGCAATTGTCGTAAGTGAAAATTTTTTATTTATGTATTAATAAACAATTATATCATGTTTGCGTTAAAAAATTTGAAAATTAATAACAAATAAACGGAAAATGAAAAAAAAATGCACAGTGGAGCAACTTTGTGCAAAGTTTCATTCGTTTTTTTTTTCGACAGAAAAATTGTCAGACGTTATAAAAAAATACCTGGAACGAGAAACTACCGTGATTACACTTTAGAAAAGCTGCAACAATGTTTGCAAGCAGTTGCTGGAGGTATGTCGATTGCAGAAGTTTCTTGGAAGTACAAAATCCACAGAAATACTGTCTCTAATAAAATTCACAAGAAACACATGAAACGTGCTAGTAAACTATTATTTTCCTTCTACAAAGATTCTTCTAATGAATTAATCAAACGATTTAACACATAAATATATATTTTATAGGACATCAGGTGATTTTGACAGAAACTGAAGAGCAAGTTCTGTCATGTACATTCAAGCATGTTATGTTCAAATTTATCAATATTA
>NC_092206.1:10526021-10552150 GCF_043381705.1 Parasteatoda tepidariorum
TTTTCCCCCCTTTTTTTCATATGTCTGTAATTTTCCTTTGTTTTATCTTCATTTTGAACAGCAAATATATATATATATATATATATATATATATATATTTGCAATCTGAAATCAAATGGAGTATGGTTAGAATTGTTGAAGCTAGAGATATCAGGAAATATATGGGTGATTTACCTGAGCTAGTCCTTAATATTAAATTTCCGATCTCCTGAATGATATCCAGGTATTTAATATCCTAAAAGCCTCCCTATCAGTACACGGATTAGTCTATATTAATTTCGAAATCATGTAAACCTCCTTGAATGGTGAGATTTTGTATTTAAATTGTTTAATATATTTATTAGCATTTAGATTTTACACGAAAGTTTCTCCCATTACCTTGTAGACTGTTTATACTTCTGTTAATAATCAACGCCCTTTTTAAAGTGCATTACTTTTCAGACTTTTTGAAGAGTGTAATTAAAATTAAAAATGCACCTTTATGTGGCTTTATGTGTGTAATTGCTTACTCAGAAGTCTCAAGATCTGTTCATCACTCAAAATCTCTTTGAGACCACTTTTGATATGAGCAATTTTTTTCCAAACACATCAATTTTCATAAACATTCTTATGATTATTCTCATCTACGTGAGCTATTCCAATTAAATGTCTTCTCTCATTCATTAAATCTATTTTACCTTTCTAATTATATGTCTGATTTCAGCTTTCAAAGCTAATTTACCGTTCTAGCCATATATCTGCTTTCAGCTACCAAAGCTATTTTACCGTTCTAGCCATATGTCTGATTTCAGCTACCAGAGCTAATTTACAGTTCTAGCCATATGTCTGCTTTCAGCTACCCAAGCTATTTTACCGTTCTAACCAAATGTCTGCTTTCAACTACCGAAGCTAATTTACTGTTTCAGCTGCCAAAGCTAATTTACCGTTCAACCCATATGTTTGCTTTTAGCTACCAAGGCTAATTTACAGCTCTATCCATATAATTGATTTCTCTTTGTCAAATTTTTGTTTCGAATAAACTCTTAAGAAAATAAATCTATTTAGAAACTGAAACAATGATTATGAAATAGAATAAAATATTCGTTCTTTAAAAATTTTAACAATGTGTTTCATTTTTTAAAAGGAAGTAAATTAAAAACTTGAAGGGCTTTATAAATATTTTTAAAGAAAAGCAACATTTTTTTTCATTTCTCTGTGAAAACAAAAGAGGATTTTTAATAGGATTTAAGATCGATAAGGCGAATGTTAAATCATCGTGCAATTAAATCCTTTTAAAAACAGTTTTATTTTTTAAGCCGTGAACGATAATATTAAGATAGTTCCTCTTCTTTCTAACACGAAAGAAGAAAAAAAATGGTTCTATATTTTCTTACCTACTTTTATTATTCTACTTGGAATATTTACTTAATGCTTTTTTTTAATGCCAGATTGAGAGTGAAGTAAATCTTTAGTTAACAATTGTAAAAATAAAAAAAAAAAGACTAGAAAGTTTTTCTTGGTTTTTGAGGCCTCTTTTCTATTTTTTAACTTTACAAATCTTCTAATTGAGTGTTAAGTATATCGTATTTAATATGTAAATATTTTAGATTTTATAGACACTTTTTGAACTTAAATTTGATGGATTTTTGTGAAGTAAAAAACATTATCTCAAGTGCAATTTATCTTCTTACAGTTTTCTTAAGAAATTTCATCGTCATTAAACAAAGCGTTGAAACGGTTTCGTATTAATTTTTCTTGTCTTATGTTTGATTATTAAAGTTTTAGCGCTTCATTATTTCAACGCTGATTTTATTAAAGCATTGCTGAATTTGGAAAAGATACTGCACATTTAAAATGTTTGATTATTATGGTTTTAGCACTTCATTATTTCAACGCTGATTTTATTAAAGCATTGCTGAATTTGGAAGAGATAATACACATTTAAAATGTTTGATTGTAATAGTTTTAGAGCTACATTATTACAACGCTGATTTTATTAAAGCATTGCTGAATTTGGAAAAGATACTACACATTTAAAATGTTTGATTGTAATAGTTTTAGCGCTTCATTATTCCAACGCTGATTTTATTCAAGCATTGCTGAATTTGGAAAAGATACTACACATTTAAAATGTTTGATTATTATAGTTTTAGAGCTTCATTATTTCAACGATGATTTTATTAAAGCGTTGCAGAATTCGGAAGAGATACTACACATTAAAAAAAAATTGAACGACAATATTATTTCTTAAAAAAAAAAAAAAAAAAAAAAAAAAAAAAANGCGTTGAATAGGGTGCTATATTGTAATAGGGTGCAATCTTGTTTCAGCCGTATTAAACTATTATATTGCTCCACATTTCCGTTTCCTTTTATCGTGTAATCAGGTTTGGGAAGGAGGCAGTGTTTCTCCATAGCGTATGGTGCTTCAAATTTGAACAATTTCATGGTGTAACATGTCCCAAAATTTCTATCTGTTTATTTAATTTTTAATATTTAACTTGACTGCGCTGAATCTCTTAAAGCATAACGAAAACATGATTCGAAATGTGGTGAATGCTCATGCAGAATGTAGTCGAAAAGCACATCACAAAAGAGATCACAAGCAATCAATTGTTTCTTGACCTTTGTAATATATATTTTAAGAGTAATATATATTTTAACCTAATTTATTAAAACTCCTCATTAATTCGCCTAATTAAAGTGCATTTTTCAAGTCATTAAAATTGAATTTTGTTTGATGGAAATCCAAACATTTGATGAAAAGTTACTTGGGTATGTGCTTTTTTTTTGTCGCACTATGTAGAAAAGTCACGTTTCTTTAAGAGGAAATATATATATTTAAAACGTACTAATCATAGTAAATTATCATCTAAATAAAGATGTATAAATTTACATTACAAATTTACAAGATTCAACAATTGCTTCTTTTCGTTTAAAACAGGTAAATCATGGATTGGACGAAAACGTTATTTATTGCGACAAATTTCTTTTTTAGATTTCTCTTTATTTATAACTGAAATTGTAATGGAGCCATATTGACGAAAAGTTATTTAGAACGGCATAAAACATTAAAACATAATATTTAGTTCATTATAATGCTTTTGATTAATATAGAGAGAAAAGATTGTGAAAAAACTATCATACTTTATTGATAATGGCATTCCTGGTGTTAAAAAACCATATATTTGGTTAATAAAACCAAAATATACAATATTTATACCACACATTTAGTAATTTTTCCATTCATATGACAACGATGCACCGGGAAAGCCTGGTCGGTAGGCGCTGGGCCCATGTCCGAGAGTTCGTGGGTTCGAATCCCGCAGTTAGTAAAGTGACTGATGCACGTTAAATCTGTCGAGTCGCAAAAGTCCTCCATGTTCCCTTAAATCAATACCTCTGGGGGTACTGGATTGGAGATCGATCGTTCTCTGATTCAGGTCAAAATTACGATCTGTGGATGAATGAATGGGTCCGCCTTATAAGCAGATGTGACGTATGATGGGACAGAATTCGAATTCTTTGCCATAGATGGCGCCACTGAGAAACAAGAATCTCACGCTCTGCCTCAAATTTGCTCGATTTCACCAAGCAGGCTTGCCCGAGTGGGAAGTGACATTAGAACCAATCAACCAACGATGCACCGGAAATTTCGATGCACCGGAAATTTCATCGACTAAATGGTTTTTATGACATGCTCTAACGTATCAGGATAAAATCGTCAAATTTTTCCAAACTTAACAAAATTTATGACACATTATGAAACTATATTTTATTGTTAATTTTACCAAAATCATTACCAGAGAGTTTCAGTAAAAGTTACCGAGCTATTTTGATATTTCCGTGGTGCCAGGAACACGGTAAATTTTACCATAGCCTGGTAGTTTTGACCATACTTTTTTTTTCTCAACGTGCATAGAGAATAAAAACTATACGGAATAGCTAACCTATTTCCAAGGATTCATGGACGAAGGATTTGAAAATTAGATTGAAATTGTCTTTGCGATAAATTTTTTTCCTGATTAAAAAATTTATATTTCCAACGAAAAAAATATTTTTATGATTAAAAAATTATACATTGTTTAAAATTTTATTTTATGATTATTTTTTTTTCTGTTAAAATTTCAAATTTAATTATTTTTTTGTTGAAAAAAAAATTTTTTTTATATAAATTTTTATTTTATTTTTGTGATAAAAAACAAGTTATATATAAAAAAAAATTAAAGTCAATTCCTACTTAGATCAATAAAGAAAATTTTTATTTTAGTTACTTTTTATTAAATAATTGTATTTTTTTTTACCCATATAAAACTAAAATTAATTAATTAATATCAGAAAAATTTTTATTAACTTCAAAGTGTCATCCACTAGAAGTTTAAAAAAATTTTATTTGAATTTGAGTGGATGAATAAAAAGTATTTTATTAACGATTCAAAATTTGAACAAAATATAGGAAGAGTGGGAAACTAATAGTAGGAATTGAATAATCTTATTTTGGTAGTTAAAAAAAATTATTTCTACGAGGAAATAATTATTTTACTTATACGATTATTACTGTTTTAAGATTTATTATTTTCTAAATGTTGTTTCGTTTTCAGGTAGTTAGCTCTGTATTTGAGCTCCTCAGGTATTACAAATGGTATAAATTTTCCATAATCTATGAAAAGTCTGAAATCTATGAGACTGTCTACCACAGTTTGGAGAAAAATATTGAAGAACCCTTCGTCATCAACCATGAAGTAGGTTTTCGTAATTCGAGGATCTGTTGCTTCACTGGAGATCGAAGTTGTTGTGTCAATCCTTTTGTCAAAGTAGTTCAGAACACAACTGCAAGCACGAGAAGTAAGTACAACTCTTATTTTATAATAAGTTTTTGTTATATGGCCTACAGTTTCTGTCCCAATTATCTGTGTTAATTTTGTGAAATTAAGACGAAGTCGACTTTCACCGGTTAATACCAATAACCACATAGTGGGCCGGGATTATGTGGTTGGTAGGGCACTGGACCCATGCCGAAGAGTTCGCGGGTTCGATCCTCGCTGGCCGAAGACTCCCCGTGTAGTAAATGGTGGCTGATGCACGTTGAATCTGTCGAATCGCAAAGTCCACCATGTTCCCATGACAAATCAATGCATCTGGGGGTACTGATCCAGGAGATTCCTTGTCTTCTGGATTGGGTTCAAAATTACAAGGCTACGGAGTTGAACATTAGTAGTCGTAAACCCAAAATTGGGTCTGCTGTTCAACGACGGATACAAAATAAAAATATAATCACATAGTAGTGGAGCTGTGGTGGCTCAGAGAATAGAGTGCTCGCCTCCCAATGAAGTGAAACGGGTTCGAATCCCGGGGAAGTATAGTTTCGAATTCCGCACCCGGCTCCTACCGACCCAGTGCTGACGTAAAATATCCTCAGTTGTAGACGGATCTTGGGAGTCCCCTTGCCTTCAGACTAACATTGGGAGGTTTTCCTCTCCATGTGACTCAAATGCGGGTTATTTCCATTAAAAAGTCCCCCACGACAGCAAATTTGTCTCAATACTTGGATCATACACAGTAGCATCTATACAATGATTGAAACTATTGTTTGAGGTTTTGCGTTAGTTACCATATTCTCTGGCCGGGATAGCCTGGTTGGTAGGGCTCTGGGCCCATGTCCAAGTGGTCGTGGGTTCGATCCCTGCCGACCGAAGACTCTCCGTGTAGTAAATGGTAACTGATTCAAGTTAAATCTGTCAAGTCTCAAAGTCCTCCAAGTTCCCATAACAAATCAATACCTCTGGGGGTACTGGGAGATGGATCGTTCTCTGATTCAGGTCAAAATTACGATCTGTAGAGGAATGAATGGATGTATAAATGGGTCCACCATCTAAACGAGTGTGACGTATGGGTGTGGGAGAAGTCGATTTCTCGGCCATAGATGGCACCACTGGAAAACAAGAACAATCGCACCCCCTCTGCCTTAATGACATACGTCAACAACAACAACCATATTCTCTGGGCATGTTTTTTATTACTTTTTAATGTTTTGAGTTTTTTTTCTTTAAAAAAAAAAAAAAAAAAAAAAAAAAAAAAAAAAAAAAAAACTAATCCAACTAAAAAATTGAGTACACTGTCTCAAATTTAGCTACGCTTGGGTGTTGAAATAATTTTATTAACATGAATGGTTTAAAGCGATGTAAAAGATCTACGCCTGAATAATTTTTATTACGATGCTCTGTATAAAATTGAAGTACCAAATAGATGCTTTTGACCAAAACTTTGAAAACCCATTTTACAAAATTTGAATATCCAAACACTCAAATGTATTTATAGTCAGATGGTGCAAACCATTATTTTGTGAAAAATATTATCTCTGAAAGATACTTGAAGAGCTTGAAAGATTAATGTTGCATTTTTCATTCACTCAACTCCTTCCTTCAAAGTAAATTAAATTAGCCATAAACTTTTGGAGTGGATTAACTTTCAAATAATATTACATAGAGACTTATGCACAGAAACTTTTTAAACTTAACTATTTATATTAACAACTTATATTTTGCACGTTTACTATATTTTAATAAATTGTTACCGCCGTATAACATTTTACATATTAACTATGTATTTATAAATGATTTAATAGTTAAGTTAGAAAGTTTTATAACATTTTCTTAATATATTTATTACATTTATTTTATAATATTAGTGATTAAATGATTAAAATTTCCTAGCACTTTTGCTTTAGTTTTTAAAAAATTATTATCAGCGGAAGTTTTTTTACGATTTCATTTGAGCAGTTAATATTAAAGAGAAAAAATAAATAAATAAGTAAATATTTGATATTGATGCAGGTAACATCAAATAAGTTGACTAATACTGATAAGTTAACTACACTGAATAAAAATACTAATATCGTAATTGTAATGTGTATAAAATTACACTATTTTTTTAACTAATTAAAACTAGTAACTTAAATACTAGTAACTAATGTAAAACAATAAGATTTTAATACAAATCTCTAAAAAATATTCTTATTTTTGTTATTAAACAATGCTATTAAATAAATAAAATTTGTAGAAAGTTTAATGTAATCATATTTTGTAACTAATAAGATATTATTTCAAATGAAAATAAAATCTGGGAAATTTAAAGAGAATTGTAAAATTAATTTAAAATAAAATTTTGCAGTTCATTTATATGTAGTCATTCTCATTCGATGAGTGTAATAGATTGTTTTCATATTTAGGTTTAATGGACATTTTTATTTTTTTAATCACACATATTATTATTATTTATTAATTTATTTTCAATTTAGTAACTTAACACAAATGAAAATTCTTTTCGTTATGAACATTGTAACATAAATAACACGCTCAAATTTTATTAAAACGTGTTATTTATTTTTTAGATATTTCTTTAACTTAGCCAGGAATCGCAAAAATTACGATTTTTCCTTTAATCCACATTTAGAAAATGGCGCACCTCCCATTCAATAATAATCCAAAATAATTGTTTTTATATAAATAGTGGCGCCATCTATTAATTATTTTTGAAACCGTTTTTTTCTCATTTTTGAATCTTCGTTTAGCGAGTTATAACAGTTGTTTTTCGGTATAACATTTTAATACCTTTAAATTAATAATATTATCAGTCGTATGTAGAAAAAATGGAGCATAGCATGCGAGAATTAATTAGAAATTGCGATGATATTTCAATTCGTAGTATTTTTTTTTTTTTTTTAAATCTTCGTTTATTAAATTATTTTTCTTACTTTTTTCTTGTTTAACCTAATCTTCCTAAATGATATTTTTTTGTTATTTATAAATAGCTTTAGTTTAAATAGTACCAAATAATAATAATAAAAAAAACATTAAATGTTTTCATAAAATTTTCCTACTTTTAAGTTTAAATACTAACGGTAATATGTAATTCCTTAAATAAACATAAATATATAATTTTGAAATGTTTTGATATCACAGCTTTCCTTCAAAAATATTTAAAAAAATAAATATATGTATGTAAATGATCTAAAAATACTTAAAATAAAATACCGCATTACTAAATCATTTTTTTTTTGTGTGTGTGATTATTTTTAAAATTAGTTAATTATTGTAATTATTAAGCTAATAAAATTAAAAAAAAGTTAGATAAACTGTTTTTTATCTTTTTTAAGCTATACAATTTATTTGTTACAATTAAAAGCATAATTCGGAAATGAAAGTCAAGTTGAAATTTTTATACTTAACTTTGCAGTTTATGTTTAGAATTTTTTCAGTTTTTTGTTATGTTTGGAATTTTACTTTTAACAAATTTATGTTATGCTATGAATTTTTTAAATTTCGTAATATATTTTTATGTATTATAAAAAACGTATGTAATGTTTTTATGTATTATAAAAAACAATTCTAACAAAAATCATTCAGAACTCGTCTGCTATATTTTCATTAATTATTATAATTTCATTATGTTAATAATAATGTTTATAATATTAATAATAATGTTAATAATATTATTGATAATGTAAATAATATTATAATATTTTCATTTTGTTAAGAATATTATTGATAATGTTAATAATATTATAATATTTTCATTATGTTAAGAATAATATTAATAATAATGTTAATAATATTACAAAATTTTCATTTTGTTATGAAGCAAATTGCAGACCCTTTAGTGGGCTAAAGAAAACACCAAGTACAGTATACCACACTATTTTTAAAAAGAACAAACAACAAATTAAGGAAAATTATAATTCTCTCTAATTCAGCACAATATGTGCAAAATTTTATTGCAAAAAATAATAGTTTCAGAATTTAATTTCAGAATTACTGAGTTCAGAATTAAAAATATTAATATTTCCAGTAGAACTCTATTAATAGAACACTGAATAGCTCATAAGAGTTTGAGATCAATATTTAGGAAATTTCAGTGGTACTTTTCATTAAAAAAATAATCAGTATCAACTAGTTTATATTCCTTCATATCAATCAAATATTTTAATAATTTTATTTTCAATAATTTTGAAATAAAAACACAGTGGATATGTTACTGTGAATGACCGAAATCGGAGGTTGTTAACTTCCACCGGGGAATGTTGACAATCACATAGTCACTTTGGTTCTACGTCTAGTTAAGTGCCACTGCCCGGTATGCCCTATATGAATGTTTTTTTAAGGTCAAGTGCCACTGCCCAGTATAAATTTAGCTCTGAACACTGATGTTTCTCCTTATATATCCTCAGCAGATATTGAAATATCGAATAAATATCATCAAATAATTAGATATGAAATCGGATATAACAAATATTTCGAACATTCACCAAAGCGACTGTGTGATTGTTGACATTCACCGGTGAAAGTTGGCATTCTCTTGATTTCGATCATTCAAGGTAACAGATATACGTCTCAGCAAGCATTTGTGTTCAAAAGCAATTTTCTGGCTGAACTAATAATTAAAATAAAAAAGATATTAGATCAAATATTCAAACCGATCATCTGAAGAACTGCATTTATATTCGTAGAAAATGAGATGTAAGAGTAAGCAAAAATATTAGCATTACAGCCGAATTTTTAACTCATTTGCTGAAATCGCATTTTATTTTAATAAATAAATCGACATTTTAATTTTATATTGTACACGGTTTTAAGAATGATGTCTGCAGTAGATATCTAAAGATCTGTTACAGGGTGAGGAAGTAAGACCTTATTTCTTTCTCTTGTTGGCAACAAATAATTGAAATATCAAGTGTGTGAGCTGTCATAAGCAGAAAAGCGCAAATGTACATGTTTACAAATTTCTGAATCAAAATTCTTTTTCTCTTCTCAACAACCAAAAGATGAAACAGACATATTTATAAGTTGGGAAGAATTGAAAGGTTAAAAGTGAAAAATTCATAAAAACAAGCAAAATTTTCTATATTGTGTTTTAATTGTACTTGTGCAGGTTCAATGATAATAATTTTTTTTCACTGTTATTTTCAATTTTTGAAAAAAATGGGTATATTAGTCGTTCTGTTTCGTTTTTAAGAACAATAAAAAAGGCGTGCTCGAAGATCTGAAGAGAGAGTTGATGACTGTTATGACAGAATGCGTTCTGTTAATTTAAATATAATTAAAAAAAGCGTGCTCAAAAACTAGAAGAGAGAGAGTTGATGACTTTTATGAAAGAGTGAGTAACGGGCGTGCTCTTATGCATGTTGTTTGTTATATAATCTTTTAAAACCAATATTTATTTAATTTTTCAAAAACGGATCAGCAGCTATTGCGTCTTTTTGAATTTATTATATAGAATATTTACAATTGTATAAAACGTCGGTTTTTTTTAATAAAAAAATGGGAGCTTTGGAGAAAGTTGAAATTGTCCACTTCATCTAAAAGCAGTTAGAAACCATCTGGCTCAAAGTTGGCGAGACCGTCCGAACTTGCTGACGCGAAATTCAATTTCTCAGAAACTATTCAACCGATTTCGCTCAGATTTTGTATTTTGCCATTTAAAACTACATACTTTAGAATGACGCAAAAAACTGTATACCTTACCATTCAGAAGGTTTTCTTCAACTATTAACAAATAAAAGAGTGAAAAATAATAAATATATGCTTAAATGTATTTTCGCATGGCATTATCGTTGAATAAATGAATTATATAATTGTGTGCAAAATTTTTTCAATTCGCTTAAAATATTTCGAGATGTAAGGAAATACGCAAAAAGTAAAATTAGCGTTATGGGGTCCAAAATTTGGATCACTGTCCTGACCAAACTCTGGGGACCATAGTTCCCAGATTGTGGCTACCGGCGTCAGAAATCTGAATGCGTTGAAAAAAAAGGCATTTTTATTCTGAGTAAGTACGTTTTTGTGTCTGATTTCGTAACTTAAAATATCGTCTGTAGTATTTAGTTAGCATATTTAAGTTCATCCCCTGGAACCATTAAGAATGAATCCTAGAACGTGAAAATCCGGTCATTAGATCAAAAGTTATTCAGAGTAGTCCATTTTTTTCCTTCTTTTTTTTTGGCGCACTGTACATGATTTCTCATTTTGTTAATTGTCACTATGAATATGGAATATTTTTGCATTAAAATAAGCTAATTTATAAGTCTTTTTTTAAATTTATATTCCAATATTATTTCTTAAATTTTAATTAGCTAATTAATTGAATCTCAATTTAAAATATTTGGATAGGACTGTCTTGTGCGAAATAATAATAATATTGATAGAGATGTTAAATTGGATTTTTTTTCATAGTTTATTTATTTCTGGGAGATACAACTGACCTTGGTCAGCTGCTAACTGCTCTGCAAATGCGAGGTCATCTTGCTACAGGAAAATATATGGTAATTTATGTTGACATGGAGACGTACTCAGAAGAAGACTCGGCCAAGTACTTCAGACAACGTAAGTATACATTCAATTCGTTTCTTCTTTTTTTTCAGTATGTACGAATAGAAGATTCCAGGCAGTTAACGATCACCGTTTCAAATCATTTTACTGCAGTTCTCAAATGGAAAGCTAGGTAAACCTAAAAATAAAGAATGAGAACAAACTATTTTTTTTTTCACACAGAGACAAAAACTTGCCTGTAACTTTTTATGTTTTATGTTAGTTCTGCTTTTCGTAGATTAGCTTGGCATCAAAAGAATTGACGCCTGTATTTCTTATGCTTAAGTTAGTTCTATTTTTCGAAAATTAGCTTGGGGCCAAAAGGATGACTTGCCTGCAACTTTTTATGTTTTATGTTAGTTCTATTTTTCGTAGATCAGCTTGGCATCAAAAAGATGATGCCTACAACTTTTTATGTTTTAAGTTAGTTCTGTTTTTTTCGTAGATCAGCTTGGCATCAAAAGAATGAGTTGCCGGAAACTGTTCTTGTTTTAAGTTGGTTCTGTTTTTTCGTAGATTAGCTTGGCGTCAGAAGGAAGACTTGCCTGCTACTTTTTATGTTTTATGTCAGTTCTCTTTTTCGTAGATATTAGCTTGGCATCAAAAGTATTGACGCCTGTATTTTTTATGTTTAAGTTAGTTCTATTTTTCGTAGACTAGCTTTGGAATCAAAAGATGACGCCTGCAATTTTTTATGTTTTAGGAAAGTTCTATTTTTTCGAAAATTAGCTTGGCGTCAAAAGGATGACTTGCCTGCAACTTTTTATGTTTTTTGTTAGTTCTATTTTTCGTAGATTTTAGCTTGACATCAAAAAGATGATGCCTGCAACTTTATATGCTTTAAGTTAGTTCTGTTTTTTCGTAGATCAGCTTGGCATCAAAAGGGTGATTTGCTAGCTTGAAGTCACAATAATGACCTGCCTGCTGCTAATAATATTTCTCAATGTTAATAATAATTTCCAAAACTCAACAGATGGCGCTCTGCGCAGTAATGCGAAATCATTCATTGTAATCAGTTTTTTTCCACGCTACTCTATCATGAACATTTTCCATGTTTTGTTATTAAATATATTATGCTAAAGGCGTTTGTAATGATTTAAAACCCCTAGATCATCGTATTTAACACCTGCTACTGTTCATGTTTAATATTTGTCATGTCATTAATGTAGTCTGTAATATCACACATGTATGTATTTATGCTAGTACTGTGGTGTTACTAGCATTACTCAATTGTTACAATCGGAATTAGGATCGCAGTCACTTGTATGGGAAGAATCTTAAAATTCAATAGTTATTATCGTTCAACATCTAAACTTATTTTATATAGTAAGCTATTGTAATGCAAGTTCAGGGATTTGTTTATTACGTTTCTCCAACCCCAAAATTGTATTTTTCTCATTTATTTATTTATTTGTTCGCTTGTTTGTTTTTATTGTTACAATCATAAACATTCAAAACTTCTCTTACTGCTTATATGAATTAAAAGCTTTGCTGATTCTAATCGATAGCATTTACTGCAAAAATATAATACTTAGTCTCATCTCAAAAATACCATTTGATTGTATACATCTGTAGTAACTTGGAAATATTTCACTTTAGAAGAAATAATTGTTACATTAATATCTGAACTTAACCATAGATACTGGAAAGAAATTGTCAAGGAATTGATCAGAGTCTGACTAAGGCAGGGCATAAGGGGCAGTTGCCCTGGGCCCCCAAATCGAATAGAAAGTTTATTTTACGTTTAATGAACTTTTTTTTAAACATAATATCAATAACAGTGTAAAATCCATCAGTTTTATGTTAGCTTCTTTATTAATCTATCGTATGAGCACAATCTAACTTTCGTAAATCCATGGCTTACTAGGGCGAAATTCAGCTAAACTTTCGCAATTACGGTGGACAAATTTGGCCACTCAAAAACCTGTATTTCTTACCTATCGCAAAATGCGATACTTTTACAAAAATACAGGTTTCTGACTGGATTAATTGAGCCATCGTAATTGCGAAAATTTAGCTGAATTCCGCCCTAATGTCAGTAAGGATATGATTTTTTCTGCTGAATTCTTCTGATGAGAATTTGAATAGTAAGAAAACTGCATGAATATAGAATTTTCAGAAAATCTATAAAATGGACAGAACAGTTTTTCCTCCGACCATCGGAGGGAAGAGAAATTTATAGCTATTTTGAATTCTGATCAATTTTCTTGTTATCTATAATGAGGTGAAAAATTTAAATACCTCCATAAAGTTCCGTTTTACTGAAGTATTGAAACAAACGAGGGGCCCTATTAGGCTAAGTCGGGCCCTGGAATTGATTACTTCAGGATTGTCCAGAATGCTTACGATTTTTGCTTATGTTTTAGATGAAAAAGGTTACGAAGTGGTGATGATGGCTGCTCAATCTCTTCTCGTCCTCGTTACTACTCCACCTAGAGGAGACAACTACACGGAATTCGAGAACAAAGTCAGAGTGTATAATGGTGAAGAACCTTTCAAATCTTCCATTTCTACACTTTTTCCTAATCGTTCACTTGTAAGTAGAACCACCTCTAAATTTGTTCTTTCCACCTTAAATTTGTTTCGGAAAGAAATAAAAGCCATGATACTCGCAGCAATCTAAATTGCATTAAGTAACAGCAAAACAGTGAATCGAATAAAGTACTTTTAAAATGTTCATTCTCTGAACAGATAAAACAATTTACAAAGAATAATAGAATCAACAAAAATAATCTTAAGCAAGCATTTTTAAGGAAAAAAAAGTTTACGAACTAATTAATATTAGAAAAAAAGTTAAGATCGGCTTTTAACGATCACTGGTTATCCTTTGGTCAAATACTATTTGTTTCTGGATTGACTCCGTTAAACGCCACAACATTTCAAATCATGGGTTGCAAAAACTGTCTCCTTTTGATGTCTGTCGTCGGATTAGCTTTTCATATCCTGCCTATGTACGTGTTTCAAAAATACTTTTCCTTCTTTAGCATTCATATTTATATTTAAATCACCGTCAAGCAAGTCATAATACGTTAATAACAAAAAGAATGTAAAAAATACTTTATATTATTATTATGCAAATACATTAAAAATGCCTGATAGCGAAAAGAAAAAGAAAAACGGCAGCGGTCGCTATAGCAATGACGACGCATGCGCACTGTTCACTATTACTCTCGAACACAGTTGAAAAATACGTGGACGCCATCAAGACCAAACCAAGACCCATTTTGCCAATGGGTGAAAGAGTTGAAAAAGTGTTAAATTACAGCATTAGTAAAAAAGTCCGACTTGATAAATTTAGATTAGTTTACATTTTTCTTTTCCTCTGTACACTTTTACATATTATTATTATTGTAATTTTATTTGAAATTGATTCCGGGTGATGTTGCAGGTAATTACTCCATATGCCTCGTATCTTTATGATGCTGTAACCCTCTACGCGGATGCATTAGCCAAAGCCTTGAGAAATAAAACTGATCCTATGAACGGACGGGAAATCATGCGAATATTTAGAGAACGTACTCAATATACAAGTAAGATTTTATTATTATTTATTATTATAAGAATTTATTATTTTTTTTCAGAAGATTTTATTGTTTTTTTACCCCGAAAGACTTAAACTTTAGAATTTGATCCGCGATGGCTCAGGGGATAGAGCTCGCCTTCCAATGAAGTGAACAGGGGTTCGACCCCGGTGATGACTGGTCGATACGAATTCCGCATCCGGCTTGCACCGACCACAGTGCTGACATGAAATATCCTCAGTGAGAGTCCCCTTACCGTCTGGCTAACCGTAGGAGGTTCTCGTGGTCTTCCTCTCCGTGTAACGCAAATGTGTATTAGTTCCTTCAAAAAGTCCTCCACGAAGGCAAATTTCTCACAATACTTGGTCCAGGAGCTCCCTTGTCTTCTGGGTTGGGTTCAAAATTACACGGCTGCGGAGTTGAACATAGTTGTAAACTCAAAAATTGGGTCGGCTGTTCAACGATGGTTATAAAATAAAAAAAATTTTAAAAAAAACTTTAGAATTTAAGGGCTGGGATAGCTTGGTTGATAGAGTACTGTGTCCATGACCAAGAGGTTGTGGGTTCGATCCCTGTCGGCCGAAGACTCCCCATGTAGTAAATGGTGACTGATGCACGTTAAATCTGTCGAGTCACAAACTCTTCCATGTTCCCATAATAAATCACACCTCTAGGGGTACTGATCCAGGAGTTTCCTTATCTTCTAGATTGGGTTCAAAATTACAAGGCTATGGAGTAAAGCATTAGTAGTCGTAAACTCAAAATTGATTCGGCTAGTTNTAGAATTTAGAATGCATGCTATTGAATTATATGGAGAAGAAAGTATGATCAGAATTACCAGTACATGGTAAAATTTACCGTGCTTCTGGATCTTCAGAAACTCCAAAAGGCTCGGTAATTTTTTGCCGGATTCGGTAATGATTTTGGTAAAATAACAATAAAAAAATAGTTTTATGATACGTGATAAAACTTGGAAAATGTGGTAAAATTTAATAATTTTACCATGATATCTTAGAGAAATACATAGAAGCCATTCTTACTGTTACATTTACTTTACAATTTTGTATATTTTACTAAATGTGTGGTAGCAAGAATTATAAATTTGAAGAACAGTATTTTCGGGAAACCGTTACCATATGAATGGAAAAATTACTAAATGAAGGGTTTAAATACCTTATATTTTGGTTTCATTAACCATATTTTTCTTTCAGAAATGTTTTTACAAACATGGTAATTTTACGAGAATTTTTTTCTCTGTGTGCAAATTGCGTTTTTGTGGATATTTTGTTGGTCTAAATTTTTAATACATTTTTAAAAATCGAATGTGCTCCAACTGTGCAACACCAGTGTGACAATTTCATTAAAACCACCATTACATTTTTTACAGATACAAAAAATTAATGCCTGTAAAAAATTGCAATTTTATTTTAACCTCGAGAAACAGAATTTTGTAAAGATATCTGACAACAATAATTTGCGTAATAATTGCGAAGTTAAACTAAAAATGTTTTTTAATTAATGATAAATACCTGTTTATTTTTCATTGAATTAAATATTCTATTTAATTTTATTTCATTAAGTATTTCATTTACAATTAATTTATATCTCATTTGGATTACAAAAAAAATTATTTTGCTTTAAATGTTTATTTTATTTTACTTTTTAATCATTTTGCAAAACTTTTCTTTAACTTGCTTATTTTATTATTTGATAAATACAATAAAGATTTTGCCAGAAAAGGATAAAGAAATAAAGATTAATATTGTATAATCGTTTTCGTATACTGTTATCGCCAAATATCATCAGCTCAAGCTTTTTTTTCATATTCTTTTAAATTTCACCATTATGGTTACTTAAATCAAACTTATTTTAAAACTTGTCATTGGTGAATCTAATGGAATATTTCATATAAGGTGGAGTATTGTTGGAAAAAAATGCTATAAACAGCGCTCTGAAGCTCTGCAAAGATTAAAAATTCTCACAATTTAAAAAAATACATCCATCTTTTCCCTCAAAAATTACAATTGATAAAAATCAAAGAAAATTGTAGTTCTTTGAATATATATTTACTTCAGCATACATAATCCAGTTGAGTTAAAAAGTCATAAAATAAACCAAGTTTACCTGAGAGTTTTAGTTCTGACTAATAAAATTTAGTTCTGCCCAGATGTTTTTATATTTAATTTTTTCTTCTCTCTTTTATAAGATTATGTTACCCATTTCATTTATTTATTTGCTTATTATTATCATATTATTACTATATTATTAATATTTATATTTCTCTTTAAAAACTAAAAATAAGTAGACGAAATTAATTTACTCTAAAGTAGATTTTATTTTATATTTTATTTTATAATCGTCGTTGAACAGCTGACCCAATTTTACGGATTTATGATTACTAATGTTCAACTCCGTAGCCTTGTAATTTTGAACCCAATTCAGAAGACAACGGAACTCCTGAATCGAGTATTGGGAAAAATTTGCCTTCGTGGAGGACTTTTTGATGGAGCTAACCCGCATTTGCGTTACATGGAGGGGACGACCACGAGAACCTTCCACGATTAGCCTGACTGCAAGGGGCCTCTAACCCATGATCCATCTACCACTGAGGATATTTCACGTCAGCACTGTGGTCGGTGCAAGCCGGATGCGGAATTCGTATTAATTGGGATTCGAACCCGGTTTGCCGCATTGTAAGGCGAACGCTCTATCCCCTGAGCCATATCTGCTCTTTAAAGTAGATTTAAAATTTTACAACTAATGAATGAGCAATCCTTAAGGACCTTCCTCTGTGACGTCATTAAAACGTATATTAGTAAGTTTCCTTTCGCCCTCGTAACAGTAGAAACTTTTAATTTTGATCGTCAACGCTTTATTCTTTTTCATTTGACCTAATTAATTCGGTACATTTAAAGAGTAAATCCTATACAATTTAATATCTCTATCATACTTTCATTTACTCCTATATATTTATTTGTTAATTTTATTCCGTTATGTCGAAACAATTTACTATAAACATGGAGGGAAAATCTAAATTGATACTAGCGAAAATAATCTATTCCGTAATTATAACCAATAAAACCTCTTCGTATTTATTCTTGAAAATGAAGTTTAAAATGATTAATGATGCTTGGTGAGCCGTGGTAGCTCAGGGATTGGGTGTTTGCCTTCCAATGAGGTCCGAATCCCAGTCGAGACAAATTCTGAACCCGGCCTGCACCGGCCACAGTACTGACGTAAAATATCCTCAGCGGTTGACGGATCATAGGTTAGAGTCCCTTTGTCGCAGGCTAACAGTGGGAGGTTCTCGTGGTCTTCCTATCTATGATGTAAGCAAATGCGGGTTAGTTCCATAAAAAAGATCTCCATGAAAGCAAATTTTTCCCAGTGCTTGATCCAGCAGCTCCTTTGTCGTTAGGATTGGGTTCAAAATTACAAGGCTACGTAATTGAACATTAGTAGTTGTAAACCCAAAAATTGGATCGGCTGTTCAAAGATGGTTACAAAATAAAGTAAAATAAAATGATGTTTGGTGAGCCGTGGTGGCTCAGGGGATAGAGCGTTCGCCTTCCAATGAGGTGAACCGGGTTCGAATCCCAGCGATGGCTAGTCGATACGAATTCCGCACCCGTCTTTCATCGACCGCAGTGCTGACGCAAAATATCCTCAGTGGTAGACGGATCATGGGTTAAAGTCCCCTAGCCTTTAGTCTAACCGTTTCGTGTTTTTCTACTGCATGTAACATAAATACCGGTTATTTCCATCAAAAAGTCCTCCATGTCGGCAAATTTCTCCCAATGCTTGAACCAGGAGTTCCCTTGTCTTCTGGATCGGGTTCAAAATTACAAGGCTACGGGGTTTAACATTAACAGTCGTATACCCGAAAATTGGGTCAGCTCTTTTCTGATGGTTATAAAATAAAATGATGCTTGGTAAGCATATTTAAGTAGACATTTTATTCAACATTGACATAACTGAAGAGCAAGAAAAAATCGAGAGAATTTAAAATATTTAAACACTTTCGCTGAAGAGACGCACGTCAAAATGCTTTCGTTATAAAATTGCTAAAGACATGTCGTATACCTTGGTAAAAAAAAACCTTCGTGAAACCACAGAAAAGATTGCTCCAATTTCACTGTGACTGAGATTCGGGCACATCTGTTTATTTCTTGCAATTGATTAAATCGAATAGCATTTTTTTAAATGTAAAATTTACATATTTTGGCTTCGTTAACATCATAGAAAATTCATGCAATCATTTTATGGAATTAAAATGAAACAAATTCCTAACCGTTTAAAAAAATTTCATAAATTCAATATGTATTAACGTTTCTAAAAGAAATTCATCGAATTATTTCCTCATTGATTTCGCTGTATGCCAGGAAATGTAGCCATTTTGTGCGCTTTAAAAAGAAAATGGCTAGTATTTGTGCAGAATACTTTTCTGCGGAAATATTCCGAAATGCATTCGCCAATCGAATTGTAATTTTGTTTCTATAATAGTTGATTTTAGAGCTGAGAGTAAATAAACGAAGAAAATAAAATTTTTGTCAATTTCGAAATAGTTTGAAAGTTACAGCCTTTAATTTTGGAATTGTAATTTATAAGAATCCAAAACTTGGTTTATATTTCTGAATAATATTTGTTTTGTGCTGTCTTTGTTTCAAACCTTCTGCGAAAGAATCATCTATTAGACTTGTAAGAATATAAACAAAGGAAAAAGAGCAAAAATAATTTCCCAAGAGGACGCCACCTGTGGGGGAAAGTTTTCATCGCAAATTCTCTTTCATCTCCAAAACTAATTTAAAATTTAAAATGAAGAAAAGTGAATTCAGACAAACATAGAGTAACTCATGAAGTTTCAATCGCTGATTTCTTTTTCCTTCTAAATATCAAAATGCAAACAAATTATTGGAAGACAACTTCTGTGTTCTCCTAAATTAACTTCTCATACTTAAACTTCTAATTATTTTGCATTTACTTCTCCTAAATTATCTTCTCGTGCTTTAACTTCTAATTCTTTTGCATTTACTTCTCCTAAATTATCTTCTCGTGCTTTAACTTCTAATTGTTTTGCATTTACTTCTCCTAAATTTTCTTCTCATTCTTTAATTTCTAATTGTTTTGCATTTACTTCTCCTAAATTTTCTTCTCAGGTTTTAATTTCTAATTGTTTTGCATTTACTTCTCCTAAATTATCTTCTCATTCTTTAATTTCTAATTGTTTTGCATTTATTTCTCCTAAATTTTCTTCTCATTCTTTAATTTCTAATTGTTTTGCATTTACTTCTCCTAAATTTTCTTCTCGGGCTTTAATTTCTAATTGTTTTGCATTTACTTCTCCTAAATTATCTTCTCGTGCTTTAACTTCTAATTGTTTTGAATTTACTTCTTCTAAATTATCTTTTCATGCTTTATTTTATTTTGACATATTAAAAATTTCTTACCAATATTTGAAATTTTATGGCTAGGTCAGTTTGAACTCACCTTTTCTTTAATTTAAATTTTAAATTAGTTATTGATGTGAAAGAGAATTCACGATTTCCCCCATGGTATGGTTTAAACAAGAGTGGAAACATGAGAAAAATTTCTTTTGTAACTTCATGTTTTCCTCCTGTTTATGTGGCATTATTTTTAACATCATTAGTGCTGCTTTATTTATGTTTCATTATTAGTGCTCGTTATTTTCCAGCTTATATACCCAAGTCAAAATTTTTGATGGTTTTCCATTGATGGACCAACATAATCTCGATGGTAACTATCAATAATTCCATCATGAGCATTTATATTTTTAATGGTAACCAACATAAGTAACCATCACCTCAATGTAGGAATTCGGACTGATTTATGATGGTCCAACATAAGAATAGCAACTTGTTTTGATGGTTTGTTCATGTTGACCCATCAGAAATTTCCATCATAGTTTCTCAGAAATCAAACGTTGGAGCGATCATGTGGGAACTGGTTTATGATGGTCCAACATTAAAACCCCCAAATAGTTCTGAGGTATATTCTTGAGAACCAACAAGAATTCCCATCATGGAAATGTATAGTTGGTACCATCATGAACCAGCACTGATCCTCTTGGATTATTGGTCCATGAGAGTCAAACTTCTCTTGATGGTTAACCATCACAGCATTAGAGTAGCATTTTCCGTCATGAAATGATGGAAGTTTGTTGGCATATCAAAAACCATGATTCATCTTATGTTGGATGACGGCGACAGTCAAATAATGTTGGACCATCATGAATCGCACTGAAGCCAACTTAAACCATCAAAATTGTTTGACGGGACCATCAAGAATTTTGACTTGGGTGGAGTTGACCTTTTCTTTACTTGGATTCGTGTTTAACCCTTGTTTAGGTGTGACGGGGGCAATTATGCGGATTGACAAAGATGGAGGATCCGAGGGAAACTACACAGTTCTTGCCTGGACACCTACTCCCTCTGACCTAAAATTGAAGGCTTATTCCGGCCATCCTGATCCACCCTATTGTATGTTGCCCGTTGGCCGCTTCTACGCCACTGACTCTGGAGAATTGGTAAGGGACATTTTATGTTATTTTTTTAAAATTGAAGGTTGTCAGTTTTTTAAAAGAATTTGAGGATATGAGCATAAAAAGTCACCATACCAGAGGAGAAACTTTTCATGACAACACAAGTCAAAATTGTTGATGGTCCCATCAAAATTTTTTGATGGTTTATGTTGGCACGATTCATGATGGTCCAGCATCATTTTGATGGTCACAATCATCTAACATTTTCCATTCTGCTGTCATGGTGTTTGATATGCCAACAAACTTCCGTCATTCCATGATGGAAAATGTTACTTTAATACTATGATGGTTAACCAGCAAGTGAACCAACAATCCGTGATGGTTCCAATTATATATTTCCTTGATGGTTTAATGGGAATTCTTGTTGGTTCTCAGTAATTTGAACCATCATAAATCAGTCCGAAGTCTTACATTGGAATAATGGTTGTCCATGATTATTCCAACATTTCATTACTAGTATACTAAGGAAATTCGCGATGGTCCATAATGATACAGTATATTTCCATGATGGCTTTAAAGATATTCTTGTTGATTTAGCAGGAATATACCCTCAAAACCATTTGGTTTTTTTTTATGTTGGCCCATTATAAATCAGAGCAAATTCTTACATTAGAGTGATGGTGGTTCATGATTGTTCCAATATTTTCTTTCTAAGAAACTATGATGGAACTATCTGTTGGTTCAAGATGAACAAACCATCAAAACAAGTTACTATTCTTATGTTGGCCCATCATAAATCAGACCAAATTCTTACATTAGAGTGATGGTGGTTCATGATTGTTCCAATATTTTCTTTCTAAGAAACTATGATGGAACTATTTGTTGGTTCAAGATGAACAAACCATCAAAACAAGTTACTATTCTTATGTTGGACCATCATAAATCAGTCCGAATTCCTACATAGGGGTGATGGTTTCTTATGTTGGTTGCCATAAAGATTATGTTGGTCCGTCAATTTTAAACCATCAAAAATTTTGACTTGAGAAATTAGGCTTCAACTCGATTGGTAATTTAAAATGTGAATTTTATAAAAATTACATTATTTCATTCCTGTTGCATAATCCTGAATAATCCGGTCATATTTTGTTTGCAATTTTAAAATTTTGAAAAAATAAATTCAGCATTTTAAACTTTATGGTTTGCTTTAGAATTACCTTAACATCTTTACTTTACATGTTATGTGTGTGAAAAAAACTTGCTACAAACGGTTTCTCCCTCGATATGGAGTCCATTCCAGAAGATTTTTGAAAACATCTAAAATTATGTCATGGCAGAATGAAATAAAATTCTGCAATAATAGTAGAATGTTTTTGCCCGTGTTCTTTTTAACACTAAACATGCCATAACCGGTCAAATGACCGTTTGAGAACTTTTGCATTGAAAATGCTCTTATCATCTTATCGTTTTTGTACATTTGACTTCATGGCTATTTCTAACAATTATATACAGTTAGTATTCTTTTATTTGTGTATTTAGTTATTTTTTGTATTTTGTTTGTTTCGAATAATACTTGTTGTATACCCACTTCTACCACAACCGGTCATTTGACCGGGAGAACACTTTATTGTTTTATAAGGTTATCGGATCAGAAATGACGATGTAATGCGTGTTCAACATATTGCATTCGATTAGTTGCACATTTCTGCAAAGACTGTTGCGTATTTTGTTCAATCAGAATAACGGTGAATTCAAATTTCAAGAAAGTACCTGAAATTTGAGATTGGCATTTTCGTGTCAGAAAAAGAGACCAAAACTAAATGTTTTGGTAAGTAGCTGATATTTTATTTTGAAAGGTTTACTTCATTTCTAACTAACTGTTAGTTTTTGCGCAGAAAAAAGTTCCTTAGGAGAAATAATATTAATTATAAGAATAATTACAAAAATTATAATTCTTATTTATTCTTATAATTATAAGAATTATAGAACTAATAATAATTAGAAGAAATATGTTTTGCTGAAAATGTACAATGGAAAGACCCTGTATCTGTAAAAAATGCGTTGAGAATTGAATTAAAAATTGTTATTCTTTGTGTTTGTATTACATAAAAATTGGCAATATGCAAATTTGTTTACTTATAATAAAGTTTTTTTTTAGTTTATTTCCTTCCTAACATCCATATTTTATACATGCAATCAAGAATCATAAAGTCCTGTTATTTGACCGGCTATGGTGGAAATAGATATATATTAAGTGCTGGCGTGTTTAGTGTTAAAAGAGAAAACTGCTTCAAAAAAAAACATTTCGTCGTAACAGTTTACTTAAAAATATATCTACTAAAATATTGTTTTGTGTTTTTTACAAGAGGTTTTCCTTAGAAAGAGATATATTCTGGGTGATACGTGATAAACCACCTGTTGACGAACCCCCTTGTGGATTCGATGGCAGTGGATGCACGGCAAGTCCAGGTACACTTCTTTCATTTATTTATTTATTTTGCATGTTTAATCGTGTTTTCTCGAAAGGTTGGAACTGAAAATACAAACACGGCAGTGTGGTTCACTGTGTAATAACTCCGGGGGGGGGGGNGGGGGGGGGGGGGGACCGATTCTCAAAATTATTCATTATTTTATTTTTATATTTTATAACCGTCGTTGAACAGCAGACCCAATTTTTAGGTTTACTACTGCTAATGTTCAACTACGAAGCCTTGTAATTTTGAACCCAATCCGGAAGAACTCCCGGATTAAGTAGTAGGAGAAATTTGCCTTTGTGGAGGACTTTTTTTGATGGAACTAACCCACATTTGCATTACATGGAGAGGAAGACCACGAGAACCTCCTACGGTTAGCCTGACGATAGAGGGACTCTGTCCTATGATCCGCCTGCCACTGAGGATATTTTACGTCAGCACTGTGGTCGGTGCAAGTGCAAGACGGATGCGGATTCGTTTTGACCAGCCATCGCCGGGGATTCGAACCCGGTTCACCTCATTGGAAAGCGAACGCTAGTCAAAATTTGATAACTTTAACGGACCGCCAAACTGGTTTTGAGCACGGGATTGGAAGACACTTATTTCGACTGGAGTAAGATTTTCGTGAAGTTCAGTGGTGTTTAATTGAAACCCCCATTAAAAATTCGTTAAATATACTGTTGGGCCGTTGAATATAAAGAAAAATTCATTTAAGGATGATAAGTAAATTTCACTGTTAGGACTGTTTATGGTTAGTCCATCGAAAGAACTCTCCTCGCCCCGCTGCTGCTATGGAAGAAAGAAATAGCGCATTTTAAAGAGGGGAGCTTCTTTCTTCCGTAATTTCCTTTCTCTCGCTGACCGGGAGCAAAGCCTGTCTTAAATAATGGCACAATTTGAAATAGTTATACCTCGTTACCATAGTCACCTCCACCACACCAGAAGAATGGCTAGGGGAGTTCTTTGCATAAACTAATCATAGGGAACTATTGTTTAAATTGGGATATTATTCACATATGCTCATCTTTTAAGTGGCATCTTATTGATATCTTTTTAAACAAAAACGTTAAAGTTAGTTAAACGTTAGCTAAAAAAATACTATAATAGTGTTTTTATAGATAAAAATGTATTTTAACTGAACTGGTTTAAATATTAAAATTCCATATCGATATAAATTCAAATTCTTGCTTAGTTTCTTAGGATATTAAGATTTAGCTTAAGATTATTATCACTAATTTTTTTAACTGAAAATAAAATGAGCTTTTTTTTTAAAAAAAAAATTATCCATTATGCAAACTAAATTGAGGATAGAAATTTTCAATCGTAAGTGAACAAAGAGGTAACAAAATAAACATTTTTCTAATATACGTGTTATCTCATTTAATTCTTTTCCATGTTTGGAAGTAATTCTACGTTTTCCAAATTGTTTGCACTTTTTAATATTTTCTCATAACTGTCAAAATATTTTTTTTAAAACCTGAATTGTTAATTTTGATAATTATTAAACAATGTTTTGTTTCAGATAGAGTCAAAGAATACATACTCTTATCACTAACAACAACACTTATAACCATTTCCCTTTTTGTATACATACTATACAAGTAAGTTAAATTTGATTCATTCAATTTTATTATTAATACTGTAATAATTATATCAGGGCTCGAAAAACTGTCCGTCCGCCCGTCCTCGGCGGTCAAAAATTTCCCGCGCACAACAAATTTCTCGAATACATCTCGAATTTTGCTTTCTTTCGTGCGGACGGCCATTTTTCCGTTAATGTTTGTGATACATTTTCAATTTTAGTTATTACAAGAGTCTAGCGCCTCACTTCTAAAATGACCCTCTAATCTGGAAATACAGCAACATACTGCGCATGGTGGAATTGATGATTTTTCTGTCTCGGTGTACTGCAGCGGTTGAAAGAGGCTTTTCAGCAATGAACTTACAAAAAAACACATTACGTACTGGTCTTAAACAATAAGCGTTAAACGCAATTATGAACATCCACCTAAATGGAAAACCCCATTCAGATTTCTGTGCAGAAACCTCTGTAAATCATTGGCTTGATTGTGGAACTGGCAAACGTCATATTTGATTCATTTAAAAAACGCAGTACCCTCGGATAAATTGACATTCCAGATAACTTGACTTTTGTTATTTAAATTATTTCATAAAAGAAGGAGATTATTTCATAAAAGAAATTCTAGGTTTTACTATTAGTAACCTAGTATTTCTTTTATTACTGTATAATATAATCCTAGTATTTGTAATCCTAGTAACTACTAATTCATTGTGCAAT
>NC_092206.1:10552285-10569481 GCF_043381705.1 Parasteatoda tepidariorum
ATATTTTTATAACTATGCTTTTATTTATACATTCATATAAAGAATATTATTTACATATACACATGTATATATATATATATATATATATATATATATATATATCTGCTGTTCTTGACTTCCTCCGGTGAATGTGGTTTTGTGTAAGAAATAAAAACGTAACTTGAAAAGCTTTTAATTGATTATTCCTTAGTTGTAAACTGTATCAAGGTACACTTAAAATATTAAAAAAAAATATTTTGTTTGAACTTTTGGTTATGTTACTATAGTAAGTTTCACGCAGCCATGAATATTTATGTTTTTCTCTGCACAAAATATTATTTCTTTTAAAATTGAGTTTGGAACTTCTAAGTGTTTCAACACGAAGCTTTTCAAGACAAAGATGTAACTGGCATGTTAATAGTGTAACATAAAACAGACATACTGTGGTTTCATTGCTATTATGAAGCACCTCCGTTTCATTTCTGATACACACAGACTCAGAAATAAGTTACAACTAGCAAAAAAACTGATTGGCTAATTAGTGAAGGAGAATATGATAAAACAAGATAATTAAAAACAGTTTAGGGATGAGTGGAAAAGAAGAGAACCCAAAATATCGAAATTATGGTAAATTCTGTGGATGGCAAGAGAAATGGGATGCTGGACAGGTCATTAATAATGTTTTAAAATTGTTAAAAATATAGATCGATTTCCCTAAGTCTAGTTCAGAGGCTGAGAAGAAATATTGAATGATTTGAGCTGAAGTAAAATCAAATCTACGATTGAATCTTCAGCTATAGAGGACTATGAAATAGCCATCATAATTAAGCTTTGGAACGGATAAATCACCATGGTTTTTGTAATGACGGTGATCGTTTTATATTTATTAGTGGATTTGTTCAGGTAACATTATTGACTTTTTTTGGCCGTTACAAATGCAGCGTAATTTAGATGTAATGAAATAACTGTCTCAGAGAAATAAATAAAATCTTTTAAGAAAAATGGATTTATTAATTATTGAAAATGGCCGTAATTCAAAAATATAAAAATAATAAGGAAAAGAAATCCCTTAAAGNAAAGTGAAAACTGTTGCCAGCGCGAGAAAAGAAATATCATCGGTTTTATTGATACATACATACATACGTACGTATTAGCGTTTTATATAATATAGATAAGGAAAATAAATCTTTTAAAGGGATCAAGATAAAACATTCTCTTACATCGAGAATTTTAGTTAGCATTTTTTATATTTAACAGTATTGACTAGGATGCCCAATAGCCCCCCCCCCCAGTCGTCAAAAATTGGAAACTGGAAGTGAATGAATTGTTCCCAACGGACAGTTACGAGCATGGGGAGTGATCTAAGGTTGGTGATTTATCAAAGGAAAACATCGCCGAAAATGAAGCTAACACCCCATAATCAATACATACTTTGGTGATCGCGAATCGCCAACATGACTTTGAGAATTAGTTTAACCATGTAACTGAAACATATAAGAAATAAAGAGTTATAAAATAGATTTTGTTTTCGATTAGTCGCGACATTGTATTAATGCGTCTCACATTAGTATTGAAATAAAAATTAGCCGTTTTACATGAATCGATAAGAAAAGAATAACATATTTTATATTCGCTTTGTATAAATTTTAATAAAATTTAAACAATTAATTTAATTTAACTAAAATTCAGTTAATAATGATTTTAAAAAAATAGTGCGCGGAATCTCTCCACGCGGAAGAAGTTAAACTTCGTTACCTGCTACGTTAATTGTAGAAGAATCAGCAGTCGTAGAGGGATCACTAGTTCTATTCAACGACTCTTTTTCTTTTCCGCTCGCTTCCGTGTTCTGTAATAACGGTAATATTGTGCATTTTTCCCTCGTGGACCACTTGAACCAGTGAAAGTGCTTGAGGTTGCCTCATCGTCTCACCCTGGAAAATGTATTTGTATTAATAATGTATGTGAATGCGTCATAATGTAATTTCAGAAGAGAAAACCTAACAATCAATTGATATTCACAAGAGACGTACCTTGACATAACCTTAAATCCGTCGCATTGTCCGTGGGATTGTTTTCACTCATTTTTTACAATTGTTATCCACTAAATTTGAAAATAAAAAATACTACCCTATTAAATTATATGTGTATCAAAACAAACTAAAAAAATATTTATAGAAAAACAATACTTTTATGACTTTTATTATTTTTATGCTAGTGAGAACCAAAACAATATGGAAATGAATGAGGGAAAACTGGATCCTACCGCGTGATTTCCTGGCCAATAAAAATGTAGCGTTAAACGTTTAACGCAACCTTGTTGGAAGTCGCATAAGAAGTATCACTTCAAAAATAAGCTAAATAAAATAAGAAATTTTAAGAGCTAGGAAATATATGTAATGCCTATTGTGGCATCACAATTTTCATAATAATTAGTTTTTAGTAACTAAGACAAAAAAAGAAAGAAGAAAAAATCTGCACAGTTTTACGCAAAAGTAAAAATTCTATAGTTTAGAAATATTTGAAGTGTTACTGAAGTAATAGGGGTGAAATTCATTTTTGCCTAGAAAGTTGATATATCTCCCTACTTTTTGTAGTAGTCACAGTTTTGTGGGGAAAATACTTATTTTACGCGTTTGAATTTCAACATTCATGCGCTTGTTTCGAATAAAATCTTTTCTATCTTACTAATTCGGTGTTCATTTATTTTATCCTCATTCCAGAAAAAAAAAAACTGAAAGAGAGATAGATAGAGCTCTTTTTCATGTATGAACGCATTTATAAGCATTAGTTTTATTATTAAAGATTTACACGTGCATCTAAATTACGAAATAAAAAAAGAACTAGAATTATGCTACGGTCGTTTTCGTAACTTCTTTTTAATAAGTGTCTCCGTAATCATGCTTTTTAAAAGCTAATATGCGTTAATGATTTTTCTTTTGTTTCTTTAATGAGCATGCGTTTTTTTTTATTCCTCTATTTTTCAATATAAAGGTTAAGAGAGTCTGTAAAAATTAAGATAATCTCTTGAACTTTAAAGTATAGTAAGAAACGAATTATTTAAATGCGAGTTCCATATAAAAACTTTTATTAAAATGTTTCCGCTTTCTACTTGTCAATATTAATACTTTATTTGTCTCAATGAGCAGGAAAATTAAGGAAACATATTAAATTTGCTGATTCAGGCATAAAACTTCTGCCGCATTTTGGAAGAGTTAATCGGATTTTACGATTCAATTCTTGCCAAAAAAAAGCAATAGGATAAATCCTTCTATAATTACCACGTTATGCGTGTCGAAATTATTTTCACTTGGTTTTTGTTTATAATTGTCATTTTGTAAAGCTGGTGTAAAATGAAATAGAGTTTTAAGATTTTAATTGCTTTTAAACGAATATTTAAACATAATGAAATATATACATAATTCATTTTTCTTAATTTTTCTTTCATATTTTTTATTTAACTTAACTGAAGAAATAATTTTGCAGCGATTTTTTTTGTGACATTTTATTGAATTTAAGCCAACCTATTTAAAAACTTTTACTCTACCAGCAAACACTGGCATGTTTTAAAACTAAAATATTATCCATTCCTAGAATGTGACTTAACTTATTTTTATACTAGAAAAGGAATATTATTAATTTTTTTTTCAATGCCCTTCTGATGAATGACCTTTCGTCATACAGACATTTGAAGCAGTGGCCCCCATCCCCGCCAAGCTCTTGGGCGCATTCACCCCCCCCCAATACAAAAATTGCTAACTTCCCCCTTTCATGTTAGTTTGCCAGTTGCTTCTTTTATGTATGTACTTAAAAAAAATTCCCTCGTCTAAATTCCCCTGCCAAACTATTCGTTTTATTTAGTGTTAAAATGCCCCCCCCCCCAAGCTTTAAGTGGGAGCATCGTGCGCCCACCTTCCCCCATGATGGGGGCCCCTTATCTGAAGGTCAGATTTGTTGGCGACTTTTTCAGGGGCACCCTATTAGGTGGGCCAACGTTGCTCCCACAGCATGGACAGATAGTACGGAGAATAAAAGAACATCCATGCCTTGCCCGGGATACGAACCCAGAATCTTTCTGATGCAAGATCAGTTCCCTAACCCCTACACAGGCCGGTCGGTAAAATGGAATATTATAATTTTGATGATTAATAATTTTGATTCATTAAAAAACATTTTGATTGAATTAATAACTACATAATGGAAAATATAATTAACAGAAAATATGATTTATGTTTTGAAATTAGGAGTACTGAATCAATAAAATTAGGAGGGGTGTAAGTAGGGAGCGTATTTTAGTTTACATTCCAGTCTTGCCAAAACTCTTGGAACCCATTCGCTCAAAGTTAGTCGCTGACTTATTTACTATAATAAAACTCTGCACTCAATAATTTTCATTTTATTTCTAAAATTGACTTTTTGTGAACTTCTTTTTGCAGGAATGCCTTTCAATAATTTTATTTAAAGTATTTTTGTGTGTTCTGACAATATTAGTTTCCGCTGTAAGGCGTGGAAATGCATTTTATCCCTCCCTCTAGGCCGCTGTTATTTTTCTTCTTCTGTTTTTCTTCTTTTTTTTCTTTCTCTCTCGGCCTCTAAAGTTTTTCTAGCTTTGTTTCTCAGCTTTATTTTTCCATTTTTCGTTGGCAACTTTACATTTTCTTTTTTTTATTTCAAACCCTTTTTGTTTCTTTACATTCTTGTTTCGCTAGTCTTAAAAATGGGCGCCTATTTTTGTAGCGCTCGAAGCTTGTCGACTGTTATTTCTTATTTGCGACCGCTTGCGCGACCGTTACTGGCGCGCAAGGGACTACATTACAGGGACCGTTACAGGGACGCCACTCCTGTTATGTTTTTTTTCCCTTTATGTTCTCATTCGTTACTTTCCTTTTGGGGTGTAGAGGTCTTTCTGTAACTCTGGCCATTGGAAATGGGAAAAAAAATTCTTATTTGTTTATTTACGATGTGAATGAAGTTTTCAGTCAAGTAATATCACTATATCGCTTATATACAGTGTATATTCTTATAATAAATTAAGTCCCTTCTTAAGGAATTGTCAACAGGTAAACAACAATTTAATGTTTAGTTTTCGTACCATATCATAATTAGGTGATACATCAATCAAAAGAATTTTTCACAAGATCGAGTACAATGGGGACCTTTGGCATTTATGTTCTTTTTTAACCCCTACAATACCCTATAATAATGGAAGAGACAATTTCAGTTTATATCAATCTTTTTTAAAAAAATTTCAGAAATACTTAGAGAATTTATTTCTTAACTTTACAGGTGTTTGGGTAAAGCGATTTCTAAAATTTTTCAATAAAGTTTAAACTTGTTGAGGTTTAAGAGACCGGCCCTAAATTAGGAATATATATGAGTACTAATAAGCTTGTAATTTCTATCGATTACTTAGATTGGTGTTTTTCTGATAATTGCAATAAAATTTCGATAACCAAGATTAAATATTTTAGAGGGAAAAAAAACTAATCTTTCTGTTATATGTGTTTTGCTATAACTTAAAAATGTTCAATAAAGCAAATCAAAATATTTGGAACAGTTTTTAATTAACTATAAAATTTCGAAAAATCAGTTAAAAATTGCCCAAGATATGAGCATTTAAAGTATTTCTTTCATACTGCGCGTGCGTGGAAAATTTAACTTTTTTGTCATAATTTTGTAGCAAATCGTATTTAGCAATCAATGAAAAGAATTAAATTTGAATAATAATCGACAAAATTAAGAAAAAATAAACTGCAATTTTCTACGATTTTTTTTACATTTTAAAATAATAAGTTTGGTGTTCATTAAAAATTTCTCCTAAGAATTTGCTTAATTTTGTTGTATGGTTTTCTATGTTATAGGAATGTAAGATTTTTTTTTTAAATGTTTATATTTCGAGAAATATTTGAGCTACGCTTACGAAATTTCATGTAATTATTACAAATAATAAGCAAAGTATAGAATCGAGTTTATTGTTTTTAATTTTATTGTTATATTTTCTGGGATAGGATGTTCAAATTTTTAATAACAGTCACACTAAAAAAATTGTTTATTATTTTTTTTATTTAATTAATCTTATGAGATCAATAAATAAATTTTTAATTATAGTTAAACTAAAAAATGGTCAAAAAATCCTTATTTATTTAATTTTTTATCTTCTAGAATGATGGGGGCAGAAATGCTTAAAAATATTACGAAATCACTCCAGAACATAACGAAATGACGCCAATGAGCGTCATTTCGCTATAGTTTGGATTCATTNTTCTTTTTATTATTATTATTATAATATTATAATAATTTTTATTATTATTATAATAATTATTTTTATTATTAGAAAAGATCTAATGAAATATTTTGAATGATAGCAAGATTCTTCATTCCTTCTACTTTTTATTCTTTTTAACAAATATAATATGCTTGTCTACATTTTCATAATTGAATCAATCAAAAACTTAAATTATTTGTTACAAAAAAAATTAAATTCAGTAAACTCTGCAAAAAAAAANATAACTAAAAAAAAAATTAATATATTTTTAAAAAAAAGTCAATGACTATCAAACCCTATCGAAAAAAGATTATTTCAAGTAAGACGGATTTGCGTAGTTTCCCAAACCCCTAACTGTAAAAGGGGAGGGGCACATCTAGCTATAAAGACCGGTGCTACTTCTACGAAGCTGGAATTCTCCCAATTATGGCGTGAAGATACTTTAAAACAACGCAATTAATACCGGCAGCTAATTTTAACTGACAGCTGATTGTAACTAACCTTCATGATTAATTATAGCGCGGGAATTGTTGCTAAGTATTTTTTTTTAAATTCTCCAGCGGTCTGATATTAAATAAACTGTTCAACAACTTCATCGAAATAAATTTAAATTAAACACCCTTACTCCAATTTAAGAGGATGCCACATCGCGTTAGAAATTCTTCCTCACAAACACTCTTTCACCTCCATAACTAATTTAAAATTTAAAGTATAGAAGTAGTGAGTTTAGACTGAGCAGAGTAAGTTTCAAATAATGAAAAGAAATTTTCAAAATGACAAAATGCGAGCAATTTATTGGAAAAGAACTTATCCATTGCGTAATCATAAGCTATCGTCTCATCATTTATTTCATTTTGAAATTTTGAAAATTTCTCTTAACAGTATTTGAAACTTCATGGCTTGCTCGCTTTTTCTATTCTTTAAATTTTAAATTAGTTATGGAGTTGAAAGAGTATTTGCGATCAAAAGTTTCTCCTAGGTATGGCGTCCTCTTAAATGCGTAAAATAGATCTTCTAGGAAAAGGGAAATGAAATACAGTTTCTTATATCCTATGCTATTTTATTTTTATTTTATAACCATTGTTGAACAGCCGACCCAATTTTCGGGTTTACGACTACTAATGTTCCACTCCATAGACTTGTAATTTTGAACCCAATCCAGAAGACAAGGGAACACCTGGATCAAGGATTGGGAGAAATTTGCTTTCGTGGAGGACTTTTTGGTGGAACTAACCCGCATTTGCGTTACATGCAGATGAAGACCACGAGAACCTCCCACGGTCAGCCTGACGGCAAGGGGACTCTATCCCATGATCAGTCAACCACTGAGGATATTTCACGTCAGCACTGTGGTCGATGCAAGTCGGATGCGGAATTCGTATAAACCAACCATCGCCGGGATCGAACCCCGGTTCACCTGATTGGAACGCGAACGCTCTATCCCCTGAGCCATCGCGGCTCATCCTATGCTATTTATTTTATCTACGAAGTTGGGAGCCGGGATAGCTTGGTTGGTAGGGCACTGGGTCCATGTTCAAGAGTTCGTGGGTTTGATCCCCGCCGGCCGAAGACACCCTATGTAGTAAATGGTGACTGCTGCACGTTAAATTTGTAGAATCGCAAAGTCCTCCATATTCCCATAACAAATCAATACCTCTGGGGGTGCTGATCCAGGAGTTTCCTCGTCTTCTGGATTGGGTTCAAAATTACAAAGCTTGAACATTAGTAATCGTAAACCCAAAAATTGGGTCGGCAGTTCAACGACGGTTTTTTTATAAAAAAAAAGGGGGGGGGGGGATTTTCGTAAAGAATCAGTAACGTATTACCACATAATCATACTGCATTTGCAATTATTTGGATAAGGAACTTTTAACCGTTTTAATGAGTAATTATTTTAGCTAGCATTCATGAAACGCATTAGCTATTAAGATTTTACTGTCTTTCCACAGTTAGTTAAAAATAATAATAAAATTGGAGTTTTAATCAATCTCAACTGTACAGTTTGATATTAACTGCTAAACATCTGCTAACTGATCAATCAAAAGCTTAATTTTTTTAAACTTAAATTTTTAATATGGTGACTACATTAACTTAATATGGGTTAATTGTATAAATTTTATACGGGTTTTTAACAATGATATGTTTCTTATACAATACCTCTGCTTAAATTTTTTTATATGGTAACTACATTAACTTAATATGGATTAATTATATAAATTATACAAGGNATTTCACGTCAGCACTGTGGTCGATGCAAGCCGGATGCGGAATTCGTATAAACCAACCATCGCCGGGATCGAACCCCGGTTCACCTGATTGGAATGCGAACGCTCTATCCCTTGAGCCATCGCGGCTCATCCTATGCTATTTATTTTATCTACGAAGTTGGGAGCCGGGATAGCCTGGTTGGTAGGGCACTGGGCCCATGTCCAAGAGTTCGTGGGTTTGATCCCCGCCGGCCGAAGATTCCCCGTGTAGTAAATGGTGACTGATGCACGTTAAATTTGTAAAGCCGCTAAGTCCTCCATATTCCCATAACAAATCAATACCTCTGGGGGTGCTGATCCAGGAGTTTCCTCGTCTTCTGGATTGGGCTCAAAGTTACAAGGCTTGAATCGTAAACCCAAAAATTGGGTCGGCAGTTCAACGACGGTTTTTTTTAAAAAAAAAGGGGGGGGGGGGGATTTTCGTGAAGAATCAGTAACGTATTACCACATAATCATACTGCATTTGCAATTATTTGGATAAGTAACTTTTAACCGTTTTAATGAGTCATTATTTTAGCTAGCATTCATGAAACGCATTAGCTATTAAGATTTTACTGTCTTTCGACAGTTTGTTAAAAATAATAATAAAGTTGGAGTTTTAATCAATCTCAACTGTACAGTTTGATATTAACTGCCAAACATCTACTAACTGATCAATCAAAAGCTTAATTTTTTTAAGCTTAAATTTTTAATATGGTGACTACATTAACTTAATATGGGATAATTGTATAAATTTTATACGGGTTTTTAACAATGATATGTTTCTTATACAATACCTCTGCTTAAATTTTTTTATATGGTAACTACATTAACTTAATATGGATTAATTATATAAATTATACAAGGGTTTTTAACAAGGATATGTTTCTTATTCAATACCTCTGCTTAAATTTTTTATATGGTAACTACATTAACTTAATATGGGTTAATTATATAAGGGCTTTTAACAATGATATGTTTCTTATACATTACCTCTGCTTAAATTTTTTATGTGGTAACTACAATAAATAGTAGCAGTCAATAGCTCAGGTTGCTCCAACAGGGAAAAAAAAGTTTAAATATAATAATAATTCATCAGATTTCAAATTTGTATTTTACATATAGAGTTTTCTAATGTCCTTCTTTTAATAAAAGTAAGTATTCTGAAAAGTAACACTTTTGTTGTTGTGTTTGTTGTTTTGTTTTCGTGTTACATAATGTGTTCCGCTTTTAATATATATTTTTAAAAAAAAATATTTCCTATGATGGTTCACATTATATGTCATATGTTAATAAGTAACGAAAAAACATGAAGTCTATAGAAATATAACGAGACACACCTGAGATAAGTAGGACTAAAAACGAAACATTGAGGAGATGAAAGAAGATTAGAAGCACTTCTAAAGATCATTAGAAGCACTTCTAAATTTCCTCAAGAAATCAAACTGGTTTTAAAATTCATTTATATCACCTTCCTCTTTATTGATACACAGTTTTCTTTACCGTTTTTGCTTAAAGATGCTTATTTTCGACTTTCATTTTTTAAACGCCCTTAAAGGTGCTTTTTTCATTGAGTGTTTTTAAAAAAAGTGCTTAGATTTTTGTTCTTTACAATGTCGATTTTCACCAGGTATTATGCAAAAGCGTGCTTTTCACATTGTCCTATTCAACGTTTTCTCAATACCACAGTCTGTTTCGGCACACAGTTAGTTCATAGCGTATGGAAGTGCCAATCATTTTACATGTTTGACAGAATACTTGGGAGTCCGCATGTGCGTCTACTGAGCTGGGTTCGGTGAGATTATTGCACTCTCATGTGCAATTCTGCTGCATTTTGCAAGATACTCTCAATTTCAGGCTTCATATTCCACCCTCTGATGTCGAACCGAAAAATGTCTCGATCATGTTAGATTGACTAATATAATCAAGAAAAGAGTTCTTTGTTATTTAGTTATTAAGTAGTTATTTTATCACGATCATGTAATGTCTTTGAAAATTATTTTGCATTTTGTTAGTGTATATAGTGCTTGAAAATATTTTTTGAGTGCTTAAAAAGTACTTAAAAGGTGCTTATTTTTTGTTGAAAGATTCGGCTACGCACCCTGTTGCATGAAGGGTGGTCATTACGAAGTACCCCACTTCGTATTGAGAGTTAGTTTGACTAAGACTCTGAAAATACCTATTAAAAGTGGACATAATGAAACATCCTGTATTGTATTGATGATTAAAAGAAAAAACTCTACATGAAACTGCTTTTTGAAAAAAATTTTGCGCATACCACACACTATCTCTATTTAATTTGACGTGTCATTTCAGAAATTGGAAGTATGAACAGGAGATCGATGGTTTGTTATGGAAATTGGAAAGATCTGAGATCCAGAGGTATGGCCAAGATGGACTAGGAATGATACATTATAGCAGCCGGGTAAAGATTAACTTGAATTGTGTGTTATTATATAACATTATGTTTGCAGATAAATACATTGCTTTGTAATACACTCAAGGACAAAAAAATTAGCGCACCAAGAAGGAGTCGTCAAAATGAAACGAAAATTTACATACGTAATGACTACTTTGATATAAGTAAATGATTAGAAAATCAAAGACAAAGGATAATTTATTTCAGAGAAAAAGGCAAAAGAACGGAGGAGTTAATACCCCATTGGACCCCCTCTAGCGCGAATGCACTATGCGATACGATCGGGCATACGATACGATACGATGCGATGTTCCATATTTGCTGTAACCTTGCCTCTAGTTCGTTCAAACTCGTGGGATGCCCAACTCGCCTGTCCCAAATTATCCCAGATATGCTCGATTGGCGACAAATCTGGGGACCGGGCAGGCCAAGGAAGGATAGTAAAAGTACGGAGACAGTCTTGTGACAACCTTGCCATATGAGGCCGAGCATTGTATTGTTGAAAAATGGCTCCTGGGAGCCGTTGCATGAGTGGCAACACATGTGGTTGCAGAATTTCATGGACATAACGCTGGGCTGTCATGGTGCCACGGAACAATACTAGGAGTGACCGTGTATTGTAGGCAATGGCAACCCATACCATCACACCACCTGTGGAAGCGGTGTGTTGCTGTACAGCAAAGGCAGGATTGAGGCGTTCACCACAGGATCTCCACACACGAACACAATTGTCATCCCTGCTGAGATTGAATCTGGATTCGTCGTTAAAGACGACCTTTCCATTCCGCTGCAGTTCAATTTCCTCGTGCGCGGCGAAACTCCAAACGGAGGTATTGATGGGTGAGCACAATTATTTCTTGGTGCACTAATTTTGTCCATGAGTGCACTATCAAACTTTTATTTACCCTTAACTATTCTACCTACCGATAATTATTGCAGAATGTTCACGAGAATCCTGTTACTCTGATTACACAGATAACTCACTTCGATGAGGGGTATATTTTATTTATATTAATTTAATATTGTATAATTTATTTTATTTATTTAATTTGATAGCAAAAAATATTCCTCTACGCATTAACAATATGTGCAAAAAATTTCAAGTAAATTGAACAAAAATTATGCCGCGTTGAACTTTTCGAATTTGGTAAATTACCGAAAAATAATAATCAGAGAAAACAGTAATTTGGAAACTTTTAACAATATTAATTTTTCTGTTATAGAACTGTATGTATTTACATTCATATTATAAAATAATAATAAAATTTTTTTTGATTGCGTTTGAAAAATTATGTAACAAATACATATATAAATTTAATAAAAATTTTATCTTCAGACAATGTAAATATTTTTAAAATGTCGAATTCATTGACTATTTTTTTATTTTATAAATATGAATATTTTTTTTTTAAATTAAAGCCTTTGCTCACAAAACTATATGGTATTTAGCTATTCTGTTTTTGTTTTTTTAAATTTAAAAAAACTTGAAATTTAAAAACAAAAATTAAGTCCCAAAAATTAAATCAATGATTCAACTCTTTGCAGAGATTCTCGATAGGGTTCAGATTCGGAGACTAAGCAGGCTAGTTTATTATTATTATTATGGTAATCGTTTTGTTACCATGGAATACCTCGCGACATGATATATAGCGTACCCGTCTTGGAAGTAGCATGAATTCAACTCGTGAAACAACCGCCGCAATATTGGAAAACGCCGAATGTTTACATTTAAAAAAAATTAATTGCCTTAAAGAGCCGTGATGGCTCAAGGGATAGAGCTTTCCTCTTTCAATCAGATCAACCGGGTTCAAATACCAGCGATGGCTGGTCGATACGAATTCCATATCCGGCTTGCACCGACCACAGTGCTGACGTAAAATATCCTCAGTGGTAGACGAATCATGGGTTAGAGTACACTTGCCGTCAAGCTAACTATGGGAGGTTTTCATNTTTAGAAAATTATTTAAAATATTAATTAATTTATTACATTTCATGTGAAACCTGTGCATATATATAATTTAAATATATACACAAATTTCTGACAAAAAAAGAAAAACCTGAAAGCCCAGCTGTCAGATAATTGACATTTAATAATAATATACTCCCTTTTCTACGTTTAAATACCTTTGCACTACTTATTGATACTGATGAGTTTATGATTTTGATTAAACACTTTTCAGAGATTTCAGGGTGCTATGCTATCAGTTTACAACGTTTACATACCGATCATTCCTACTTAAATCAGCACCAAATTAGTTTCCAAATTCTTTTTCGATGCTAATTTTGAAAAAAATGTTGGTGCTAGACAAAATTGCTCTCACTCTGTCAAACAAATCCCATTTTTGTTACGACTCTTCCATAGGTAATTGCATAAAATGATATTTTAGTAAATGAATCATTAATTCAGTATTAGTATAATTTTACAGTTGTTGTTCTATTAAACTGCATCGAAAGTTATTTATAACTCAACTTTCTGGAAATGTGGCAACTGATTTGGGAGGGAGATAATATAAAAAAATTAACATACGATCATATGAAAAAAAAAAGCATTTCGAAGTTAAGTGAGATGATGCTAACCAACCAGCAATTACATCCTTAACTAAATCTACTATTGAATCATTAATTCAATAATTAATGCCTTCCTCTAAAACTTGATAATACTTTGAAAGAATAAAAATTGAAACTGAATATTAAATATTAGTTTTTTAATCACTAACAAAAAAAAATCGCAATTTAATATTAAAAAATGCTCCTTCAACCAGCAAAAAAAAAAAANAAAGCTACTATTATTTACTCGCTAAATACTCTATAAAAAAAAAGAAATCTAACTAAATGGAAAACTATTTAAAGATTTGAGGACAATACTATATGTAAATCATTTATAAGCATTATTTTCAAATATATCATTTTCTTATTTTTCATACATTTAGGTGAATCACTTTTACCGAGATTTATTGCACTATATTTTCAAAATTAAAATCAATCACCTGCACTGAGTCAATTTTAACCTCTTACTTTTTTTAAAATCAATTTTAATCTTTGCGAATTAACATTAGATGAAAATTAGTTCTATTTTGTCATGTAATTCTCTTCCCATACCGATTTCTTTATTTTTTTTCTTTCCTTTTTGTACTAAAAAAAATTTTTTCAGTTAAATATATTCGAAAATCCTTTCGCATTTTCTTCGAAAGCAAACTCTATTGTGTATTGAGTATTTCAACCCTTCAGGTGATGGAGTGGACATCAATTAACCATAGCTGAGGAGGGAGTGAATTTCACGCCCATTTCCGCAAGTAAGGGGGAAAGCATTAGCGACTTTTCACGTGCATGGCCGTTTCGCCGGACAAAAATCAAAGGCTTTTTTTACGTGCAGGACCATCTATAAGGGAAAAATGAAGGGAGGTTTTCTACGTTCACGACCATTTGCGAGCGTAAAAAAAAGTACGACTTTCTACGTGCAGAACCGTCGGTGGGTTAACATATCTCCCGTATTTTAACATACGTATACTGTTTAAGCTATTGAAATACTTTTATTACTTTCACATGAAGCGTAGCGTTTTTAAAAATGTCGATTTTCGTTTTTTAAAAGCCCTTAAAGATGCTTTTTTTATTGGGAGTTTTTAAAAAGAGCTTAATTTACCCTTTGCGAAAATGAGATTTTTTCTTTACCGTGTCGATTTTTGCCACGTATTATGCAAAAGCGTAGTTTTCACATTGTTCTATTCAACGCTTTTACAATCCATTCGAACACAATGCATTTTGGCTTGCCGTCGGTCCATGGCGTATGAAAGCGCCAATCCTTTTACATGTTGGATGAAATATTTTCAGGTCCGCATGCTTGTATACTAAACTGGGTTCGGTGAGATTATTGCTCTCTCATTTGCAAGATATTCTCAATCCAAATCAACATAACGAGCTGTCTTCTTTCTGCTCCGTATTCTAGCCTAATTTTGTGTCTATTACCACATTAGGTGTACTTTATTTTATATATCCATCGTTGAACAGCCGACCCAATTTTGGGTTTACGACTACTAATGTTCAACTCCGTAACCTTGCAATTTTGAACCAATCCGGAAGACAAGGAAACTTCTGGATCAGTACCCTAGAGGTATTGATTTGTTATGGGAACATGTAGGACTTTGCGACTAGACAGATTTAACGTGCATCAGTCACCATTTACTACACGGGGAGTCTTCAGCCGGCAGGGATCGAACCCACGAACTCTTGGACATGGGTCCAGTGCCCTACCAGCAAGGCTATCCCGGTCCACATAAGGTGTAGCGAACAACAACCTTTTTACGTGCTGATCAAAATGGATGAAAAAATAAACAGAACGCGACAGAAAGAGAATGAGTTGAAATTGAAATTTGTAAAATATCAATGACCTGATATCACAATCATACAGTTATTAAATTCGATTATCCAAAGGTAACACGACGTAGAAATAGTTTTTTTTTAAATATAATTTTTTGCTTTTGATTACGAAATTAATAATTATAGTAAACATTTCTTGAATTATATTATAAAAAAAAAATCTCTTCGTAACTTTTAATATATATTTTTAAATGACGAATTCCTAAAATGAGTGAAATCGGTCAAATATATCTTGAGAGGTGAAATTGTAAAAATTCGACTTTTATACATACATTACTCAGCATGAAAAGGTGAAAAAAAATTTCCGGGACACCGTTCTTCTGCTTAACCTTTTACTTACGGATGGTACAACATGTGGACCATATGTGATGGTACAACTTGGAACACCGTAAGCAAGAGTTAATTTAACCTTTTGCTTACGGCTAGTGCAACATGTGGACCGCGCATGATGGTACAACTTGGAACACCGTAAGCAAAGGGTTTAACTATTGGGACCATATTTTGCAGATGGAAGTTGTCTTAGAAACAAGGATAGAAATCCGTCGAAAAAAGTGTATGTGTATTCCGAGAAAGTAATGTGATCACTGGACGCAAAGTTTTTAAGGTGTAACTGTTTTTATATTGAGCATTGTGTGCCAATGTTCAGTAACATTTAGTTTTTTAATTATGTATTTTTATATTTATATTTTCTAGATGAGCTTAACTAGTCACATGTCAACAGAATCAAAAATCATTGAACAGATTTTTACTAAGACAGCCGTATATAAAGGACAGATTATTGCATACAAACCACTGCGCTTCTCCAAGAAAATTGCAGATATCCCCAGACAGGTTAAAAAGGAAATGAAATTGGTATGTTTTTTCGTATGTTTTTTTTGCAGTATTTATATTACATTTCTAAGATTTCCTTTTAAATTTAAAAAAAAAAAAATTTTTTTGCGTTTTAATGTTTGTTTTATTTTATTTTTTCTAAAAACATTCTTTATCGATTTTTAGTTTTGTTTGTAATTTTTTTTAACCTGTAAGGATATCGATAAAATTGACTTGATTATACAAAAAAAAATTTCAAGCATTTTTTTTTTGCGTTTTAATGTTTGTTTTATTTTATTTTTTCTAAAAATTTTTTTATCGATTTTTAGTTTTGTTTGTAATTTGTTTATAACCTGTAAGGATATCGATACAATTGACTTGATTATACAAAAAAATTTATGGAAACAAACAAAATAATAAATCAATAAAATAATAGAAAATGCGCATTGTATCATTCATTTTATAATAAATTCCATAATTATTGGCAGATAACGTATTTAAAAAATTCTAATAAATTACGTCTAACGTTGTCAATAAAATATCACAAAAAGTCTAGTATTTACATTAGTATATCTGGCTCCTAAGGATATAAAATCGTGTAAAATACAAGTAATACGTTTCTAAATTTATGACGGACCCGTTTCAAACTAAAGCCAGTTATTCTTCCTCCTAAGGAAGTAAGATCATGTAAAATACAAATAATACGTTTTTAAACTTCTCAAATTCTCTTAATTTATTTTATGTCCTCTTTCAAAATGATACCAGCTGTTCTTTCTCCTAACTTAATAAAATTGTTTAAGAAAACATGGAAAATATTAAACATTAATGCAAAGGCAAGAAGAAAAATTATTGAAATTAAATATTTAAAATAAATAAAAGCATAAAAAATATAGTAAAATGTCGGAAGACAAAAATTGAAAAGATATAATCTCTTCATCAGCTCACACGGTTATATCCGCTAAAAGGAGTGCTTTCTGATCTTACATCAATAAAGCAAAATTTATCAATACAATAGTGTGAGGAGCGCTCAAAAACATTTTAAACGAAATGGAACACATTAAGTAAAAAAAATATCACGTAAAAAACAGTATATGGGTCCAGTGCCC
>NC_092206.1:10572324-10602177 GCF_043381705.1 Parasteatoda tepidariorum
TTTTTTTGAGTGCTCCTCACACTATTGTATTAATATATTTTGCTTTGGCTTTATTGATACAATATCAGAAAGCACTCTGTTTTGCGGATATAATCGTGTGGGCTGAAGAAAAGATTATATCTTTTTTTCCGGTTTTTTAATTAAAATTTCACATTTTTTATTTTTTATTTTAAATAATATGTTGTTTGTTATTTTTTTTACTTATTATTTCCCACCCCCCTTTTTTTCATATGTCTATAATTTTTCTTTGTTTTATTCTTCATTTTGAATTTATATATATATATATATATATTATAAAAAATAATTTTTTTACCACTAGGGAGTTAATATTAGTTATAAACTAATATTGTTATGGTCTTTCTAAATAAAAAAAATTGTTTTTATGTTCGTAAAAGCATTTCCCAAACGAATAAATTAAAACACTAAAAAAATATGTCTATTTATTAACTGAGTTCATAACCTCAAAAAAATTAATTTTTTGTTTATTATTAAACTAAATCCTTTGTCAACAACAAACTTTTCACCAGAGATAAATTTATATCTATTTTCAAAATAACTTAATTAATTGAATTCAGAATTTTCATTGTAAATATTTAAGAAACAAAACGTTTGCGAACTTCGAGGAAAAAACCTTTTCTCCTTTTTTTGGATTATATTCAATTTTCTAAATTAAAAAATTTTCGAAAAATTTATGACTTTTATTTTCTAAACAAGACTGAGCAAATGCATAAGTTGAAAAAGTGAATGCTTATCTTTTTTAAATTCTGAAATACATTTTAAGCTTTTCTTGATTTTTTTAAGAAGAAGAATTATGATTTCTTTCCAAAAAGATAGGTTATTTAATTTTAACGGAGATAATAATTTTGAAAGTTTTTCTCATATTTTTATAATGTAATGGATTATTTTTTATGAACTGAGATTAAATATCAAATTTAATGCTTGGTTTATTATTATTTTATTTAAGAATTAGAGTTAAAAATTTTTTTTATTTTTATAACTCTGTTTTGAAATGGCGTTACATTGTTCATAAATCAAAAAATTAAATTTTTTCCATAAAAATATGTTATGTTGTTGAAATAAATGAAAAGTTCGTCTTTCTAAAATGATATGCTATGTACACGTGTATTGTCTTTTTGATTAAGTGGTTTTGAACTTTTTCTAATTTATTTCTATAAAATCTATGATCAGCATTTAATTTTTCAGTTAGGTTCCAATTAAAAATAATTTTTTAATTAGACTACTTCTTTAATGGATTTAAAAAGTTCTTTAATGGATTTAAAGAAGTACTGTGCGCAAAAAAAATAACTGAGAACCCCGAATAACTTTTGATTTAATAATCGGATCTTCACGTTTTGGGACTCAATTTAAATAATTAATTAGTGATGACGGAAGTTGAAATATGAAGTTACGAAGTCAGATATAAAAACGTACATTTTCTGAATATACATACCTTTTTTTCGACAGGATTCGGTTTCCTGACTCCCAAAATATAGCGGGTAGTCGCAATTGGGGAAACTGGAAAATAGGGTCCCCATAGTTTTATAAGGAGAGTGGTCCAACGTTTTGCCCCTTTCATGTCAATTTTACTATTTGGTATTATTTTGCGCAAATTTTACAATTATAACATCTGTTATCTAAAGAAAATTCTACGTGAAATATAAGTTTTAATAAATATTCATTATTTTTTTAATAAGAGTCGAAAAAATTTTAGATCACAACTTACTAAACTTTTTATGTTATTTTAAAGTATGTAATTCTGCATTGCAAAATACAAAATTTGAGCGAAATCGATCGAATAGTTCCTGCAAAATCGAATTTTAAAAATACGTCTTCTTTAAAATTCGATTTCTCAAAAACTATTCGATCGATTTCGCTCAAATTTTGTATTTTGCCATGCAAAATTACATACTTTAAAATTATGTAAAAATTAAATAATTTACATTTCAATTTTTGTTACCATTATTTAATAAAATAACAAAAAAATAATAAATATTTCCTGGAAGTTATATTTTTCATGACATTATCTTTGGGTAAACGAATTATAATTGTGTGCAAAAATTTTTCGATTCGCATAAAAAGTTCTCGAGATATGAAAAAATACGCAAAAAATAACATTATTATTAAGGGATCCAAATTGTGAATCGCTCCTCTGACCAAACCATGGGAACCCTATTTCACAGATTACGGCAACCCTTATATTTTGGGGGTCAAAAATCTGTAATTCGTCGATACAAAGGTATAATTATTCATGGAAAGTACGTTTTTGTGTCTGATTTTGTAACTTAAGATATCGTCTGTACTAATAAATTGTCACATTTGAGGTCACCCCCTGAATCCTTAAGATGGAGTCCTAGAACGTGAAGATCCGATCATAAGATCAAAAGTTAGTCATGGTGGTTTATTTTTTATTTTGCTAACCATTACTATTGGCTAATGATAATTATAATTGATAAAAATGGTGAAACAATTCTCCACTATTACATGGGCGTAGCCTTTTTAAAAATTGCTTAAAGGTTGCTTATTTTTGATTTTCGTTTTTTAAAAGCCCTTAGAGGTGCTTTTTCCATTGGGTGTTTTTAAAAAATGCTTAATTTTCCCTTCTCGAAAATGAGATTTTTTTTACCATGTCAATTTTCGCCTCGTATTATACAAAAGTGTGCTTTTCACATTGTTCTATTCAACGTTTTCACAATTCATTCAACCACAATTCATTTCGGCGTACCGTTGCTTCACAGCGTGTGAAAACGCCAATCATTTTATATGTTTAATGAAATACTTGCGAGTCCATATGTGCGGATAGTGATCTGGGTTCGGTGAAATTATTGCACTCTCATGTATAGCTCTGCTGCATTTTGCAAGATATTCTCAGTTTCAAGTTTCATTTTCTACCCTCTGAAATCGAACCGAAAAATCTTTTGATCGCGGTTTGCACTTGTTTACGTTCGTGCGTCAATTGATTAAATTAGACGATTAATATAAAATTGACGATAGGATAAATTAGATGATATATAATATATAAAAATAGAATATTTATTGTATCAGGTATTATATTAGTATATTATAATAATCAGACCAAATTACTAGACGCACTGTAGTGTTTTAATAATGACATGTTTTGCACGAGTTTATAGGCAATACTTTTATATTTAAATATACATGTAATGGGTATTTGTTAAGGAGATTTTTCATATACCTCCTATTTGTATTTGTTTTTAACATATTTCATTACAATGTTAACCAATTGATACACGAACGTAAGTAAGTGCAAACCGGTTTCAGCTACGCGAAATCAATAAAGCTGTATGTAGTGTACCACCTGATAATTAAGATTTTACCTTGAATCTTACAGTGCGTCTAATAATTTGGCCAAGTATTGTTCTTCGTTTATTGACTTAATTGGTCTTGAGATCAAAAACTTCATTTATTCAATTCAATGGTTTTCGAAACTAAACTCCTTGATTAATTATTTTATTCAATTTATTAGTTTTATATCCAAACACTTCGTTTATGCAGTTCATCGGTTTCGGAATTAAATGCTTCGTTTATTTTCAGTTCGTTAGTACCAGGCTTCTCGTTTGTTAATTTATTCACATTCAGTATTTTATTGTTTATTTATGCGAATCTCGTTTAAAGTTTAAAGTTTATTTTTAGATGAGAGAAATGCACCACGATAACATCAATCAATTCATTGGTGCTTGCGTAGAAGAAAACTGTATTGAAATAATTACAGAATATTGTTCCAAAGGAAGTTTGCAAGTAAGTCACTGAGTTATCAAGTTAATTTTAGTAAGTTATTAACCTTTTGCTTACAGCTGGTACCATAAGTTTACCAGAATGGCTCCATTATACTAAATACCGTAAGCAAAAAGTTAAATTAATTTAAGATAAAACTTGAGTTAATTTTAGGAAGTTATTAAACTTTTGCTTACGGCTGGTACAATAAGTTTAGCAGAATGGCTTTATTATACAAAGCACCGTAAGCAAAAAGTTAAATTAACCCTTGCTTACGGTGTTCCATGTTGTTCCATCACATGTTGTACCAGCCGTAAGCAAAACGTTAAGTGAATAGTTTTGTTGTTTAAAAAGAAGATTATATGAATTTAATAGTTTCGAAAAAAAATTAACTTTACTCACATCATATTAATCTGAAAAAGAGCGTCGAAAAAAGTAGATCATTTAACATTTATCTTTAAAAATTAATTTATTATTAAGTCCTTTATTATAATACAATTCGAACTTTTAGTTTCAAAAAAATATTATTCTAGTGACAGACCAGAAATTATAGCAATTCTAAATGATTTGTGCTTTCAGGGCCTTCAAGAGATTGATGATGATAAAAACAAGTTAATTCATTTTAAAATTTGTTATTTCATAAATGTAAGGATTCATTAAATTGTCACAATTTTTGACTAGGAATAGAGTGCAAAATTGTTCGATAAACCGCATTTTGAAGAAATAAATATTTAAAATCATTAAAATAAATATTTTTGTATCGTTTGTTTATTTTTTTAAAAATCTTTTTAATCCAAGTAAATGCATATCCAATCATTATTATTAACATATAAAAACTCAGTTAACGTGAAAAAGTGTAATTTATAAAGTGATCCATAACACGTGCTATGTTTTCACAACTGCTGTCATATGTTTAGATTATTTAACGCGACACGTGTCAGGGATGTAGGAGGTAGTGTGACACTTTGTGACGCATTAGAGAAGGGAGGGTTCAAAAATAGTAAAAGAAAAGTTTGACATCATTTATGGAAGGCCCCTAAATAGCAATCTCCTAATCACAATAGAACCAAAAAAGTCAAGATCACTAATTGTCATTAAGTGACCCTTAGATAATCACGCTTTGACTCTAAAAGAGATCTGGGATTTACTAGAGATGCAAAGACAGCATATCATTAAGAAAAAGAAATAATATTTAATTGTGTTTTCAATTTACAATACTCTACTTCATAGTAAACATGCTTTTATATTTATTTTAGGATATCTTGGAAAATGATGACATGAAACTAGATAACATGTTTATTGCATCTTTAGTTTTTGATTTATTAAAAGTACGTAAGATATTAATTTTCTCTTTTTTCAAAATAATATGTTCCTTTTTTTCTAATATTGACATTCTTCTTAGATATTCCGAACAATACACTGTATTGCTTTTATTTCAGGGCATGACTTTCTTGTGCGAAAGTGACATTAAATTTCACGGCAATTTGAAGTCTTCCAACTGCGTTGTCACGAGTCGATGGGTTTTGCAAGTAACTGATTTTGGTCTACATGAACTAAGGAGTACGGCTGAAACGACAGGGTCTGTTGCTGAACACCAATATTATAGAAGTAAGTTTTTAATATACTAAAAACAGAACGCTCCAGCCTGTCATGAATTCTTTCGCAATACTGTTGGAATTGGTGCTATCAATTACCGACCGACTTAACAGCGGCATCAGAGCTGCGATAGCTCAGAAGATAGAGCGTTCGCCTTCCAATAAGGTGAACTAGGTTTGAAAACTCAGTGATGGTTGGTCGAATCGAATTTCAGATCCGGCTTGCACCCACCACAGATTTGACGTGAAATATCCGCAGTGGTAAACGGATCATGGGTTAGATTCCTCTTGCCGTGAGACTAAATGTGGGAGGTTTTTTGTGGTTTTCCTCTCCATGTAACGCAAATGCGGGTTAGTTTCATCAAAAAAGTCCCCCACGAAGGCAAATTTCCAGGGATCTAGGAACTCCCTCGTCTTCCGGATTGGGTTCAAAATTGCAAGGCTACGGAGTTGAACATTAGTAGTCGTATATCCAAAAAATTGAGTCGACTGTTCAACGACGGTTATGAAATAGAATAAAAAGACAGTGGCACCAGAAAGATGCTCGTTCAATCTGTCCTATTGTTGGGTGGGGAGAGAGTTTGTAGGGAGCTGACTAGGGACATATAGTTTGCCTCTGTAAAGAACTCCCCTAGCCAATCGTCTGGAGTGGTGGCGGTGACTATGATTACGAGGTTCAACTATTTCGATTAGGGGTATTCGGTCATCATTTAAGGCAGGATTTGACTTGGGCTGGCGCTAAAGGGAATCAGGGGAGAACGAGACTCCCCTCTTTGAAATGGGCTTTTTCTTGTTTCCATAGCAGCAGACGGCCTCAGACTTCGTGGCAAGGAGAGTTCTATCTATAGACAAACTATAATTATCTAGCGTTTTTGCCACGTCCATTAAAACGATTGGTTCCTGAAAAACACAGCTGCTTGGGGGACGTCTGCTCTATCTCTTATAATGAACCTCATATATTGGAATTAAATTGATGATCTATCATCGACAAGTTCAGAATGTGTGAAGGCTGTGCATCCGCCGAAAGCTTATATTAGAAAAAGAAATGTGCGCTCTACCATTGGTCAGATTCGAACAAGTTAGCTGACGCCAAATGAGGCATTGAGATATGCCATCGAGGCATTTTCGGTCGCCACGCTAAAATAAGAAATATATATATATATATATATTCGTATTTTTAGCTGCACTCTAATTATTAGAATAGAATAGTTTTGCCTAAAATTCAGTATAAATTAATTAATTTTATAAGCTTTTTGAAAGCATATGTATCAAATTAATAAGCAAATGAATAATTACTTTCAAAAGAATAAAAACTTCCCTAAGTTTGCTTTAGTAAANATATATATATATATATAAGCTTTGTATAAACCATTCTTGGGGCCACATCAGATGATACGAAATTCACAATTTCCTTTTATAAACTTCATCCCAGACTACATTTACTTTAAAAAGTGTTTGAATGTTTTGCTCTTTAAAAGCCCTGTTACTATAGGTTTATTATTCCTTTTTATATAGTTAAAATTTTTTTTACAAAAGTTAGTTGCTCTTCATATGTACTTAGATTGCTTTTTATATTTTCCCCCTTATAACTACTCTACAGTTTTAATATACGTTACGCTACAAACGCTACACGCAAAATAATTATATTCTCAAATACAGGGGTTGGACAAAATAATCTAAACACTTCTATACTAACTCATTTTTTCCCAATTCTCAAGAAATAATTAGAGAATTAATTTAAAACTTAAGAAATGTTTAAATTATGCGATTTGTCATACATATCAATAAAGTTCAAAGTTCTTAGAGCTTTGTGGGACAGGCAATAAATTACGAACGAAAAGTAATGTTTTTGAACATCTTATACCAAATAATATAAGCTTGTAGCTTATGTCAATTACGTAAGTTATTATATGCAAATGTACTGCACAAACTAATATAACAAACTGTGAAACCAATTTCATTGACTTACTATAACTACTCAAATATTCAATTAAATTTAAACGAAATTTTTGGAGTTACTGTAATTAACAATAAAAATATCATCTTAAAATTTAAGAAAAAAAAATCGTTAAAAATTGCGCTACATATGATTTCAAAAGTTTGTTTAGAATCGTATTTGATAACTTATGAAAAGAGTCTAAATATTTCTAGCAAATTTCAAAGTGGCTTTTGTACCGTTTCATTAAAAGGTCTAAATGATAAGGGGTTTTCCAGAAATATCATTTTGCAATATAAAACGAAATTTAATAACGGATGATAATAATTTAAAATCATGGTCTGCACAGTCAAATGTGACGGTATGGTAATAGATGTGGTTCTATATAATACTCATGTAATTTTTAATAATTCTCGTTTAATAATACAAAATTAAATTTGCAGAAAACCCCTTACCTTTCTGAGTTTTCTTTCCAAATCAACAAAAACTATTTAAAAAATTGTTGGTAACTTTTTGAATTTTCAAGATATTCAAATCGGACTTTTTTTAGAAGTTACCAAATACGATTAAAAACAAATTTAAGAAGAAAAAATTTTTTTTTCGGGTAGGCGCAATAGTATAAAAAAATTATTTTATATACTCATATCTTGAGTAATTTTTAACGTAATTTCAAAAGGATATATTTTTATTATTAAATTAAAATTACTCTGAAAGTTTTGTTTAGCTTTATTGAACATTTTAGCAGTTATACTAAGATAATGCAAGTTTACACTTTATGGATATGTATGAGAAATCGCATCCTCTAAACACTTCTGAAGTCTTATAATTTTCTAAGTCTTTCTTGAGAAATTTGAAAAAATTAGTAGAAGTGTTTCCATTATTTTATCCAATATCCTTGTAGCATGACTGACTTGTGTTCAATGTAATTCGTAAAAGCTACAATTTATGATCTATAGCATGTCTTTTTTTTTCTTCTTTGAAGAACACTACGATTTTGTGTATTACATTGTTGTCTAATAAATATTTTCCTATATTGTGAAATACTGATGTTGAAACAACAGTAAGGACTATTTTCATGTAAAAATATCAATTTTGGAAATAATGAGTCTTATTATTGTTCCAATCCCTTCCAATCTAAATGCTTATTATATATTTATTTTGCCCATAGATCTTTTATGGAAAGCACCAGAACTTTTGCGATTTCCCACGGAGAACCGTTATGGCAGTCCTAAATCAGACGTTTATGCTTTTGGCATCATTCTGCATGAAATAATAGCGAGGCAAGGTCCATTTGGAAGCACCGATTTAACTCCTAGAGGTAAAGTACTTCTTTTGTGTATAAATAATTTAGCTTTACGTTTTTAAAAAACAATAAGTAATTTGGAGTAATAGCGAGGCAGGGTACATTTGGAAGCACCGATTTAACTCCTAGAGGTAAAGTACTACTTTTGTGTATAAATAATTTAGCTTTAAGTTTTTTAACAACAATAAGTAATTTGGAGTAATAGCGAGGCAAAGTCCATTTGGAAGCACCGATTTAACTCCTCGAGGTAAAGTACCTCTTTCATGTATGAATTTAGCTTTACGTTGGTTAACAATATAAACAATAAGTGATCAGGAAGCCTTTAAATTTCTAGAAACGACAGCAATTAACTTAAGTCTATTGCTATACTGTCGTGAATTTAGCTATTCCATACCATTATACAAAGCACTATCTTACAGTTGACTTTGAAAATAGCACAAAATTAACTAAATAAACCTGTATAAATGACGTTATGTTAAGATACGCATTGCAGATTTGTCTTTTTAAAATGTAATTACTGTTTTTTAAAAAAAAAAATCTCGCGTACTTTATAAAGACACTCTGTGATCAGTTTAGAAAATGGAAAATAAAGGGGCTAGTCTAAAGCCCTGGATACTTAAGATAAAGTAGCGACAAACCGCCATCTTGGTGACTGCAACTCTCTTGTGACTGCAACTTTCAATGATGAAATACTGAGTTTCTATTCTTAAACACGACGTTTTATTGATTAATATTTTCATATTCTTAGAGATAACTGAAATATTTTCTTCTTTTAACTATTTTTTTTTCTTTCTGAAATTACATATTTTCTTTTTATGCCATCCAGGCAAAATAATACTTTATCTATAAGTTAAAACTTTCTCATTTCGTCTTTCATAATATGCTATAAATTTTTTTTTATGATTAACTTCTCGACTAAACTCTTCGAAATATTTTGCTGTCAGTTTTTTATGAGGTTCAAAGGATTAAATATAGTTATATATAATTAAAATGATATCAGTTTTTTTAGATACTTTTAAATTAAGGCATGTGATGAAACAGCCAATAATTAGTAAATGGGAACTTTGTCACATTTAATAACAAAATATATGAGTTCTGCTTTGTTCAAAAATTAATAAATATTCCTTTGAGAATCCTTATTTAAATTCTGAATATATTATAAATATAACAAATTTATTACAAAATTTTACAGTTACAAAATTTTACTCTATTGTATGCAATATTTAAATTAGTAAAAAATAGCGAATTTAAGAGCGAGTTGGAATTAGCGAATTGGAATAGCGAATTGGAATTAGATTATCTTATTAAAATGTAGAAATTTTAAATTTGTTCGTTTGAAAAATATTTAATATAATACGCTAATTTATTCTTAATCCTGGTAAAAAACACTCAATTTTTTAAATGCTATTAAAATTCTATTTTTGAAGCTTTCTGACGAAAAAAATATTTAAGTTAAAAACGACGTTTGCAATCTATTTTAATTTCTTTCAGGTGAATATATTTAATGCAATCGAATTTTTTAAACCTCTAATTGAAAAGGAAGCGAAACATATTTACTCTACAAAGTTAATAAAATAGTATCATGTAAAAGTAGTAACAAATAAATAAATGAATTTCAAACTTACCTAAAACAATCTGCTGTTTTCGTTTTGGTTCCATTTATCTCTGCGAATGCCATGCAGCCAAATTTTCCGTCGTTTTTCATTCCGATCTCCGACATGAAAGATAAAAATTAATTTATCCAAAATTTAACTTATTTGAACACCTAAATGCGCAACAACCAGTTATTATAAGTTTAAAAGTATAAAACAAAAAAAAGTGAAAGTAAAGACGAAAAAAATAACAGATCGGGTGCAATGATACTTTGCCGTTTAAACTAGTCAACAAAATGGCGGCATTTTACTCATGTGATCGACGACAGCCAATCAAAATCTAAAGCAGAACAAGTCGCAAGGAAGAAGCTGTAATTCTAAGTTTAGCACGCTAGGCACAGTCCATAATTTTATGAAGTAGATCGCAGGCACTTTACCATCTTAATATGTTTCTAAACATGTACAGTTGTTATTATTATTAATCTTAGTTGATGATTATAAACAGAAAATAGTTTCACTTCATATATATTTTCCTTGTGGTTTTCAAATACAGATCGACTGCTTTTGAAAATCTTGTATGGTCTTCGCTTCGAACAGTTCGAGACTAATCCATACCTGAGATCGAGTAAAGATAAGCCGTCGACATTTAAAGAACTACAAACAGTTCTCTTTGCCAAATCTAAAGCGTTAAAAAATAGGAAAAGAAATTATTTAAAAAAAAATTTAATACATCGAAGCTAAATATATTTAAAATGCTAATATCTTAGATATTTTTAATATTAATATTTTTATAACATTTGAAAAAAAATATGGACGATTAATTATTAAACAGAACTGAAATTAATTTAATATTTACTATGGTTTATACGAACGTAAATTTGAAAAGCTATCATCCATTGAATAAAAAAATAATATTTCAAGATGACAAAAATAGATTTTTCTTTGAAAGGAGTTTTTTTTAAGGAATATTTTTGAAATGGAATAGAATGAAGATGAAACTCGTCTGTATGCAAATTAGATTCTATTGTATGGGTTGATTTTTTTTTAAATTTTTGTATTTTTTAGCATTATTTATGTATTTGAAAATTTCATTGAATATATTTAGAATAAATACTGCATGAGATGTGCTTTATTTGTATAAAGTGTTATATTAATTTATTTTAATATTTTTATCTTTCATGTCAATATTTTTTTTAAAGTGTTTTAACATTTAAAGTTTCAATATGAAATAGAAGAATAATGTTTAAGTTTTCTAGAAGGAATAGGATATGAAAGTTACGAAATTGTTTCACTTATTATAAATTGTTTATGGCTTGATCAGAATTAATTTAATCAGAAATGAGTTTGAATATAGTCTTAGTTTGAAATTAATTTGTAATAGTCATAAATTATTTACAGATGAAAAAAAAAATCTATTTGAAATGCGATTTTAGCATCTTTTTCCTTTATTTAACAATTTGCTTTTACTGAAAGAATATGTGGTTGATTCCGGCTCGGATGGAACTAGGGACTTTTGATTCCGCTGCTTAACTCTCTAGCCACTATGGAATTCCCTCGACCAGGGCGAGTTAGAGCCATTCCACGTAATTAAGAGACCACGTAGCCTTGAGTGAAGTTACAATTCCATTGCACTTTGAGCTTTGATGTAGGTTGACAATTTGTTTACTTGACAATTACTAGACAAAAGGCTAGATTTGTTTACTAGACAATTTGTTTACCGAGTAGAAGTTGGTACTTACCGAAGAAGTATAGTCAAGGAATATACATAGAGGAAAAAGTCTAGTAATTCTCTGTTTTAAAGATTAAGGTTCGAATCAAAACAGAAACTTTTGATTCCGTTGACTCTCTTGCCACTATGGAATTCCCTCGACCACAGTGAGTTAGAGCCATTCCACGTAATTAAGAGACAACGTAACCTTGAGTGAAGTTACAATTCCATTGCACTTTGAGCTTTGATGTAGGTTGACAATTTGTTTACTAGACAATTACTAGACAAAAGGCTAGATTTGTTTACTAGACAATTTGTTTACCGAGTAGAAGTTGGTACTTACCGAAGAAGTATAGACGAGGAATATACATAGAGGAAAAAGTCTAGTAATTCTCTGTTCTTAAGATTAAGGTTCGAATCAAAACAGAAACTTTTGATTCCGTTGACTCTCTTGCCACTATGGAATTCCCTCGACCACAGTGAGTTTGAGCCATTCCACGTAATTAAGAGACCACGTAACCTTGAGTGAATTGATATTTATGTTTCTACGTAGACAGAGAACTTTGCTTAAAAAGGTAGAAAGATAACAGCAAACCTATCGATTTTTGTTGATTTCTGTTAACATTCCAAACTAATCAAAATGGTATAACAAAGCTGTATGAAATTAAGTTTATTAAGAAGTGCCCTCTGTTGACATAGTTTCTAACTAATTCTGAAAGTTGCTTCGTAAGTAAATCGCAGCTAACTGTATTTTTTTTATTATCTTCTGTTAATTATTTTAATTGTTTCTGAAAACATCATTCATTTTTAGGATGCAACTTTTTTTGCTTGAATAGGTTCTAACCGATAGGTTTAAATTTCCTTTACATTTAAGTAAACTTTCTTATTAAATAAAAACCTCTTAAAGGAAGGGGAAAATATAATTTTTTTTTTTTATTACTTTTGAAAAAGTTGTGAGAAAGCTACGAAAAGCACTTCTGTTCAAATATATTTGAGGGTCAGTAATGGAGTGCGGATCGATCGGTAAGTTTCGAATGGAAGCTTTTGTGTACTTTGAAGATATTTCATGGGCATAGTTAGTTTAAAAAAATTCTTTCAAATCTTATTTGAAATTTATCTTTTCCTTTGAGTATAGGTTTTCAAACTTTGTTAAGGTTTACTAAATTACATAGCAAATAAAACATATCTTTTTATTTAAATCCGCTTTAAATCAAACTTTTCTGCACGTTTTGGCACTTAAAGCTCAAAAATGAACTTTTTCTTTGGATAGGCGTGTTGGAAAATTCGAAAATCGCTTTTCTATTTCACCTGGGGGTAATGAATATCCTATTTAAAGTATATAGATGAATTTAGAATTCAAAATAAAGAAATATATTTTACTGCTCAATAGTTTTAGTTACTTAAAACTGTAAAAGAAATGTAAAAGTATTACAAATTTTGGATGTACAGTGCGTCCGAAACAAAATGGAATAACTTTCGAGCTAATGATCGGATTTTCACTTTCTAATACTTGACCTTAATGGCTCGTGGGATTGACTTCCAATATGCTAATTAATAAATGCGGACGAATCAGGACGAATGATACGAAATCAGGCACAAAAACAAACTTTTATCGGAATAAGCATTTATTTTTTCCCGACAGGTTCGGGTTTCTGATTCGATAGCCGCAGTCTGGGAAATAGGGATCCCGATAGTTTAGTATAATAGCTCATGCTTTTTTGAAAATATATATATTTTTAAAATTGGGTAATCAAAAGTTTTAAACGCAATAAAAATACTACGTGAATAGAAAACTATGTCATCTTGTTTCTAATTTTGAAAACAAATAAATTTAAAATTAGAGGAGTAATTATTTCTGCGAATGTGGCTATCACCTGTTTTTCGAAACAGTGTTTTTTTCTCTTCTATATTTCGAAACATTAAGGTTAGTGATTTATTTTATGTTTGTTTGAGTGAATGTAAAAACCTTTCATCTTTTTTCAGTTAAATTCATTCCAACTTAATAATACTTCGAATTATGTAAAAAAGGAAAAGAAAGAAGAAAAAGAATACAATTGCTCGCAGTGACGTTTATTTTGTCGTGCAATAGATTGCTTATTATACAAAAATACCAAATATATACTTCCCGTACAATTGAAAAATCAACATAACCGACAAAAAATTCCAATTTGAGATTTTTATATATTTGGCATCTTTTGTATGGCAAACTACGTATTGCAAAAAAGTAATTAAAAAAAGAAATTTTTTTATAAGTTTTTGGCATTCTATTTTAGTGTTCGTAACATTAGTAATAGAAAAAAAATTAGTTATAAAACCACTTTTCTCAGAATCAGTCGTGAAGCACTTACGTTATTTTTTTCAATTGCAAGGCATAAATATCTCAATTTTGAAATTTTTGTTGCTTACATTAATTTTTTTATTGCGAGGCAGTATGCAGCCAAATTAAACAAAAACATGAGCGTAATTTTAGATTATGTAGAAAGGTGGAAAACAATGTTGAATTAGTAAAAAGCATGTTTAGATGGTCAAATTTTTAAACGTGTATGATAATGTAAATAAGTGTACTGCTGAAATATAAAAAAAATAGTGGTTACATTGCCGAATCGTGTGAAACAACGTTTCACAAGCCAACATTTCAAGCCACAAATAAACAAACGAAGTGTTTGATCGTTTAAATAGCTGCTCACCAGATTTTATTGCATTATAAAGAAAAGTAATTGATATTCGATTTTTGATTAATAATTGATTTATGTGGATAGTGGCACAGACTTTAGCATTGCGTCATGGTAAATGTTATTCCTACTAAGTGGAAGTAGTTGTGTTTTTTTATATTATACCCAATTAGACCAAATTAATTAGACGCACTGCAGCTTTTTTTTAATAATTACATGTTTTGCACAAGCTTATAGGCAATACTTTTATATTTAAGCATACATATAATGGGTTTTTATGGTGGAGATTTTTTATATACTTCCTATTTGTATTTATTTTTAATGTATTGCATTACAATGTTAACCAATTGATACACGATTGTAAACAAGTACAAAGAAGTAGAGCTGTATGGAATCACCTGATAATTAAGATATTTCATAGACTTTTATAGTGCGTCTAATAATTTGAGCAGGGACTGTTGAGCAGGGAGTTGTGTAAAAGTGTGGAATACTGTTTAATAATTATAAAATAATAATAAAAAAAATATACCCTTTATTTTGAAATGTCTCCGTTTTGTTTCATCTTAAATAAGTTATGATATCTCTATTGCAGAGATCATCTCGAAAGTAAAACGTGAACCTAAAGGTGATGAAGAACCCTTCAGACCACCCCTCCAAGATGTGCAGTGTCAGGACTATGTAGTGAATGCCATGAAAGACGCATGGGACGAGAGGCCTGAAAATAGACCCGACTTTCATCATCTAAAGGAGAGGCTCAGAAAAATGAGAGAGGGCATGTAAGCTAAAAAAAAAATTATATTATTTATCTTAACCGAATTTTCATTCTCATTTGAGAGTATTAACAACGTTTGGACTCATATAACTTCTTTTTGAATTGTGTATCGTTTTCGAGCTTTCACTCTTACTTGGTGAAACTATTCTAGAAGCAAAATAACTCCAGCCCTCATTGGACTAATATTCACGAATCTTTGCTCAATAAATATTTAAAGGGCCGTTATTTTCCGATATTGGACCTCCATAAAATTGTACGATTCACCTGACATTTCACATCCCCTTTACAACCAATATCGGCCCTATATAGAATTCTCAGATTCACCCGATATTTTTTATTCATTATCCAGCCACACAGAACCTATATTCACCCCATGAAGACCGATATTGCCCCTATATAGATTTGTCCAATTCACCCGATATTTCACAGCCACTTTACAACCCATATCGGCCCTATATAGAATTCTCAGATTCACCCGATATTTTTCATTCATTATTCAGCCACGTGGGACCTATACTGGTTCCATAAAGACCGATATTGGCCCTATATAGAATCAATATTAAAAATCTGTCTATCCCAATGTTGGTCCCTCAGTGCATATTTATAAAGGACCCATCCAATTTAGCTCCCAACTGGGTCCAAGGTAAAAGTGTTGCTAGTTTTCTTGTGGTGGCGACTGTCTCATGACCTCCCACGATCTGTTCTGTCGAATCTTTTTTTTCTTTCACTGAGATCGTGAAAAAGCGAAATTTACGAGGCGCTCATCGAATCAACCGAGGACTTGTCACACGAATTACGTCGCAGCTGCTAACGTCAGTGAGATGAAATTCCTGAATTCAGTTTTATGGCAGAATATTTCAGTATTTTCTGTAAAACATCCATTAATGAACACTGTTTTTTCTTTTATTTCATTTATTCCGAATTTTAACCAAGCAGGAGCTTTCTGGCGACTCGCTTTCTAAACCTCATACTTTTGCGGTGAAAGTTGTCTGCTTTATCAAGTTCTATAATCATTAAATTTATTTAACTTTTTAAATATCGATAAAATTTAAATACGTGCATAGTTGGTATAATTTTAATTTTTTTTAAAACAGGAAATCAAATATTATGGATAATATGATGTCTATGATGGAAAAGTATGCTTATAATTTAGAGGAGTTGGTTGAAGAACGGACCGTAGCTCTGGTGGAAGAGAAGAAGAAAACAGAAGCTCTCTTGCATAGAATGTTACCAAAGTAAGAATAATTTTTCTCATGTTTAGTTAAAACAATATAAGTCACATACCTAAAATAAGAGAGATAATGGTTGCTTTAAAAAAAAACATTTTTTTAGAGGAAAAAAAACACTATCCCAAAAGACTAGGTAACTGAAAGATATTACTAGACCTTACACATTTACATTGGTCCGTTTACAAATTGCCTTTGCAAAAATTTTTTTTAAACGAAAACTTATAAAATGAACTTAAATGGAACATTACAATGTAGAAAATGTGTTATGTTCATAATTATGATGCTATTTTGTAACAAAAACATTACCAAAAAAGAAAAAAATAATTTAAATATTTAAAAAATTTAAAATACGATTCACTACAAAATGAAGAAAATTATGATCACTGCAAGGCCATCACAGGTTACCTATTGGCAAAATGGCTGTTGCCAAATTTTTTTTTGGAAAAGAAACTTGGGTTTTCGGCCTGGACATCTTTAACTGTTAATCCCGAACTGCTCGGTATACAATTTCGCAGACATATTTAAATGCAGCTCAGACGCATTCTATTTAAATTCTTTTGATGACTGAATAGACATTGAACAGCCAATCGAGATACGTGAATAGTGAATGAATCATTTATATTGCGTGGAAGACTGTCTACGCTCTTGTGTAAGTTAATGGGTACGTTGAGAATGGATCCTTTTATCCCTGACTGGTGATCAGCACCCAGTTCTCGTATTTGCATGAAAGGGGTTCGGAGAGTCACCATTCACTCTTCGGTAGGGTTCAATTCTCTCAACTACTTTGGTACTTTTGTGAGGGACGGGCTTCATGCTTGCGTTTGCGAACGGAATCCTTTCGTTTTTCCGTCTTTGTGTAACGCTTAAGGTATTCCCGTGTACGTTCTTTGGCTTTGGCTTTTTCAGCCTCGGTAAGTTTAGGCCTTATCATCGTTTTTTTCTTGCTTCAACTCTAACTTTTGGGACCGTCTCAATCAGTTTTGGGACCCTCTTTATGTGTGATATTCACCTGAATTAGTGTTGAAAACGATCCAGTTTGAACTGTAGGTTAGAATTTCTGATTCTTAATTAAAACAATAAAAACAAAAATATAGTTCAAATGATGAAATTCTCTTTTACTCAAAAACTTTGTTTATGGGATCTCTTTGGTCACATATCTCAAAAATAAACTCACCAACTTAATGCATAACAAAATTAAAAGTGAAAAAAAAAGAATTCTAAAACAATTATCAAGCAGCAGCGGTCGCCAAAGCAACGCATGCACTCTGTTTACTATAACTCTTGATTATTGTAGTTGAAAAGTGAGGACTCCCTGAAATCCAAACCAAGACTTATTTTGCCAACATGTAAAAAACAGCATAACATAATTATTGCTGCTTCGTGGGACTACTGATAGTTTTTTGATGAGTGTCCTAGTCAAATTCCAGTGGTTCAAGCCTTGAATAAGCAGTTGAGCTAGAGTATTTTATACTCTGTTACGAGTTAAAAAAACAAAACAATTATCCTCATGGAAAGAGCCTGTTTACATCTATGCGTACTCCAAATGGATGCCAATCTCCCAGCGCAAATGTATATCAACATCGCCAACTCTTGAAACGACACTGCATAGCCTACTTTCTGCTCGTTTTCTTATTAATAATAATAACAAATACTAACAACAATAATCATTTGACAAGTAATAAGAGTTATTTAATTTGATATCTAAAAATCGTAACAAATATGCACCTTTATGTTCACATTTAAAGAAACTGATGAAAGAATAATAAATATTGTTTCTTGCAGACTACTTTCTTCGATAGCAAAACAAAAGTAGACGTTTTTTTTTATCTCGCATTTGATTTGTTAAGGGCATGTCAGCTTAAAACGCACCATTTTTAATGGTTCAATCAGTCTAGTCTTGAAAAGTTAACTTAACGTAACTAAAAGTTGATTGATTTTGTACTGAAATTACGTTTGTATGATAATGTGAAATAAAGAAAATATTGCCATTTTATATATTAATAATTACCAATTTTTTATTGGATTTAAAAGGTTCTAACTTAATCAACGAGAAAGAAACATAGTGATGAGTAGAAAATTATGTTTGTAGAATCAATGCTATATCAAGAACAGAAAAATACTTTTTTCTAATATTTTTCGAGAAATTTAAGCAATAATTCCATTCTTGCATTAACCACATTTTCTCTTCCTTGCTTAAATTAAGATCAATAAGGCAAAATTAGTTAATGAATTATTATTCTTATTAGAATCATGTATTTTTATTTTGTGAGTATGAGTTTTATGCACGTTTCAAAGAAAACTTTAAATAATGTTTTTCTTACTGCCTTTTATATTTCTTTTATTTAAATTTTTTTTTCGGTTTAAGAAATATGAATTGGATTTTTTTAATTTTACATCTAATTACTTTTCAATTACTATTTCTTCGATGAATCTATTTTTAATATTCTTTAAATAAAACAAAAGAAAACTAAGTAAAATTTTTTTATCTATTGTCAGAAGAATTTAAGCTACTTTTAATTCTCTAATTGCATTTCCTATTACCTTTTAAAACTTTCAAAATTAATTACAAGAAGTAATCGAACTAAAAGAGACAAACAAAACAATTCAAAAAACATTTTCATTTCTTACAATTTATATTGTTTTTCATATTTTGCTCCTTTTTACTTTTAACTTTCAAAATAAAATTTATAATTACTTTACTTATGTTTCTGTCATATAATAAAATGAAGTAGTATTGATTTCGATTTAATTAAAACATGTTTTATTTTACTTTTTTTGACTGAACTTTTGATCGCGACAAACTGAAAAACTGAACTTTTTTGCTCAATAAACAGTAAAATTAGTAAATTCTTGTATGCTTAAATTTTAATTTTGTAAATCTTTTACTTGAATAATTTTTCCTTTCAATGCTGTAAGTTCAGTGAATAATATATAAATTATTTTCATTGCTTAAGTTACGCATAAGTAATAAATTAACATCTTCGTAATTACCATCTTCGAAAGAAGAAATACAATACGTCAATTAAACTTTGGATACACGATCTAATGATGATTTAAAATTTTCTGAGGATATTCCGTAATGGACTCTCCATTAGAAGAAATACAGCTCGTCAAAAAAGTTTTGAGAAAACTGGTTTGATTTCGACCTAAAATATCTTGATGGTCCACAATGATCGTCTTCAGTAGGAGAAATACAATACGTCGTCAAAAGTTTGGGAACACTACTCTAATCCTGTCCTAAAATATCTTGAGGATGTTCCGTAATGACCGCTTCATTAGAAGAAATACAACTCGTCAAAAAAGTTTTGAGAAAACTAGTTTGATTACGACCTAAAATATCTTGATGGTCCACAATGATCGTCTTCGATAGGAGAAATAAAATACGGCGTATGAAGTTTGGGAACACTAGTCTAATCCTGTCCTAAAATATCTTGAGGATATTTGTTCCGTAATAACCGCTTCATTAGAAGTAATACAGTTCGTCAAAAAAGTTTTAAGAAAACTGGTTTGATTACGACCTGATATATCTTGATGGTTCTTAATGATCGTCTTCGATAGGAGAAATACAATACGTCGTATAAAGTTTGGGAACACTTGTCTAATCCTGTCCTAAAATAACTTGAGGATGTTTCGTCAAGCAATGCATCAAAAATACTATGATAGTTTTGTAATCCAGACTTGCAAATATTACATTTTTATGCACAGTACGCCAAACTAGCTTCTCTGTTGAATTCCATAAATGTTGAATATTGGTAGTCGTAAATTCAGAATTGTGTCGGCTGTTCAACCTCGGTAATAAAATGTGAAATAAATTAGGCTTAATTTCTTTTACCTTTTAGAAGTAAATTAGGCTAATTAAGCAACAATTGGTGTTTTTTTTTTATTGAGATGAGATTTTTTGAAATGAGCTGAAAAAATATCAAATTTTTCAGTTATCCTTCCGCGTTGCAAGAGCCTTGTTATTTAATCAGCCACTTACTAAACTAGCCGCATGTTTAAGATTTTTTTCTTTCTTCGCAGATCTGTTGCAACTCAGCTATTGAGGGGAGAGGCTGTATTACCAGAATCGTTCGATGCTGTGACGATATATTTTAGTGATATTGTAGGTTTTACTGCAATGTCCGCAACTAGTACTCCGATGGAGGTAAGTCAAATGGATACTAAAAATATTAGAACATTATTTTGTGTCATTAGAACATTTATTTTGCATTATTTTGTGTATTTTGTGTGAACATTATTTTCAGAATATCAGTAAAATGTTAGTTTTACTCTTGATATATTTTTTGGCTAACCATTAAAATAATAAATGAATAATAATGAATAGTAATAATTAATGAAATCGTATAATAAAAATGATAAAATTCCAATGTAAAAGCAATTTTGTGCTTTAAAGGAATTCTTCTAAATTGGTTCTGCACCTTTCGATGGATTAATTTATCCTAAAAGTTATGTTACCTGGAAATATATATTTTTTCTCCACATATTTTCTATTTTATAATTTTTATTTATTCATTAATTTACTTTTATTTGCATCTCTTTCTTTTTTCTAATTTTTTTCCTATGTCATTCATTCGAATTCATTCTTGTTCTTTTTCTTTTAAGTATGTAAATCAGTATTCAGGGGTCTGTCCAGACATTTTGTGGAAGGTCCGTTTTTTGTAAAATTGTGAAAAAATGACTCGTAATTTGTGAATATAAAATAAACGATGAGTCACGTTCTTTCAACTGGTGTCATGCTTTTGTGAATTTGTGCAAATAGGGTCTTGTTATTGCAAAAAACCTTTTAAAGGAGTTTTTAAATTGGAGAAAGACGTACAAGATTATACCCAATACTGTAAAATTATAATAATAAAAAATTAAATTTTAAAAAATAAACAGCAATTGCTGCTATTAAATTAGAGATAAAACATACAATTATTTGATATTTAGCCTATACTGTCGAACGCAGTATTCATTTCGGACGAATAAAGGAAGAAGCGTCTGCAGGAGACTAAACTTAGTTTGTTTACATCTGTCTTCGCCCCCCCCCCTCTTCCTGGGAAGGGTTTATTCGATTAACAAGACAATAAGACAATGAAGATAAACAAATTTGTGAATTGTCTGATTAAAAGATAAATTATTTTGTGAAGGGTCCGTTTTTAAATAAAAATATTTTTTTTATGAAAAGATATTTTGTGAAGGGTCCGTTCTTCTAAACAGACCCCTGGTATTACACTAATGTTTGCGAAAATTGCAACACCATGAAGGTATTGTCCAAAATTAATGAAATTTATTTCGTTAATTTTGGGGTATAGGGGTACAAATAAATAATAAATGATCGAAAAAGGAAAAAAAAAAAAGCATCGAAATCAGTAATTTGTGTGTCCGTCACGCTGGAGCAATGAGATCCTGTACACGTCGTGAGATTGAATCATACAGGCTCTGAATGTAATTTTATTTTATAACCGTCGTTGAACAACCGGGCCAATTTTGGGTTTAAGACTATTCATGTTCAATTCCATTACATTGTAATTTTGAACCCAATCCAGAAGACAAGGGAACTCAAGTATTAGGAGACATTTGTTTTTGTGGCGGACTTTTTGAGAGAACTAACCCGCATTTGCATTGCAGGGAGAGGTAAATCACGAAACCCTAACACGGTTAGCCCGACGGCGATGAGATTCTAAACTATGATTCGTCGACCACTGAGGATATTTTACGTCATCATCGTGGTTCGGTACGCCACGGGAGCGGATTTCATATCGACCAACCTTCGCTCGGATTCGAATCCGGTTCACCTCATTGGAAGGCTCTATCCCCTGAGCCACCACGACTCTCTGGATGGAATTCTGGGGAATGGTAACTTCCACATGGCTTCGACTTGACGTCAAAGTTCAGTCTAATTGTGTGCCCCGACGAGCTATACGAGCGAGTCCCTGACCGATGGAATTATTCAAAAGCTCAATTGACTGCATATTCGAGGAATGATATATCTAACGACATGTATGAGGAATAATCTGGCCATGATAGAAGCGAAACCAGTTTGCGCAATAAAAAATGTTTGTACAGTCTTGAAATCATGTGCGTGGGCATTATTAAGCTAAAATTCAGATACTGAAATTCATCCATGAATCAACAAAAAATGAAAGACTAGACAAGAAAACATTTTTGTTACAATTGGTAAACAATATTTAGCTTATAAAGTGAGCAAACGTTTTGCGCATGCTTAAGAACAAATTGTTCTCTTCTTTTTATTTTAACACTTCTCCTTTACTAATTCTAGTAGTTTTCACCATCTATTTATTCTCTACTGCTAGATAAATTAACGAATTTACTAATCCTAGCTGTAAAAATAAGCAAACGATATTATCTGAAGATATAAAATTGTATTGTCTTTTTTTTTATTTCAGATAAAAATATAAATTTACGTAAAATTGTATATTGAATCCTATGGTATTCATCTATTTATTTACAATTTATTCAGGTACCTGCTAAATTTTGGAACTCCATTCTCGTTTTCGATATTTATAGAATTACCGAATAGTTGTGTCATATTTACTCATAAAGGCGAGAAAATTTCACAAGAAACTTACATCGAACTGTTGATTAAATAACATACTACGAATCGTCGTAACACTCAGTTGCTATGGAAACGAATTAGAAATTAGCTTATCTGGGATGTATTTGCTGTGTGCATTATTCCTTAACCGTTAATACTTCAATTGACGAATGTCTGTCACCTGTCTATCTATAATATATTCAATTTTCTATCGAATTCAATTGAAATGAAATTAAAGTCTAGCATTTCAAAAGTTTCTAAATTAATTGAAAAAGGAAGATTTCTATAATTATATTCTCTAATTAAAATGTTATTATTGCGGGCATGTCATTTTTTGTCTTTTTTTAAAGTTGAATAGTTTAGTTTATCGAGAACTGTTAGCAGAAGAATTATTCTTTTTTTTATAGCCGTATAATTTTTAATATGAAAATGAGCATCTCACTTTCTTTGAATTTTAAATGAGTTTTGAGAAAAATCAGTATTTTTTTTTACTACGTTTCAGTTTTATTTTGTTTCTAGGAAAAACTAATAGCAGCAAAATTATAATTGTTTACTGCCCACGTATTTAAATAAGTATGTCTAAAGATTTTTGCCTTTTATTTGGAATTTCAAACTAATTTTGGAGTTATTAAATTTAAAGTTAGCTCTTCAGGTTATCTCGATTTATTTATATATAATTCCAAAAGACTGGCAAAGTTTCACAGTCTTCTTGTTTTATGGTAGATAGCGTATCTAAACCGTCTACTTTCAATAAATATTTTTTTTTGTGGAAATATTGATACTATTGTGACACGATGTTAATATTTATGCAAGTATAAATCTAAATTTCATTTTTAATTTCTTCAGTCTTTTCCATGGTTGTGATTTTGCTTCTGTGTTTGACTAAGTAATATATTTTTTCCACTTCGTAAAAAAACTGCAAAATATGGTTTAATAAATATATTGCGAATAGAAATGAACTTATAACAGTTTAGGGAGAAGTTTTGAGGAAAAGAAATGAAAATTTGTTTACATTATACGAAAAGAGAACGAAAAAAAAAATCCTCATGATATAGTCGATTATTGTATATTACAGCTAAGATAATTTATCAAAATCAGTTATTCTACTGATTACCAAGGGATCTTTTTGGAAGAAATTTGGGTCCTATACCTAGTAAGCTCTTCGTTTATTTGAAAATAAAATTTTTTGGTGGAACAACAGAAGCGTTTTTGTGATGTCTATGTATTATACGAGGGTTGTAAATTAAATAGTAGCAACTTAACCTTGAAACTCACAGAAGGGTGGGCATGCGCAAATAGGATATGGGAACGATGAGGTGGCGCTGTTGTCGATGTGTAGAGTGCAAAAAACAGTCTTTCTGCTTAGAAGGGTAGTTGTTGTGTGGCGTTAAAGTGAGGAGTTTCGTTTCCATCGCTCTAAAGCATGTTTTCAAAAGGCTTAATGACGAAAAAGACGAGATACTTGAACCCATCGTGCTACTGTCCAATACGGTAAAGCATTTACCCCACAGGCTTCCACTAATCCTCGTTAGCATTCTGTTGCATTTTTACCACGGGCAACCTCGATTTTAAGCGACGACAGCTGATCACCTTTTGAAAACATGCTTTAGAGCGATAGAAACGAAACTCCTCACTTTAACGCCACACAACAACTACCCTTCTAAGCAGAACGACTGTATTTTGCACTCTACACATCGACAACAGCGCCACCTCACCGTTCCCATATCCTATTTGCGCATGCCCGCCCTTCTGTGAGTTTCAAGGTTAAGTTGCCACTATTTAATTTACAACCCTCGTATTTATCTAATTATTATATATCTAATAAGATATTTTGTGTTATCTTTTGTGATCTATCTAAAATATCAAATTATTGCAGCAACAAAACTTTGAGATTTACGGAGATCGTTAATGTGCTCGTTGCGTAGAAAAATTGCGGAGCACTCTTCTCTGGTAAAGATTTCTCGGAATATAAAATGATAGTTAAATAGCAAATTATTTAATTTTTAATATTTTACCATATTCAAATAAAAGAGTCAAATCACCACAAAAAAGATGGTAATCAAATTAGCTGCTTATACCTTAAACAACCTGAATTTTATAGCACCATCTAAGTCAACCTAAGGGAGCCACTTAGTTTCTTGCATCTGGGTATTTACTTGAGATAAGTATTGAGAGATTAGTCGATAGGGCTGATTACCAACAAACGGAGGTAATGTAATTTTACACTGCAGAATACGAAATTTGAGCAAAATCGGTTGAATAGTTCATTGGAAATTGAATCTCAAAGGTTTCAGATATTTAAAATTCAATTTCTCAAGATCTATTCGACCGATTTTATTCAAATTATTTTGCCTTGTAATTTTCGCCAAATTTTGTATTTTTGAATTTTGCCCGTTTTTAAATAAAACAATAACAAATAGTAAATACTTACTAAAAGTTATACTTTGCGTGGAATTATCTTTGGGTAAACGAATTTTATAAATGTGTGCTGAAATTTTTCTGCTCATTTAAAGAGTTCTCGAGATATAGCGAAATAGGCAAACGTAAATCAACATTAAGGGGTACAAACTTTGGAGCACTCTCTTGGACAAACTATATTTTGGGGCAAAAGTCCTAATACGTCGAGAAAAAGGTATGTTTATTCGAAGAAAGTACGTTTTTGTGTCTGATTTCGTAACTTAAGATATCATTTGCACTTATTAATTAGCATATTTAAGGTCGCCCTCTTGAGCCATTAAGATTGAATCCTAGAACGTGAAGATCCGATTACTAGATCAAAGGTTATTCAGAGTAGTCCATTTTTCCTGTGCGCACATTTTCAGGCTATCGAGCGGTTAAATAATTGAAATGTATGATATTAGACTATATTTAATTCTGTCTAGCACGTAAGCTCTGATTTATTAGAAATTAAATGTGCATTAAATAAAGTATAGTACGAAAATTCTTCTTGCCATTAAATTTCTTCGAAACTAATATTTCAAAGTAAGTAAGCTTGTTATAAACATGATATTCTAATATACTTTTTTTCCGCTCTTCGTGGCAAATCTCAGGAAAAAAAGAAGATCTTCAACATTCCTTAAGTGACACATTTTTCGCTCGATTTACCTAATCGAACGTCACCTGGGGAAAGATTAATCACTTTCACACTTCCTCGAAGCAATTGTCTTTTTCACTTCATGTGAGAATTAAATTATGAAAACATGGCTAATGACTTTTTCTTTGTCATTTTCTGACAAGTTTCAGATTTTAAATTTGTAAATGCCATGTCAAAAAATATGTTTACAAACTTTCCTAATTTTTCAATGAATATTTAAATATTTTTTACGAGCATAAAAGGTATTGTAAAAGAAATTTATGTTAATCTTGTGGTTAAAGAACTTTAGTTCTCAGTCTTGGTAAAAGAATTCTAGATATCAATCTTTTTTTCTGATAAAAATCCATTAATGAATAAAATTCAACTTTAGTTATCGTGTTTAACTTTTGTAATAATATGCAGTTTATTTTATTCTTCTTTCGAATATAAAATTGATTTCTTGTATTTCGTTTTCTGTTCGTAAAATGCTTTAATTCCACTGCGTAATTATTATGAGGGGACCGGAAAGTAATGACGTTTCTTTGCATTTGATATTTTGTTATCGAGATTTTATTTTTTAATCAATAATGTATTCTCCCTCGTTAGAAACAAACTTTCAATGCCGGAGCGAAAGTGAATCGAAAAAAAAAAGGAATTGATTTTTAAGACTTGCGAATATTTAATGCGCCGAAACGAGATTACTTCCCGATCCCCCTAATATTTTTACTTTTATGTTAGCGTGCAGAATATTTAATTAAATGTTCGAATTTCGAGTTATTTTGCTTTAAGAAACTCAAATCTCAATTTCCTTAGTTTGAAATTTAGCATTTTTAACTATTATTATTTACATTTTTAATGCCGAATTTTTAATTTATCTTTCAAAGTTAAAGTAATTCTCTAGCATTTCGTTTTCTTTGTAAAAGAAGCTTTTATCTATTTTTTTTAATCAGGAATTTTTTTCTTCCCATTTGAAGTGATGTGCAAATTATTTAATTCATTTTTCTGACGATTGTTTTTAAATTTGTAAATATATTGTACTTTAAAACCAAAAAGTTTTTGCTCACAAACTTCTATATTTTTACATGGATTATTTTTAAAACTTTCATATTTTTGATTATTTTTATAAATTTCACATTATTTTTTGTTAAAAATTCATTATTCTAATTTTCGTAACGATGAACTAATTTTTGTAAACCTTTGTCAAATATTTTTTTTTCCAAATATTAAAATATTTGCTACTATATTTCTTTCTTTGTAAAGGAAGCTTGGATCTCAATTTTTTACCGTTGCGGAATCATAATTTTTTTTTCACTTTCGTAATTTTCTGCAGAATACTTAATTACTTTTTTGATCAGAAAGATTTTAAGTTTAAGTTTGCAAACGGAGCTCGTATCTCAATTTCGTCATTTTTTTTTACTTATTGTTATTAACTATAATTTACTTTTTCAAAGATGAACAGAAAGTTTTTTTTTTTTTTTTTTGGAGCTTTAGCCGNATTCTAGAAGTTTTTTTTTTTTTTTTTTGATTATCAAGTAATTTACTGCATTGTTAGAATTTTCATTCTAACATCACAGTAAAATAACCTGCAGCAGCATATCCATCCGATTAACCGTAAAGTTTACAGTAAAGGACATTATTTACCTTTACAATTTTGAAACCATTTACAACTAGTATGGTTATGAAACCATGAATACAAAACTCTGTTTTTTTAACCATTTACAACTAGCACGGTTTCAATACCGCAAAATATTACTACATAAAAGAGATAGACTTTTCGTTAGGTAATGGACATCGGACAGTGCCTGACACAAATTGGGGTGTGTAGGACAATGGAAACGCAATATGTAGTGAAGGAAATGGAGTAAATCTTGTTTTGTCAGCACTGGGACTCGAGCCCAGTTGACAGACTAGCCCTCTCGGCTACGATATGTACGCACTTTCAAGGAACTAAGTAGCTTCATTAGGTGAGCTTAGCTGGTGTAATAAAATTCTGATTGTTTAACCGTATTAGGTGAAAACAATTAATGAACGGTTTCTCTCACAGTTAACAGTTTGAATACCATTTTATTTATGGCTATTTGACTGTTTTGTGTGAATATGGTAAAATAACAATTAAATAAATTGTCATTTAACCATTTTTTTCTAGAAATGTCTAATAGAATAGTATATCGTTTTTTTTTTTTTTTTTCATTTTTTTTCAAAGAAGCTTGTATCTTTTTTCTTTTTAGCTAAGAAAGATATTTTATTATTTTTTCTTACATTCGAAATAATATGTAAATTATTAAGTTCATTTTTCTTTGTCCTCTCTGGAAACCTGTAATTTTCCTCTCTGGAAACACGTATTTTAACACCGAAAATTCTGTTTACGAATTTGTTTCTAATTCTGCAAATAATATTTCATTCATTTGTCCATTATAAAATTGTAAATCTTTATTTTTCTATTGGGTAAATGAAGTTCATATCTCAACATTTACCGACTAAAAATTCATTATTCTCATTTTCGTAAATATTTACCAACTTTTGAAACGATGTGCAGAACATTTTATTCTTATTACGAATACAAAATTATTTTCAAATATTTCTCTTGACACTGACATTGAAACTTTACAAGACTTTCAATGCAATCTTAACTCGTTTGTTTTGAAACAAAGCTTTTCAAAGATCTATTGTGCTTCTTTTCTTTTCGAATTTTATGGATCAAGCTATCAAGTGTCTTTGATAATAAAAATAGTAAACAGAATTTTAACAGAAGTAAATTAAAAAGAATTGATATTCTACTGCGCAGATTGTTTATTTATCCCTTCAAACTGATTCGCATCGTAGTAAAAACAGCTAAGAGTACTAAATTTTAGGTTTGAAAATTAGCTAAATTATTATAAGTAGAAAAATCAATTAAATTGTAATTGTTAATAATTTTCTTGAGGTTCTTAGTTCTTAGATGTATTTCGAACTATCGAAATAAGTTTTCAAACTATCCTCTAATTTGAAACATTCCTTGCATCTTCATTTACTTTACTTCGAATTTAAAAAATATTTTTATTCGTTTGAAACGACATAAGTTTATATATTGAAAGCAATGGTATATCATTTGCAGATTGCATTGTGTTTTTTACTCCAAAACAGATTCATATCTTTTCTTCCTCTTGCTTAAATTTCTTTGAGTAAGTAAACATTTATTCCGCGAGAACAAATTTTTATTGTCAACAAATGCTATCGAGTGAATTTTAATTTATTTCGATGCTTTGGTAGAAAATAAATTCATTTCATTTTACTTGTCTTTGATCTTGTTGAAAGAATCCATGAAATATTGGAAATATATATATATATATATATATATATAAGTTCAAAATTATGAATAAAACTAAGAAAAATTAAAGACATATGAAAAAAAGGGGGGGGGGATAATAAGTAAAAAAATAACAAACAACAGTTTAAATTTAAAAAAAAGGGATGAAATTTTATCTAAAAAACCGAAAAAAAAAGATATAATCTTTTCTTCAGCCCACACGATTATATCCGCAAAACAGAGTGCTTTCTGATATTGTATCAATAAAGCCAAAGCAAAATATATTAATACAATAGTGTAAGGAGCACTCAAAAAATTTATTATAAAAATAACAACAAATTAAATAGATCACAAAAAGTAAAAATAAGTAAAAATAACATGTAAAAACAGATAATAAAATAAAATAAATGATATAGG
>NC_092206.1:10605462-10619396 GCF_043381705.1 Parasteatoda tepidariorum
ACTATAAGGACGTCTACAAAGTGGAGACGATTGGTGATGCCTATATGGTTGTAAGCGGATTGCCTATCAGAAATGGTGACATGCACGCAGGCCAGATTGCTTTTATGGCCTTAGAGCTATTAGAATCCATACGCGCATTTAAAATAAGACATAAACAAAATGATACATTGAAGTTGAGAATTGGTATTCACACGGGTAAGTTCATTTATTTCGCTCTTTTCAGACATTGAATGTTTCCATTAAAAATATGTTCAATAAGGTGTTAAATCATATTGAACTATTCTTTCGTCAAAAGTCTGTTTATATATTTAACTTGCAGTTATTACTAACATTTCTGTTCAATTCAATACTGTGTGTTATTAAGACGTAATGAATCTCGTGCTTTGATTTATAACATCCACAAAATTTCTATTGTCTGCAATTTTCTTTGCTGTTTCTTTAACGTTGAATTAAGTTGGGGGGGGGGGATTTCTTACTATTGCCGCCGTGCATCGTTACTTATGTTTGGAATATACATCATTCTGCAAAAAAAAATTTCTCTTTAATTTATGCCGCGTATTTTTTCGGAAACTCTCTACGCTATTTTTTTTTATCAGAATGCTTGCTATAAATTCTTTGGTAATATTCTTGATACTATTCTTGTATACAGCGTATTTTTATATTTTATAACCGTCGTTGAACAGCCGACCCAATTTTGGGTTCACAACTACGAATGTTCAACTCCGTAACCTTGTAATTTTCAACAAATTGCAAATGACCAAATCCAAATTAGGGGGAAATTGCCTTCGTGGAGGACTTTTTGATGGAACTAACCCGCATTTGCGTTAATGGAGAGGAATACCATGAAAACCACCCACGATTAGCCTGACCGCAAGGGGGCACTCTAACTCATGATCCGTCTACCACCGACGATAATTTACGTCAGCACTGTGGTCAATGCTAGCCGCATGAGGAATTCGCATCGACCAGCCTTCGCTGGGATTCGAACCCGGTTCACCTCATTGGAAGACGAACCCTCTATCCCCTGAACCATCATGGCTCTGTAAAAAGCGCATTGTAAAATTCCCATGATAAAATTCTTGCGAAAGCTAAGGTAAATATTAGTTTTAATTTAGTTGAAATGGAAATATTATTGTTTGTTGCAATATGGTTTCTTGTTAAAATAATAAGTAACAAAGTGAACACACTTAACATAATTTTCCTTTTCTTTAGAGAGTGTAAAAATAAAGTTTTACATATTGATGTTTTTCACATTGTATTTTATTTACTTATTTAAATTTAGTTGTATCGTCTCTTTTTCATTTTTAAAAATACACTGATTTATTTAAAAAAAACAAACAACGGTAAGTTAAACGGATGGAAAGAGGAGCATTGGAAATTTATAATTATATAGTCGCATAAATAGTTGACAAACGAAACGCAAATCTACAATCCCTCACCAAATTATTAGACGCACTGTAAGATTCTCTGTAAAATCTTAATTATCATGTGATACTATACAGCTTTAGTGTTTTTACGCGGCTGAACTTGTTCATGTTTGTGCATTAATTGGTTAACATTGTAATGCAATACGTTAGAAATAAATACAAATGAGAAGCATTAAAAAAAATCTCCTCTATGAAAGCCCATAAATATAAGACTACTGCATATAGACTCGTGCAAAACATGCCATTATTAAAACACTACAGTGCGTATAATTATTTGATCTAATTATTATAACAGACTAATATAATGCTTGATATAATAAATATTCTATATTTATATAATATATCGTCTAATGTATCTTATCATTAAATTTATATTATATATCAGGGGTGGCGAACCTTTATACACCAACGTGCCATTTTCTCTAAAAAATTGCTTATTGAGATCATAGACGTGCCGTCAAATAATTTTGACTTCGTGATTTTTGGGAAAATATTGATACTAATTACAATGAATTCAAAACTCTTTATTTACATTGAGAAAANTATTGAAACTAAATACAACTAAATAAACAACAACAACTAAAACAAATAACAACAACTACTAATAACAATAACTAAATAAACAACAACTAAATTCCATTCGTTTAGCATTGCGTCATATGTTGTTCCTACTAAATCGAAGTAGTTGTGTTTTTTTCATATTATACCCAATTGTCCACTAATCTTCAGATTTCCTGCTATGTTTTAAAAAACTTTATTTGTGAAAACCTTCAGCGTGGCGGACGGCTGGCCGCCTTAGGCGGCTAGTAGTTAATAAACGACACGCAAATCTGCAGTCCCTGGCCAAATTATTAGACGCACTATAAGATTCTATGTAAAATCTGAATTATCAGTTGATACTCGACAGAATTATTTTTTGACGCTGCTGAAGCCGGTTTGCACTTGTTTACGTTCGTGTATCAATGGGTTAACATTGTAATGCAATACGTTGAAAAGAAATACAAATAGGAAGTATGTGAAAAATCTCATGAATAAAAACCCATTACATGTATGTTTAAATATAAGAGTACTGCCTATAAACTCGTGCAAAACATGTCATTATTAAAACATTACAGTGCGTCTAATAATTGGGTCTCATTATTATAATTTACTCATATAATACCTGATATAATAAGTATTCTATATTTATATAATATATCGTCTAATTTCATCTAATTATGCAAGAACATGAACAAGTGCAAATCGGTTTCAGTCTGGTAAAAACAATAAAGCTGTATAGTATCACCTGATGATTAAGATTTTACATAGAATCTTATAGGGAGTGTAATAATTGGGCCTTGGGACTGTAGAAACTGTTTCAGGCTGGTAATAACTTACTGAGACACTTTTATTAATTATTCAAACCAATATTTGTTTGTAGGCCCTGTTTGTGCCGGAGTTGTTGGCTTAACCATGCCAAGATACTGTTTATTTGGTGATGCTGTTAATACAGCATCAAGGATGGAATCCAATGGCCAAGGTAATTATGTGAAAAATTATTCTAAATTTCACTTTTTAGATCCCTGTTTTGATCCCTCTTTAGGCTTTTAAATTTTCTGAATATATTTCCGAGTTCTGAATATATTTCCTAGTCTTAAAAGACCAGAGAGTCTTCAGATTGTGTAGCTCGTACGAAACAGCGCATATTGGCTTAAAATTTATTCGAGAAAGATTATAAAATTCATTCAGACATTCATTAAAATCTTCAAACGCTCGCTGTTGGATGAAAAGTTTTCCGGTTGAATGCAGTTAACTGTTCAAAATTAGTCATTATTTCAATAAAAGATTCTTAGGATTTTTGCTTTATCATGGCTATGTTTAAGGCGGAATCATGAACAGTTGGAGATATGTGGAAATATTTTAATTGATCATACGGGTACCTTATCGGAACATTTACTAGAACCAACCGTACATTCCCGCTTTCCCCATATCTTGTTCAAATTTTCAATCTTTAATAAAATACTTTTTAATCATCCACTTAAGTTCAAATACATTTTTTGAAAACTTATAGTAGATGGCACTTGATGTTAATGCAGTTTTTCAAATATTAATTCATAGATTAAATTTAATTAACTAATATTAAATTTATAGGGGACAAAAATTGTACTTATTTAATAAAAAGTAGCTAAAATTAAATTTTCCTTCGTTGACCGAAGTAGGAATTGACTTTGAATTTGTTTTTAATTTTTAGATTACTTGTTATGATTCAGGTAGCATATGTTTATTAAGGGTACAAGGGACGTTGAAATTCGAATAAAATGACTAAATTTTCACTTTTGAGATTTTACTTTATATTTGAAGTAGGAATCATGAGCTTTAAATTTAAAAAAATAATAATTAAAATCTGATCATTTTTCACCGAGATATAAGCTTTTTTAGTATGACCACGCCCCTTTGCAGTTGCATTTTGCGTAAGTTTGCAAAAGAAGTGTTTATCTCCAAAAAAAGATTAGAGCTTGGCGTTATTGCTGCAGTTGCAGAGTACAATTTAGGTTATGTTGAGACATAAAAATTAAAAAATCAACATATTTATCTGAGCTCTGTAACAGTTGCTGAAAGGAAAGATTGCAGGCGTGCAAGGCAGAAAAAGCGAAAATCCTCTCAAAAATTCAAGGAAGAGAAAAATTCATGAAAATATAAAAAAATATCATTAGAAAGGAAATCAGTTAAAAAAGAAGGGTTGACATATTCTGCAGGAGAATTTTGAACATTAAATTAAGTGTTAAGAGTAATATATTTGAAATATGTTCAAAAATGTGTTATCACATCTTTCTCGTTTTCTCCTTCAAGTATTGTAATAACATTGTTATTTTGGATTATTTTTCATTTGAATATTATTAAAAACTATATTCTGATGAGGTTAATCATAAGTATTTTACACATATTTAACTCATTAAAAATGTATTATTCAAGCAAAAAATAGTGTATTATTGTGTGCAAATTTTAAAACTGGCTTTTTCTCAAAATCAATATTCTGGTAAATTTTGTGTTTTCGAAATGCTCCATACATTTTAATTTTTATCTGTTTTTAATAATACATATTTCAACAAATTGCTCGTTATACATGTCTAAATGAAAGTTGCGATGTATTATAGGTTTAACTCGAGTAAAAAAAATTATTTAGTCACAAATGAAAATTCTTATGTAACTATTTTAGTTAAAATTATGTGTTTTTTAATATTTCATTATTGTTTTAAAATTAAATTTGTTTAAAAGTTATGAATTATCGCAACTTCTTTTATTTAGAAATATAATAAAAATCTTGTAACAAAAAATTAACTTCCTACTTCGCTTTTCCGAACAAATGGAGCATTTCAAATATTTCCTTTTTTGGGTATTTTAAAAAAATTAAAATTTAATTTATTTGTAAACTAATTGAACAATCATCACCAAACTTCATGCTTAGTCTGTTTAAGATGCAACAACTAAATGCTGTAAATTTTAAAATTGTAGCTCAAAAAGTGAAAAAAAAATTTAAACGTCCCTTGTACCCTTAAATGCAAATGTATTAAATGTTATTTTATTTTGAAATGATTTTATATAGAATATATAAAATGAATAAATATTTTTTAAAAAGAAAAATGTTAAATGTTGTGTCTTCTGTGTCTTTTTAGCCCTCAAAATTCATATCAGCCCTCAATGTAAAGAGTATCTTGACAAGTTGGGTGGTTACCAAACAACTGAGCGAGGGTTGGTAAACATGAAAGTAAGACTTTTATTACTTTTGGATATCTTTTTTCTTTTTGGAAATCGTCATACTGAAATATGATGGCTTTTTTATTATTTAAAAAAAAAGTTTTTATTATAGTGCTGGGAGTTGTTTTAGTATTTTAAAAAATACACAAGATATAAAATATTATAGATTTAGCTAATTTTTTTTTTGAATTTCTTCGTCATTTTTATTGGGCTTTTTTGTGTGTAATTATTGAAGCACGTTAAAACAATTCTAATTTAAAGTCTACGAAGCTTTATTTTAACCAGAGAATAACTGCAATTTAATGCTTCGATCCATAAACCATTGTAGTATGGTATTTCCCAAATATACACAAAGATCAATCAAATTAAAGATTATTATTGACACTAATTATATTAGTATGGCATTATACTAAATTATTATTAATCAAACATATTATAATTGATGAGTGAGACTGATAAATATACTAATCAAGGTACAACCTGTTAGGGTGCACTTCACAGTTTATACATTCATTACACCTGGATGTCTTTTAAACGTATGAATAATACTTTGTAACCTAAACAATAATTACCTGAACAAAGCCTTAAGACCAAACAAAAATGAAATAGATAAAAATGAAAATTGTAAAAAAAAAAGTATTTTTAGTCTTCCCAGTCATGTTTAAAGTTCCAGCTAGAAATCTCGCCAAACTAGGTTTGTGGAAGATATTTCGGGGAGATATGTTGCAACCTTACAGAGCGTCTATTTTTATTTTATTTCATTTTATTAAAAACATTTTAATAAATTTGTAATAGTTTAAATTGTTTTTAATAATAAAACAGCAGCGTTGATCCCAATAATAATCGCCAACTTGGCGAAATTTCAAAAAATCGCCAAGGGTGGGCAATTCTAGGATTTTACCGTATAGTGTAGCGACAGCGGGTGTTCCATGTAAATCAGAATCTGGCATTGTTAAATTTGTACTGATTTTTTTCCCCATAAACTTTATGATATTTTCATTTAAAGGATAATAATACACTATTTAAAAATGTAAATTTTGTGATCAAAAAGATAAGGAAAATTAATTATTATTAAAAGTTAATATTAAAATGTTTCAGTATTAGAATTTAATCCATTGAAACGCCATTTGGGCAAATGAGAATACGCATATTTATGTTTATTATTTCCTCTAACAATGAAATATAATATTTCTTCAATTTTCGACAACTAATATTAGCCTGCATTTTTGTTTATAACACGTTTTGCTTCTGCACTTAAACATAAGTTTTGAGGGCTTTAAGGATATTTAATTTTTTCTTGTGGTTTCTTCAGCTTTTATTTTTTAAATTCATAAAAATGCTGCAATGACAGCATATGTTATTAACTGAAGGGGATTTTATTTTCGCTCATAACATATATTTTTTCCTTTTTCCTTCGTTTTTTATTTATATCACGTTCGGGTCACCATTGAGGGGGATTTTATTTATCGACCATATCAACCTTCATCTATCAAAAGTTAACTCAAAATAGAATCAAGTTAACATGTCCTATATACTAGTGAATTTATATTTAATATTTATAGTGGTAGTTACACCACGAAACTAAAAAAAATGGTTTTCATCAATGAAATTTCATATTTTCGAAAATTTTCTCTGAACCACATAACACAGGTGATTGTTTACAAACCACTCCTTAAAAATTTGCTAACCACTGAAAAATATTTAAAAAGAAAACACGGTCCAATTTCGCGAGTTGTTAGTGATTATGCATCCAGACAGACTTTCGCTTTTATATATTAGTAACTTTTATATGATTCACTGCATGTAAACTATATGTACCGTGAATGTAAAAATACGCTTAAAGAACATTATTTTTACGCAAATAGTGTTAAAATACGTACTAGAACTGCTTAAAAACACAACTGAAATAAAGTACGAACTAGAACATAATTAAAACACAGCTCTGTTGAAAGAAAAAACTTCTAATACTAACGTTAAAAACTCAACAATTTTTTTAAAATCTTAAACATAACAGTTCTATCAAAAAATAAACATCATACTCAAGAACAAATCCAAACTGAAAAACATCGGTGGCGTAACTAGATCACTTAAAAAATACAACAATAGCGAAGGCTCAACTAGATCACCCATCGTTTTGTAATTTATTATCGTTTTCAAATTCCAGAAAAATAAATGATCTAGTTCATCGCTGTTAACAAATAGCATTTCTAGCACATAAATTAAAATACACTTTTAAGTAACATTCAATTTTCTTATTTCCAGGGCAAGGGTGAGATTTTAACATATTGGCTGGAAGGTCACGTTAAAGGACCAAAGAAACGAACCAACTCTGCCGCGGAATCTGTCCTGCCACTCTTCAACGTCACCAGGGAAGAAAATGCAAAAAGACTGAGCCCCAAACTTGCTGATCCCACAAGACGAGGGTCTATGGCTAGTCGCAGGAACAGTTCATTTGTCAACAATTCAGAAGAACCTCCTACTTCACCCGGTGGCGTCCCCGTTTTCTTAAGGCTGTCATCCACTGAGAGCCCTAGATCTCCAAAACGCATCCACTCATTCGGCAGAGGAGATCCGGCAAAACTGCTCAAGATCCACACACCAAGCAACAGCAGCTGGTACGGCAACGCTTCAGCCAGCAGTTGTGGAGATCTACAAAAAATCGGCACCATTGTCGTGACACCAGAAGTCGAACTCGGCCCTGTCCCTAAAGGCATCCGCAGTAAGCCGAAACTCGAGAGCATTGGCTCAGAAGACTGTGATGTGTGCGGACCTGAACAGACATGCAACGCGTGCAACAAAACGGCCGAATCGAATAAAAAGAACGGGATGCTCAATTTAGACGAGTCGATGCGTCCTCTGTTAAGTCATTCCAAAGATGGGAAGGTGGGTCTGCTTCTGAGTACTTCAGAAAAATCGTCGTCGTTTCTGAAGCCACCTGTTTTGAGAATACCATCTAAAAAATGGAGGTCGTGCGATGAAATTATTTTACCAAAAAACTCAAAGAACTCATTGAAAGAATTCTTCACTGGGCTTTTGGGAAACAAAACCCACGAGTCTGAGTTTAAGAGAGCAAATAACTTTTCCCTGGCTGTTGAGAAGGAGGAAAGTTTGGTATAACATTATGTCATTTAAATGTGATGATGTGCGTTTTTTAGACACCTTTCTTCGACTGCCATAATAGGAAGATTTCGCAAATTTATGCTAGCTCCCGTACGTTAGTTTTTAAGTAACTGCGCATGCCTCAATTCTGATGAACTGTGCATGCGCCCGTGAAAAAATACCAATCTTATGTAAAAGGAAATATGAGATTTTGCAAAAATCCATAAGTTATAAAAGCTAACGCAGTGGAGTATTTTAACTTTGACTAAGAAATCAAAACAAGAATTTACAATGGACGTAGATAATCTCTTCGTCCAACTAATTGTTGTAATATCATATCACACTATTCATTTCTAAGTTTCATCAATATATTTATTCAAATTCGCATTCCATATCCACGTTTTAAGCTCTAGGGTAAGCTATAAACAGCGCGCTTGTAGCTTTGTCTCTGTAGCGTTAATCACTCCAACGTAACTTAAAGATAAGTAGCATCTGAAATGAACGCGAGCACATGCGCAGTTGAGTCAAATCTTATGTACGAGGGCGTGCGGTCACTAACGTAAAAGTGCGAAATCTCCCTAATATTATTTTACGGACGCATTGATGTACTGTGCTTACTTAGTTATAATCAATTGCTCAAATTATTTTCAGGATATGGACTGAAAAACACTTTTATTTCAACGATCTTTAGAGTACGGAAAGGTTGTATAGGGTGAAGAAATAAAACTAGAATTTTCGATGCAAGAAAAAAAAATTGAAATTTAAATTCTAACGCAGCCTATGTATATTTATATTTTATTTTTTGTCTGTCGGTCCGTTCTCTTTTCGCATATGCCAACTTTATAGCATGGATAATGTTAAATCCGAAACTGCTCTTTAACACATTCTACAGAACTTACATATGCAATAAAATAAGTACAAACAACCACCTCTCCGTGATTGCAATGCGTGAATGTTTCTTTTTTTCTTAATTTAATTGCTTCTATTTCGTTAGTTAATTCACTATTCGAATACAGTTTGTGAACAATAATGTTTTGTTAAGCTTTCTGCTACTTTCAAAATTACCCCAAAAATGAGTAAATTTTAATTTTAAAAAAAGTAAACAATTTTTTAGTTTTTATTTTCATTCTTTTTGTTTAAATGTTTCTTTTCGTTGCACCATATACTAAAGGGAAATAAGTGCTTTAATATTGGTTTGTGATTTGTTTTGCGCATTCTTTAAAGGATTAATGACTGCTATTTGAGGCTGATATATAAGTAGGTATTTATTTACGTCGCACTAGAGCTGCACAATGGGCTATTGGCAACGGTTTGGGATATATCCCCGAGGATGATCCGAAGACATGTCTTCGCAATTTTGAGTCTCCTCTTTGGTAGCTCGACTACCTGCCTTCGAAGTCGAGCACTTTACGATAGAACTGTTTAACGAGGACCGATGCCGCGTACTCTCGGTCCCTACCTGCTTACTGACAGCAGCTAGTAGTGCTTGACTTCGGTGATCTACTGGGAACCGTGTCTTTACCATCAGTCCACTGAGGGACCTACTGAGGGTCCTGAAACGCATCTTAAACAGGTTTTTGTTTAATTTCAATTTTATTTTTTGTGTAATTTTATTTCTCATTACTTTATACAACTTTTCTCGTGCGAAAAAAGTAAAAATTTTTCCTGTCGAATTGAATTTTTTTTTTTACGTATTTTTTCTTTATTTTAATACATTCGATAAACCTTTAGAAATTGCAGATTTTTGTTATTTTGGAAATTGTCTGACTGAATTTCAATTAATTTATTCTTCATCAAAATTGCAAAAAAAAATAAGTGTTTTTCGGTCCAATTAATTAAGCATTAGTAAGTATTTATAATATGTGGTGTATTATTACAGAAAGAATACACGGCAGCTAAGGTATAAAAGCATGAAAAAAAATCAGCTCTCTTTTTTAAATTAAGTGATAAATAATGGCAGTAATATATTTTTTCCAAATATTAAAGTTTTGTAAACAAATTTTGTTTTAACTATTTTAGAAGATTAATAAAAAAGTGAAACTATTTTTCTAACTCGAAATTTATTAAATCTCAAATGGAAACCAATTTAAGGTAAACACAAAAGGGAAATATGCAACTATATTTAGACATCTATGCAACATTGTGTTTTTCTTACACCTTCTAAACCATTTTTTTTTTAAAAATTTCGTCTTTAAAATTTTTTAAAATGTTCTAGTCATTAGTAACAAAGTTTTAAACGAACAGATTACTTCAAAGTTTTAAACAAACATAAGTTACTTCAATAGTTTAAATATACGAAATGTTTATATAAGTTACTTTACATAAACCTTTCATATTTGTTAGAGAGAAGAACAAGCTTAGAGAATAAAAAAACTTTATTTTGCAAAAGAGTTGTATTTTCTAATACGCAATAAATATCAATATCATTATTCTAGTGCATGCGTTGCTGTTAAATTTTTTTTAAAGGCAGATTGAATTTTACACACCATTATATAAAACGTTATTAAAAAAATATTATTTGTATCCGTATTTCCATGAGACTACATTATATTACCTGGGGATTTTTACATTTGTTATTTTATTAAAACAAACATTTTACAACTGTAACTGTTAAAGTAGAAGTAAAGTAAATTAAATTTATAGTTTTTTGTTGAAACTGTATTTTATGTCCTTCTATTCACTTTTTCGTTTTATTTTTAATGTAAAAAATACTCTTTAATAATCTGGGAAATGCATTTATAATTATATTTTTCACTCAATTTTACGGGAAAATGTAAGGAAAATCCAATTGTATTTTTTGAAAATTATTGATTTTGTGATAATGATACAGAAAATAGAACAATTTAAGTCTGATGTATCGTATTGATCACCTTTACTATTTTTTTTTAGAATTCCATCAAATAAAAGACCGTTTTAAAACGTAGTATTTAAGTGAGGAAAAAATGATTTAAATGATATTGAAAGGAACCAAATCTCAACTGAAGAAAACCAGTTTGATTGCTTGTTAAAACTTGAAGGTATTTTAATAATAAACCTTTTTGCTTCCTCTAACAATGGAACAGATTTTGTTTTTATACGTCAGTTATAGATTTCAGTAATGTTTTTCCTGAGTTTATTTGAATGTCCTAGCGTGTTTCTGTCTGAACTAATTTTTAACAATGGTTTAAAAAATATGCATTAATGGTGGGCTACAGAAAACAACTTGTACATTAATTTTAACAAGCCTTATTTACTTAATATGCCACTTTAATGCCAAAATCACTTCATTTAGTCATATCATGTTCACATATATTGTATTAAAATAATAAATATGTCGATTATTCACATATCATTTTGCAAAATAAAACGAGAAATTTGTTTGACTTTATGCAACACTTATCTCTCCATTGTACTAATAAAGGAAAGCAATATAACTGATATGCAATTTCATCGTCATTCATAAGCTTTGTATTCTGTATGTAACCTTGTCCTGCGTATATTTAGAATATACTTATCACTTTATCCGTCTTCCAAAGTGACCACTGATTATTTAAAACAGTGTTTCCCAAAGTGTGGTACGCGTACCCCGGGGGTACGGAACAGTTTAGCGGGGCTACGCGTTCTTATGCGAAATATCTTGCAACAAGCGAAAATTTCAAAAAGAAAAAATTTTAAAAACGAAGCTAACCATGAAAATTTTCGATTACGTATTTTTCTATTGGCTATTTTTTGCAGAGTTAACAGTTAATAATTAGTGGTGTCAACAGCCAGTTGTGATTTGTTCAATTTTTTTATAGTAAAAAATGCATTAATTTTTCTATAAGTGGTACAAAGCGTTACGAAAAATTTAGAAAGGGTACACAAAAGTCATAAGTTTGGGAAACACTGATTTAAAAGAATATTTTTTGTGAAAACACAATTTTTCAATTTGGTTGTTACTTTATACTCTCCTTTAAATGTGATGTTTCGTTAATAAGTTTTCCTATTTTTAGATAAATTAATATATTTGAATTGTTTTTCTCAAAATCTCTGGAATTAGGGATGCTATTGGATTATTAATAAGTATTATTTTTCTTAATCAATTGCGATGCTTGAGGCAAATTTTTAAACTAATCAGGAGCCATTCTTTTGAGAAAGAATTATATAAATCAACTTACTTTAGAGAGTTTTTGTCTGGAAAACAATTGAATTAATCTAGATAGAATTGATTGAGAATATCATGTACACGAATTTCTTTTTATTTGTAGTGTTTATATATCTTATTTTCAGTTGATCAAATCAAATAACCAAGTAAAGACTCCAATTAGATATATTGTAATCGAAATAACAAAAAAGAACAAATCTGAATTCTTATCACTCAGGCTCTATTTGAAATGTTATCTTATAAACTCTCCATTTCGATAGTTTAGAAAGGCATTTTTTTAATAATGAAATCGTCCCGACAAATATTTTTAGTATATCAGAAACATTTCTAAAATATATATCAAAAATGGTTTCAGAAGCTTGGATTTATTCGTTTTTTAGAAACTAAATAAAGTCCTTTTTGGGATTTCAAAAAAAAATAAAAAATATTTTGCTTCTAACTTTTTTAAATTTTTTTATTTATCTGAAACGAAATTTTGACCTTTCTGCTCTCTGAAAATTTTAAATCTAATTTGAAGAAAGGCCATTTCAAATTCGAGTTATAATACTTCCGAAATATTTGATTATATTTTCGTCTTAGATAGAATAAGAGAAAAATATTTTAATTTCAGAGCTGTTTTTATTAAAAACTTTGATAAGGTTACTTGTAACCATGATTGATTTTTATTATAAATGATATGCTAATTTTAAATTATGACTATAATTGCAGCTGTTAGTTTTAAAAGGGGGGTATGTTACCAATCTAAATCAGAAGAACCAAAAAGAGAAAAACCAAAAAACACCGTGTCAATTGTGGAAGAATTGTTTTGATTGCTTCCAAAATGTTGGATTCTCTTTTTCAGGCTGTCTGAATAATTACTCTGTATTTGATAATAATTGATTGATATTCAAAATCAAACAAAAAACTTATTTTCTTAAAAATTTTACGTACTCCCTTTTAACATTGACAGCTACAATTGTAATGATAATTATGATTATTCTTAAAACATCATCTTTTAAATATATGCATTGTTTTTAAATGTGGATGTTTTAAGTGTAAGAAAAATAAAAATTTACAAGTAATACACTGATTGTAGTTTCAAGCATCATAATTACTTTAATCAACATTAAAAGCAATGCAATAATTGTGATTTAAAAAAACGTCTTATTATTGCATTTGTCTGACACATAGTGGTTAAAGGCACTGATATGTTATTGTGAAAAGGACTGGAGTTCGAACCTCGATTGTTACTTGATGTCCATCCAGCTTCAGATCAATGGGTATCAGCCTTTGCTGGATACTGACTACAATGATACCGTCAGTCAAAAAATTACGGGGGTTCAAGAGCCCCCTTTTGCTGGAATGTTTTATTCTTTGAAACTGATTATCTCTTAATTCCTCAGCAGTTTTGTGTATTTATATTATCCTATCTATTTTTGTTGTTTTCGTTAACATTCCAAACTAATCAAAATGGTATCACATTATAACATCAAGTTTTTGATTTTAAAAAAGGCCAATTTCTTGAAACTTGTTATTATCTCACACAGTCACTAAAACATATATATATATAT
>NC_092206.1:10620623-10679072 GCF_043381705.1 Parasteatoda tepidariorum
TATATATATATCATTTAAGTTTTTTTGTGAAAGATTTGAATAAATATACATTGAAGCTTATTTGAAAGCGATTATAATTTTGGCTGTTAAATTTACTTTTCAGTTTTGTATTTTTGACTAAATATGTGGTAATAAGAATAACTTTGAGAACAAGAATATCCGGTAAAACGTTTGCAAATGAACGGAAAAAGTCCGAAATGACTTAACGTATATTTTGGTTTATATTATATTTTTTTGTAAAATTACTAAAACATTTCCATGGCAATATTCAGTTATAAATAATTCATGATATACTTTTTAGTCATAAACTATTCATGTTATATTTTTGTGTCATGAACGTAAGCAAATTTATGTAGTAGTGCCACTTATAATATTTTATGAATGTGCTGAAACATGAAAAAGGATTTTATTGCAAGCAAAACTAAGCTGTTATAAAATTTTAACAAGCTTTCATGTTAACTGGATACGATTTTATTCACTTTATTATATCATTATATATATATATTTTATTCATTGAGTTTATGTAACTCAGCGACTCCTGTAAAGCATATTTTACAAAGATTTTGTAATAACGAAGTTACATAGAATGTTTGTACTTGGAAATATCTTCAGTCCAATTTCTATATTCAAAATTGCACAATTTATTCCCTTAAAACTATGCAATTTTAATTATATAATCTATATGAAATTATATATATTATATAATTTTATACTATGCAATTTATGCAATATATAGTTTAAAAAAAAGGAAATATCTCACTTCAAATATATATATGGTATACAAATATTGTATATCTAAGAGCACACTTACATATTGTATTGTTTTATATTTTAAAATGACTCTAGAAATTAATGTTTTTTGTAACAAAGAACAAAATTTTCATTTTAATGTATATGGAATCATGTATAAGTGTAAAAAAAGATATGTTAATGTAGAACATACTAATGAATGATCTCTATTAACTCTTAATTGCTTTTGCTAGGAGAAAATATTAAATAAAAATTATTAAACATATTTTAAAGCACTCTTTTTCATTTTAGTTGTACTAAATTAGAGAAAATAGTTTTAAAATGAAGAAAAGCAATAAAAACATATTTATTTCATAATTTTTAATTTTACCTTAAATTTTTGATCAAAAAAAATACTCTTCTTGTTACGCATATGATGTAAATGTAAAATAATGTAAATAAATATTTTCAACAATCAAAAGTATTTCATGAACCCCACTATTGCCGTGCAGCTAATTTTTGTTAATTAGTGACGAAATAGTTTTTTTTTCAGCAACAAATATTATCTCATGAACCTGTCATGCTAAAAATGCAAAGTTTACGTGGTTTTCTACACCATGTAATGCAAATGCTTGTTAGTTCCATCGAAAAGTCCTCCACGAAGGTAAGGCAAAATTCCTCCCTTGTCTTTCGAATTGGGTTCAAATTTACAAGGCTACGGAGTTGAACAGTAGTAGTGGTAAAGTCAAAATTACGTCAGCTGTTCAGCTACGGTTAAAAAATGAAATAACTGGACCCCCACAGTTAGAACCAAAAAATAAAATCTGGAAAGAAGTTTTTTTGTTTTCCTTTTTTTTTTGTTAAAAAAAGTGATAACAAAAATTGACATTTTTTGGCTCTTAAACGTACATAAAGTTAGTTACTTTTTGTTTTAATTGTTTGCATCAACTTATATTTATTAATAAATTATCATTTGGCATGTCTTCTTAAATAGGCCGTGAACCCTCGAAGACACGGAACAGCCGCATGATATAGTTGATCGCAACTATATCAAATAGTTTCCATATACCCCATGCTATGTAGTATCGAAATATGAATAGAAAATGATTTTTTTTTTCAAGACCATAGGACTTTCTTAACGATTTTTAAAAAAATAATGTTGAAATATCATGGATTATCAAATATTACAAAATGATTATTTTGTAAGTAAATTTTAAAAAAGGATCCATCTAAGAAATATTTTATTATTTTACCGCCAAAAGTTATTACTTCGTTTAATCACGTTGACGCTTTGATTCAATATTACGATAATTAATTTTGAATCAAAGTTAAACGCTTGTTAGAAATTTTGTAACCTTAATATGCTATAATAATCATAATATATTTAACTTGATTATGCACAGTTCAACCAAAAAATATATTCTTATAGTGTACCCTAAATCACGTGATTTTGGTTTTAAATTTTAATTGTATAAGGAATTGTATCATGGTTTATATGGTTTGTATCATGGTTGGTAAACTTAAACTACAATAACTTTTCCTTAATCGTCAAATAAAATTATCATAAATTTTTCTCTCAATTTTGAAACTTGTGGGTTGCCAACTATTTATTTGATTTTCTTTATTGCGGTATACAAAAAAAGCGTATTTAATTTTTTTTACTATTTAAGTAATATTTCTTAAGCCGATCTTAAGCATAATTTCAATTTTTCTAAGTTTAAAATAAAATATGTAGTTTCCATTTAGAAAACTACAAAATAGTTTTTTTTTGTTGTGAATAAGCATTCATAGAAGTAGAAACTCGTTTATATAATTTGAATTAATGACATGGATTATAAAAAAAATATTAAAACATAATTATTAAATAAAAAGAATTAAGACCATGCTGTTGGTACTTAACAAATATGTATATAACTTTAACTTAATAAATGATTTCAATAAATCCTTTTTTCATCAATTATAAAAAAAAAAAACTAAATGATTTTTTTTGTATTCCTATAAAGTTGAAATAAATATAGAACTATAAATACGCAAAATTTGTGTGGATTATATTTTTTCTCATACTTTCATAATTATTTAAACTAGTAATTGGTTAAATGCAATTGAGTTTTTATAGAGATCAACTTTACTGTGTGTTATTGAATGTTGTTTCAAATTTCTATTGTTGTTTCAAGAAAACTCATGGCAAAATATAACAATAATTGTATAATGTGTTAGTTGTTATTGCAACGCAACAAAGAAAATATTTAAAAAAAAGAATATTTGTGTAAGTGTGACTATATGTGAGATCGTGTGTTTATTGTTACTTCATTCTATTTGTCATATTCTTGTTTTAAGCATACATATTTTTATCGTTTAGTTAATAAAATAACTTATGTTTTAAATTTGGTTCTGTGTTACCTTCAATTACATCTTTAAACACATTATTGATCATGTCTCAAATTTGTACACTTATACTGGCTCCACCTTCTCGAACACAGAGTTCATTTTTGCGTGGGAGTAAGAAGAGAAACATTTCCGCACTTGAAATTGAGACAACCTTTAATGCTCGCCAAACTCAAACAGTGAATTATTTTTCAGTCACTTACTTCGCTTTATCATCTGTTATTATACCTTCCGTTTCTGTAGCCAATTAAATATATTTTGAATTTAAAAACTGCTGTTTTCCCAGCAAAATTTCTCAAAAAGGACAAACTTATTCACTCAAAAGAGAGAAATATTATAAAAAACGGGGCGGAATATCATCAAATTTATGAAATATTTAATGTTTAAAAATGCACATAAAGTTTGCGAAATAAATATTTTTGTCATACGATTGCCAAATAGCAACCTTGTTCAGGATTGCCCTCAACCTTCTCCCAAATATAGCGAAAGAGTATCATCGCACACCACATGATGAAGGCGGAGCCAAGTACCAACTCCTGGTGAACGAGCTATAGATGACATGATATCTCAACTAGAAAGTTAACAACAATCCGCCAGAAAATAGTTGTTTCATTTCAAAAAGTCACAAGAACAATAATGCTAATTTTATCTGAACCGAATCTAAGTCTAAACCGAATATTGAATATCCTTCCTAAAATTAAATAATAAAAAAATGCATTTAAGTTTGTGTCCGATAATAAAGGAGAGAAACATATTGCTTTTAACATGGATGAACCTACAGTTTAGTTAGACCATGAACCGATATACACTTACTCCCCGATACGTTTATGTCATTGGTCGGTATTCCCTACACTAACGTTGTTAAGATTAAGAGCCAACATCAGGTGTGATTCGTTCCAATTGTCCATAGTCAAATTTAATACGAATCTTATACTATTAAAATTTCGGCAATTGCTGTTTTAGTAAGTGTCTTTCTACATTTTCAATAAGATATTAAGTTAGCTAAAAATTGTTTTTTTTTCTTTCTTCCATGCATTGTGGGTATTCTTATATTTATCATCGGCTATTCATATCATATTTTCGTCAACCAAAGATCTACTTCTTAGCCTTGAACTTTCAATCCAACCCAGAAGATAAAGGAACTGCGTACTCAAGCATTCGAATGGCTGTTGCTGATTACGCACATTTATTTAGTTATTATTGGATGCACATATTCAGGCTCGTGTGCTCATTGCAAAGTACGTGATCTTCACAAGTTTAAGAAAAGATAACACAAGGATATACATCCGGGTTTCAGACCCGCAATAAAACGTTTGGCGGAACAAAGAGATAACTCAGCTGAGACAGAGATTTCAAAATTTGGTGTTGTAAGGCCATTAGGGCAAAGGTGTGATTGTTCTTGTTTTCTAGTGGTGCCATCTATGGCCAAGTATTCGACTTATACGTCACACCCGTTTATAGGGCGGACCCATTCATACGTCTATTCATTCACCCACAGATCGTAATTTTGAGCTGAGGGTGTGTGGTATCGGTTCTCGGTTAAACTCTTCTACGGTAAAGCGAGAGCCGTGATGGCTCAGGGGATAGAGCATTCACCTTCCAATGAGATGAACCGGGTTCGAATCCCAGCGATGGCTGATCGATACTGATCCACATCCGGCTTGCGCCGACCACAGTGCTGACGTGAAATATTCTCAGTGGAAGACGGATCATGAGTTAGAGACCCTTTGCCGTTAGGCTAAACGTTGGAGGTTCTAGTGGTTTTCCTCTCCTTGTAACGCAACTGCGGGTTAGTTCAATAAAAAAAGTCCTCCACGGAGGCAAATTTCTCCCAATCCAGGTGTTCCCTTGTCTTCTGAATTGGGTTCAATATTACAACGCTATGGCGTTGAACATCAGTAGTCGTAGCCCCCCTCCCCCCAAAAAAAATTGAGTCTGCTGTTCAATGGCGGTTATAATATAACAATTATAATACATTAAAGTGATCGACTTCGAGAACAGGATCTCTCCCCTCTACCGAGGAACAAAATTAACGGTAGGTATTTTATTAACGTCGCACTAGAACTGCACAATGGGCTATTGGCGACGGTCTGGGAAACATCCCTGAGGATGATCCGAAAACAAGCCATCGAAACTTTGATCCTCTGCTGAGGGGGTGGATTACTTTACGGTAGAACAGTTTAACAAGGACCAATACCACGCACCCTCGGTTCCTATGCAGGCTGATCAAAGTGGTCACTGCTTACTGATCGCAGCTATAAATGCTTGACTTCAGTGTCTTTCTCGAAACCGTTTTTTATACGATCAGTTCACAGCGTAACAAAAATTAGCGGAAGCATTTCAAAAATGTAAATTTAAAAAGTTTATAAAATTATTGTTTCAAAAGTGTGATTGAAAATATTTTAATTTCATTATTAAATTTTTTTGTTCATTTTGAATACAAATGTTCATGCTTTACATATTTCTGAAAAACAAAACTTTAATAACTAATGTATGCATCTCATATTTTATGCTGTTTTTATGAATAGAGTTTGAAATACATTGTTTTAACGTTTAAAAAAAATACTTAAAAAAGGAAAATAGCAACAAAAAAAAACTTGTAAGTTTGGATATCAATCACCTTAAATATATTACGTGAAAACGCTTAACTTAATCTTGTCTTATGTTCTAATTAAAATAAAATATTTTTTTCTTTCAAAATTTGAAAGAGAATCAAAAAAAAATATTAAAGTTGTTTTGATTTCGTTACCAGTTTGTTCTGCTTTCGTCCTTTTCTCTTTCAGGGTGCGTAGCGTTTTTAAAAAGTGCTTAAAGGTGCTTATTTTCGATTTTTAAAAGCTCTTAAAGATGCTTTTTTCATTGGGTGTTTTTAAAAAGTGACTTTTTCAAAAAGGGATTTTTCTTTTGCCATGTCGATTTTCGCTTCGAATCATTCAAAAGGACACAGTTCACATTGATCCATTCAACGTTTTCATAATTTATTCAACCTCAAACTATTTCAGTGTATTGTCAGTCTGTAGCGTATGAAAACACCATTCGTTTTACATTGACAATTGTCAAAAAAATGCCAAATTTTTTTTATTTATTTATTTTTTTTTTTTTGACATGACGGTTAAAACAAGATAAAACCGTTGATTGTCAAAAACTTTCCAACTCTGCCTAATTATGATATTTTTTTAAAGTGCTTAAAAATATTTTTGAGTGCTTAAAAGGTTCTTATTTTTCGCTGAATAATTTGGCTACGCAACCTGTCTTGTTTTAGGCGTAGCATTTTGTTCTCTATGCCTTACCTGCATACTAGTAAAGATAAAATCAAACAGCATTAAAGCTGGTAAGGGATAAAATACACTTGGAAAACACAATTCCAGCTTGAGATAAATATACCCCAACAAAGTACTCCAAATATATAATATTATGAAGAATTTTTTCTTCTATTTGGAGAAAAAATAGTGATAAATTGTTAATACTCGTTCCTACGCTTTGTACTCAATTTTCTAGCTTCTTTTCCATGTTCGACTTTTTTATGAAAAAAAAATTCACCTGTCAAGATGGAAAATGTTTTTTTTAAAGCTTTACGTAAATAGAGAACGTGTGATCACGTATTCCGTATTCTAAAGGTATTTTAAAATAAGTATTCCTCTTGTCAGCTACATTTTTCTCTTTACTTGAATATTTGAGTAGGGTAAACTAACCAGTGAAGGAACACTTAAGGTTTGCTTGCCTTTTAAAAAATCATATTAATTTCAAAATTCCTAATTTTAGTTAAATGACAGTGTCAACATATTTGTTACTAATTGCAAATTATGTAGGAAAATTGTAGAGAACTTACATGATATTGTTTTAAAGTTTTGGAGGTTCAAATAACAAGTAGTAAGAAGACCCAGTGAAGGAACAGCTTTTACCAGTGAATGAACACCCAGTAAAGGAACACTTAATTTTGGTTATTTTTTAATGCTCTTTATGAATTTATAAGCCGTACAAATATTTAAAAACAAGCCTATTCTTGAAATTATAACATATAAATACTTGGAAAATGTTAACTTTTTTTGTAATCATGAAATGAAAATTAAAGTGTAAACATATTAATACATACTGTCCATTCACTGGGAAATCTATGCCCAGTAAAGGAACATGCCTGTTCCCTCACTGGTTAGAAGTTGTTTTCCGTATTTTTAACATACTTTTGATGCGGAACATCACTACAGGTACAAGAAAATTAAAGTTTATCTTTTGTTTTCATTAACTTAGAAAAAAAAACCAGTAAAGGAATACTTGTTCCTTCACTGGTTTTTCATCGTTTGGTGATCCAGTGAATAAACACCCCCTTATCTCAGTACTTTATTATGCTATGATGCTTTAAAAGAAATAAAACGTAACTTCAATAACTATATTTTGACTTCTCTTTTTCACAGTGAGAAAAATAAAACTATTACATGCAATTAATTCCACTTCAAATATATGCATGCAAACACTCACCTTATAATTTTTTCAAAGAAACAACGTGTTGCAGAGATAATAACAAATTCAAAAATTTTTCCAGAGAAGTCTATTTGACCAGGTAATCCAAACCATTTCTAGGTGACTTCCTATTGTTTGGCAGTAAGCTATTGTTACCAATCAATCTACAGAAAAACTTTCAAATTCTTNCAGGAAACTCAAACTATCTAACTAATCTCGAACTCAAACCTCAACAACTGGGTAGTGTTCCTTCACTGGTTGGTTTACCCTAAACGCAGCGCATGCATTTTGGGATTATATGTAACACGCATTATATGTATATGTTTTCGATCAAATTATTTCTATCTTTTTTTTAAAAAATAAATTGTGCATGTTATATGCATGATTTTCCCCCAATTTCTTCTAATATTAATATGATATATACCGTTCCATGGTAAAATGATCGTTAATAAAGAGGTTGGTCGTTCCTCGAGGTTACCTCCATTGACTTCAAAATTATTATCGAAGGTACATAATTTTTCTCAAACGATTTTAATTTTCGTCAGTGTCATTTTCTTGGTGCGGAAATGCCACTTCTGTTGGTGTTATTCAGAGAAAGTACGTTTTTATGTCTTATCTCGTAACTTAAAATATCGTCTGCACTAGTTAAATAATTTATTTTTGTGACTTTTCTTCACAGTACTAAGACTGAGTCTTAGAACTTTAAGATCCGATCACTAGATCAGAAGTTATTCCAGTTGGTCTGTTTATTTTTTTGCGCACAGTACATACCTTCCGCAGTGAAAAATATTTAAAAATTTTTTGAATATTTGCTTTCATGCCCCTTTTCTCCTCTTTTTTTATTAATTTTATATTCTATCACTCCATTTTGTTTTTGTACCAGTGATGCTTTATTCAACTATTTATTTTTGTCACCTTTTTTATGGGCTGAATTCAGAGCAGTTCAATTGCTTCCGGCTATATTCTAATTCAACATTACATTTAATCCATCAGCTATATTTTTAACAAAATTATTCGTTATAAATTTACACTTTAAGACTAAAAGTAATATTTTATTATAACAAACTTGTAAACTCTACAACTTCATACTAAAACAAAATTTATAAATAGACATATTGAGAGCAGATATTACGCTTAGTCACTGGCCCAATTATTAGAAGCTCTATAAGATTCTATGTAAAATCTTAATTATCAGGTGATACTATACAGCTTTATTGTTTTTACGCGGTTTGCACTTGTTTACGTTAGTGTATCAATGTGTTAAATTAGACGATATATAATATAAATTCAACGATTTTACAAATTATACCATATATTATATAAAATATTGATTATATCAGGTATTATATCATTATACTGTAATAATTAGACTTAATTCTTAGACACACTCTAGTTTTTTAATAATTGCATGTTTCGCGCGAGTTTATATGCAATACTCTTATATTTAAACGCACATGTAATGGGTTTGTATCCAGAAGATTTCTTATATTCTTCATATTTGTATCTATTTTCAACGTATTGCATTACAATGTTAACCAATTGATACACGAACGTAAACAAGTGCAAACTGCGTAAAAACAATAAAGCTGTATAGTATCACCTGATAATTAAGATTTTACATAGAATCTTATAGGGAGTGTAATAATTTGACTAGAGACTGTACTTTAAACAACAAACAAAAATACCAATATTTATGTCTTAGGCAAAACTATGTCGAAATATTTAAAATCATACGCTATGGTATACAGAAAGCAACATTAATTAACATTCATAGCTGAATAATTCCTCTGCGTTCATTCTGAACAAGCATTAAGACCATTAATTTACATCCAAATTAAACTCAACTCACCTATAGATAATATCCTGCTACATTTAGTAATCGAAATTTCCAATTGCTGCTCAGAACGACCCATACCTCGATTCGAATAATTTATATTTAATTATTTTCTAATAACGTTATATAATGAAAAATCGATAATTGACTTCTATAAAGCGTGTGACGTCACGGGTAAAAGCATTAATAGCTTAGCATTAGGAGATTGAGGCAGAATTAAATGCAGCAATTGTAATAATAATTGAGCACGTTTGCCGACGAACTGATAAGCTGAAAGTAAAATCTGAAATCAAAAGCATTCCAGTTGTTTAAAACTAAACTTAATATGGCAAATGTCTCATTATTAATTTTGCATGTTTTGCATAAGATCTTACCTATTTCTTGAACACATTCCTAAAAGCAATATATTTTGTTATAATTGTGAAATAAAATGAAATAATATTACCTAAAATATAATTGCGCTTCAACAAAATAATTATAATTTAAAATAAATAATAGTGAGATGAAGAAAAATAATAAGATTATCAAGAAAAAAAAATAATACACTGGTATAAGGAATTAAGAGAATTTGCAGACTTGATCGATTATCTGTAGAACTGCTGTACCGGTTTTAATGAAATTTGATATGTACATATATTGATATAATACAAAACAAATAATCATTCAACAATTGTAATACGCACGCATGATAGTGCGCAATACTCGTTGGATGTACATATCAAATTTCATTTAAAATCGGTCCAGTAGTTCTAAAGATTAACGAACAAGTCTGTAAATTCTCTTATTTTCTTTCACCAGTATAGTTAATACCAAGTAAGTGTTGATTCTCTTCATTAATTTATCAAGAATATTATTTCTGGTGCAACGAAGAAATTTCAAAATCTTGTTATTGGATAAATTTGACTAACTACTCACATAAACTCTCATAAAATGCACGCATGCATTATGTTGTACAATAACGATATTTATGTTCTCATGAGATTAACATGTCAATCGTATAAAATAATTTTATAATATCTAACTGTGATGTGTGGTGCATAGGGGGGGGGGGATTAAAAACAACGGCTGGCTAACTTTTATTTTATTTTAAACAACTAGTTAGCACTCAGCACATTCACAAAATAACATATAAAACATATATGTAGAAGAAAAAAATAAGCAGCTCTGTAAAGGAGCTCTTCTAATGCTTGGGGGCGTTACTAGTTCCAGTTTTTCCACATAACTTCAATTCGCTACGGTTTTGTCCGAATTGATATTAATTTTCTCACTGCGCAGCGTGTATTTTTGCTTAAGAAACTAATTTTATTTTAAGAAATACTGCACACTGTAAAAACTTTTGGTGCGTATTTTTGGAATGTCTGTAAGTTAGAAATTTTGGAAAATTTAGTAAAGACAGTTAAGAAAAGCAAAAGTACGGATGAAACGAAGAATAAAAAATATTCTATTAATGGTCGCAGCTACATGCAAGCAAAAATAAATTTTGATCGAAAACGAACAATTAATTTCCTTGCTAACTTTGTCATGATTTCAAGCGAATAAAGTTTGAATGCGTTTTTAAATTGTTCTTTCAGAGAAATGGAGCCATTTAATTAAATGCATCAGTTAATTACTTACTATAAGCAACATAAGGAAACAGATATATATCGAAGAAACAATTTTAAATAGTTTTAAAGTTTAATAAAAATTTAAATGTAAAAAATCATATTACTCAAATAATTAATTTCCACTGTTTCTCCGATACTAGAATCAAATGTTTTGTCAAAAAATGCATTAAAGGTAACATTTAAAAAAAATTATATCTGTAGAATTGAAACAATTGATTAAAGAAGCCCTCAACATTTTTAGAAAACACTGTGTTATATTTCTGAAAGTGCTTAAATTTCATCAGTTGTGTAACTTTAACAATATTCAGTTTCTGTTCGAATTGTGATTTGAGAATTAACATAATTAATGGTGATGGAAATTTCTCAAAAAAGTTTTATGGACAATTCAAAATGTGAGTGGAATTTTCTTAATTGAATTTCTGAAAATGAATGATGTTTAAAAAAATGTTGGAAATTCCATTCATTAGCAAATAATTAGATCTTTCTTTGTGAAGAAAGAAAATGATTTTTAAGCTTATTATCCTCGAAATATTCCGTAAGAATGTTTATAATGAAGTACTTTCTATTCATAAACGATTAAAAGATTTTTTTTTCTTCTTTTCTTGATTTTTTTTTTTACGGAATTTCTATTTAATGCGATGAATTTATATCATAATTTTTTTTTTGCACTCCAAATGTCAGGAATTTAATTCTTTGAACGTTTGTTTAATATAAGCTTTCAAAAATAAAATTTTAAGTAATAATACCTTAAATTCTCTAAGATGTTTCTGGGCTTAAACATTTTGTCCATACAGCGTAATATATTTTTCATATAATAACTTTTTTTTAAATAATTTGAAAATGAAATTAATTATAATAGCTCACTCATTCTTCCCAACTCCTAAAAGATAAATGCGCAATTTTATATTGTTCAATTTACTTGCTATACCTAGTTAGTGCTTTTTGAAATGTTTTCCAGGATTAGGCAACCTAAATAACTGAAGAAACATTATTAACACGTTGAATGCCATGGGGGTCACCAGTGACCGGCCAAGATCATTAGAAACGCATAATTCACGAAAATGTTTAATTTTTTTACATTATCAACGCTACTAAAATGGTCTGAAGAAATTAATGTCATATAAAACGCACAAAAATAGTTTTATTTATATACACAGAGATGCCAACTTGCTCCGGGCAGCGAATATATATTATTAGGTAGTAGCTTATTAATTGTGATTCTTGGCTTAAAAAATTCAGTTAAGCAGATTTTTGGGACCGGATAGCCCGGTCGGTAGGGCGCTGGGCCCATGTCCGAGAGTTCGTTGGTTCGAACCCCGCCGACCGAAGATGGTAAAATGGTGACTGATGCACATTAATTATGTCAAATCGCGATTGATTACTATCTGTGGATGAATGAATGGGTGTATGAATGGGTCACACGCTATAAACGGGTGTGACGTATGGGTTTGGCAGAAGTCGAATTATTGACCATAGATGGCGCCACTGGAAAACAAGAACAATCGCACCCCTCTGCCTTAACAGGCATACGCCAACAACAAATATATTTTTATCCACCACTATTCCTAAACAATTCGTAGTCTTATATAATTCACAATTTTTTTCCAGATATGTCATGCTAAACCTTTTAAAAAACTAGCCTACTCTGTCTAATATTTGCAAATTTGGTTTGTAGTTATTTAACATTTGGATAGACAGGAGAGCCATGTAAAATTAGCGTGGCATTCAACGTGTTGAAGTGGAAATAATCGCTTGATGACTTCGTGATTTTTAATAATAATTTTACAAAACCAAATAGCCTGATCTAAGTTAGGCTTTTCATCAACAATGCAACATTTTCTTTCAGATTACAATTTTTGCCGTGACTGTCAGAAACACAGTTAAATCCCCTTTCAATTTATTACAGGAATGCTACCTGCTCCAGTTTCCCCAAAGGTTTTAATAAATTGGTAGCGAGTTGAATAGTAAAACTAGTAGAATGAGGATAATTACACCCACTCTCTAAAAATGCTAACACGAGACAACTGTAATAAAGCTGCATTTCACATGATGCCTTGAATTTTTGATATGTCGTGGTGGAAAAATTGACTTAAAATGGAAAAATACTGAACGGAAAATAACTTCAATTTCGTGACCGCTAGAAAATAATTTTTTTGCAAAGCGGAGCTAGTTGGAATCTCTGTATAACAGAACGAATTGAAAAAAATTCCAAGCTGATGCTTAACCTCCGTCAGGGTCAGCTGTTTTCTGCAAGGTTTCTGGCAAGAGTATGACTTTGAAATTAGCTTTCATGATTTAAAACCTAAGTTTTCGTGCAATATAAATAATAAATAAACAAGAATTCTAATATTGTTTCCTGTGGAAGAAATAGCATGGGGCACGAGCTTTAAGGGCGAACGTTGGAAACATCAGAGCAACGGGAAAGAAGACTGTTAACAAATCAACTACGCACTACTCACTCCCGTTCGTCGGAAACATCAGAGCAACGGGAAACAGGAATGAAAATCAATTACGAACGCACTTCACTATTCAGATGCTGCCAATACTCTGATTTGAATCTCAGTGCATTTCACTATGATCCGACAACCAACTATAGTCTTCACCCAAGTGTCATCATCGGAGAAATAGATCCATTATGTTTGCTCTCAAATTTAAAAATGAAACAGCTGGAATTTGCTGCTCCGGAGGAAAAGTGAAACTACCAGATTTAACGGCGCCAGCCGAGCCCTTACCAATCTTCTTATAAGGTCAAACAAACCAATCGAAACATTTTTTGGCGAATATACGCCGGTACGATTCGTGTTTCTAAATGACTTCATTCGGTGCTACACGTATCGTGAACGAGAATTACATGCCAAACAAAAATGTAAGGCGAAATTTATCATCGTGCAGGATCACTTCTTCCATTGCATAGCGCAGATCATAAATTTCTACAGATTTATTTCATGGGTAACACAAATGATCAAGTCTATCAACGTCGTCAGTTAAACAATGGCACGAAACGTACCGTATTACAAAAAGTTTTGGATCAAAATAATCTGTTAGTTCTGCTGTTCTGAACTGCCCTTGATAAAATACCATCCGATAATTACAAAGTTGTTATTAGAGATGACAAAACACCTGCAGGCCACCGCAAAGGAAAATACAATGCACCAACATTGGATGAGGTGGCTATTGTTGGCAAAGAATTTACCTCCCGCGATATAGTTCTTCATCGAAGAAATGGTGACGTTCAAAGAGTCTCAGAAACGCATCTATCCTATGATGCATTGCAATATCCTATTTTATTTTGGCATGGAGAGGATGAATTGCATTTTAACATAAAATTGCGAAATCCACAAACAGGCGAGAAAATCAATAAGAATTTTTATGCATAATTTTTATGCAAATTCGCCAAAACTCTGATAATCATATTTTAAAATGTCGACAATTATTACATCAATACATTGTCGATATGTATGCGAAAATTGAAACCGAACGCCTACTGTATATTAAATTAAATCAAGCCAAATAATGTTCAGAAGGATACATTCATTTACGGGATGCAATAATTAATGATGGTAACGGCTTTTTCACCATTAAATAAAACTCTCATTTCGAATCATAATAGCAAAATCTCATTTATACTCTTAAATACAAAATTAAAATTCAAACTGAAAGCGTTGCAACGCACGTAGGGTACAGCTAGTTATATAATAATTGCAAATTTTTAACTGCTTAAGGCTCTTTTCATCGAAGTCTCTAAGTCTATCGAAAACACGTTGCATTTCCTTGAAATAACAACAATGTTTCACGAGTGCGCATTAACATGTGAAAGTGTGACCAAAGTGATCTATTTTTCGTAATGGCTAGATTAGATATTAGTTATACGTGATTTTAAACACGTTTTTTCTTTACGTAATCTCTGCTAATAAAGCTCCGCTGCAGCGTCATTTTCATTGCANACATATATATATATATATATATAAACATAAATCGAAAATTTTGAGTTGCTCATTTAAGTTTGTGACGCGTCAAATCTATAATGTAGTTTTTTGATTGCTTTTTTTGGTAGTTATCGCAACGAATTTCTAAAGATTTAAAACTCAGATTAAAGCTAAAATTTAAGTATGACAAAATTGTGATGCAATACTTTCGAATTTTAGCAATCGTTTTTAAAGCTTTTTATCTGTGTCCATTTCATAAATCCAAGTGACTTTTCGATTGTGTTTTCGGGCGTTGGATCGTGTTATAGGATTTCCACGTGTTAAAATACCCATCTTAAAATTCTTAAATACCGTTCTTAAAATATTGATCTTTCAAATGCGATATTATAACGGTTCGCGACTTTTGAATTGTGTAAATAGTAATCATTTTTGACGAGTTTTATTTGTATCAATTAAATCTATTTTTCTTTCGTGTTTTCGGCAATACGGATTTCTATACAGAGTTTTGGAAATCTCGATATTTTTAATGTGTATTAATAATATACTCGAATCGTGAATTTAAATATGCTCTTTATTTGTGCCAATTTTATCACAAATCTAAGATTTTTTTAAACTCTTTCTTTCAACAGCTATTTCTATGCTTTTTCCACGGGTTTTCTAAAATCCTGATACTTTTAATCTGATATTACTACGACTTGCAATTTTCGAAATAGGTAATTTAATCCCTAAAAATAACAATATAAAAATAATAAGAAATAGTAATTCTAATTTTGAAACTACTCTTAACATCAGAATACGCGGATTTTAGAATAAGATATTCGTAATTTAAAATAAATATTTAGAATAATTTCTATGTTTGTTTGTTTTTTTGAGTCGTGGTAATTAAAGTTGTACTTTCGCACAAATTTAAATATTAAAAATAAAGTTCAACTAAGAATGCAGAGAATACATCTTTAGAATATGTTTACCACACAATCGTGTCACTACAAGAGTGAGATAATTCAAATAATTATGATATAATTCAGAATAGTTGAGATAATTCTGAAAATTTTCAATATAAATATCATCATCACACAAGGATCATTTTTAAGTAATCTAATAATTTTACTTCAGAGATTTTATCCTGTTCGCTTATTCTCAATAAAATTATTTATTTTGTTATTAATCATACGCAAACAATATTTAAAAATTACACTAGGAGCTCGCAATTCTATCTAAGTTAACTACTCAGCAAATCAAATGTTCCTTCCCAAGTTAATTTTGTTTAGAGCTGTCATTTTGATTTACAAGTCTGTATTTTCAGACCATTAATGAATTGCTCTCCTAATATCTGCTCTACCATAAATAAAGCTCTAATGGTTTTCCATTTTTTGTTTTGGAATTTATCATTCGGAACCAAATTTCTAAAAAATAAGCTCATTTATTTTGAAAATAGATGATCTAAAGAGAGGCTTAATAAAAATCAAGCGGGTATTTTAGTTAAACGTACAACTATTTTGTATCCAGATAATATTGAAAATTTATGACAAAGTATGGACATTGAGACTTTTTTTCTTTCTTTACTGTTTTCAACTATTCAAAATGAAATAATACGGTTTTCTAGTGTCTTTACATCTTAATGATAATAACGCAAAAACATGCAATATTTCTGAGACTTACTTGTTAATTTTTATTCGGTAACTTTATTTATTGATTAATCACCAATTACATCACTTTAAATAAAATAAGAAATAAATAAATAAAAATACAATCTAATTTACTTGCACTTAAAGACTTTGCATTGGCAAAGCATGCCTCAATGAAATGGAAAGGTAAGGGACTAAAAATTATGGTTCCAAAAAGGTCAGGGAATAAAACGTATGATTCCAAAATGGTAAGGGACATAAAAGTATGGTTCCGAAAAGGTAAGGGAATAAAAAGTATGGCTGCACAAAGGTCAGGGACTCAAGAGTATGGTTCCAAAAAGGTCAGGGAATAAAAAGTATGATTCCAAAATGGTAAGGGACATAAAAGTATGGTTCCGGAAAGGTAAGGGACTAAACAGTATGGCTCCACAAAGGTCAGGGACTCAAGAGTATGGTTCCAAAAAGGTCAGGGAATAAAAAGTATGATTCCAAAATGGTAAGGGACTTAAAATATGGTTCCGAAAAGGTCAGGGAATAAAAAGATATAACATGAGTGAACATTATGTAAGATTTACTTATATTTGTTTCAGCTACTTGCATATTTTTTTTCAATTCGCTTAAAAAGTCCTCCAGATACGGCTTAGCATGCAAGAAGAAAAATTAACATTATGTGGTTCAAACTTTGGAGCGCCCTCCTGACCAAACTATGGGAACCCTATTTCCTAGATTGCTGCTTCCCCCCCCCTATATTTTTGGGGTCAGAAAACTGAATTCGTCTTAGAAAATGCACACTTATACATATACTGAATACTTAATATAAGACTTACGGAATACTTAATATAAAAATAAGTACTTTTTGTGTCTTATTTCGTAACTAAAAGTATCGCCTGTACTAATTAATTCGGACATTTGTGGTTTTCTCCTCAAACCAACTAGAACGAGTCCCAAACCGTGAACATCCGATCATGAGATCACGAGTTATTCAGGATAATCCCTTTTTTTGCGCACTCTACTTTTTGTGCCACAGAAAACTAGAACATGGGCTCTTGGTGGTCAGTTTTGGAGTACATATTTATATCCTGACTGTCCAGTAACATAAGTACACATCTTACGTCAGACATGAATACACATTTTAACAATGCAGACTTCCTAATCTGGAAGATTGAACAGAGTTTAAATAAGAGAGCTTATTTAACCCAATCCATTGGAGCTGCAATAGAAGAGTCCGTAAACATTTAAATAGACCGCGAAAGGAAATTTTGGCATAGCATCTTTGTTTTTACAGGTTGAACATTTACATTACAGGCTGAACATCTACATTACAGTCTACCTTAGAGCATTCTTTACTCTATCAAATTTAAAAAAAAGAAATATACGGAAAATTACGGAAAAATTGTAGCAGAAGCGGGTGTTGGAGTTATATTTATTTTCACACCCGTCGTTGAACAGCTTACTCAATTTTTGAGCATAAGACTTCTAATATTCAGCTCCGCAGATTTGTAATTCTGAACCCTATCCACAAGACTCCTGGATCAAGTATTGGGAGAAATTTGCATTCGTGGAGGACTTTTCTTGTTGATGGAACTTATTTTTGCGTTACAAGGAGAGGAGGCCCACTAGAACCTCCAACGGTTAGCCTGACGGCAAGAGGAATCTAAATCATGATCCGTTTATCACTGAGGATATTTTGCGTCAGCAATGTGGTTGGTGCGAGCTGGGTGCGGAATTAATATCGACCTGTAAATACTACCGGCATAGCCGTTACAAGTTCTGTGCTAATAAGAAGCTTTATTACAAATATTGGTGCAAATTTGTTTTCGTGTAAGACTTTTTGATGGAACTAACCCGCATTTGCGTTACATAGAGAGTATAACCTCCCACGGTTTGCTATGAAGGCAAGGTGACTCTAACCCATGATCCGTCTACCACTGAGGATACTTTAAGTCAGCACTGAGGTCGGTGAGAGCCGGTTGCGGAATTCGCTTCAACCAGCCATCGCTGGGAATTGAACCCATATCACCTCCCATCTCCTGAGCCACCTCGCTTCCCAAAGAATTTATTTTAGAACCGTCGTTGAACAGCCAACCCAATTTTGGGTTTACGACTACTAATCTTCAATTCCGTAGTCTTGCATTTACGAAACCCTATCCAGATGACAATAAATTGTGAAAAATTTTGCTTTCTTTGCCGAATTTTTGATGGAACTAACCCGTATTTGAGTTGCATGGAGTGGGAACCTAAGAATAGATTGGTGACTTTAAATGGGATTCATCACCTCATCATCGAGATGTAGGATTGGTATAAAATCTGGCCAAAGTCATAGGTTGAGAGAGTGACGCGTGGGACAGTTGATCAATCAGCTCTCAGGATGGTCCTTAACCACAATTAGTTTAGATATTTCAACCCCGTAAAAAAAAGCTAAAAATTACAAAGAGAAAAATTGAGAGGGGGAAATGACAAACAGGTAGCCGTTGTGGCTCAGGGAAGCCGAGCCTTATTGGCTCAGGGAGCTGAGCGTTCGCTTCCTAATTATGTTCGAATCCCAGCAATAACTGGTAATACGAATTCCGCACTCGGCTCGCACCGACCACAGTGCTGACGTAAAATATGCTCAGTGGTAGACGGATCATTGGTTAGAGTCCCCTTGAAGTCAGGCAAACCGTGGGAGGTTATCCTATCTATATAATAAAAATGAGAGTTAGTTCTTTTCACGAAAGCAAATATCTCCTTGATCCAGGAGTTCCCTTGTCTACTGGATTGGGTTCAAAATGACAAGGCTACGGAGTTGAACATTGGTAGTAGTCAACTGGGAATTGGATCGGCGGTTAAACGACGGTTGTAAAATAAAATAAAACAAGTACCCACTTGGGTGAATTATCAATTTGAGGAAAGAATTTTTTCTCGCTTGAAAAGAACGAACGAAACTATTTTCTCTTCGTGAGAACTACAATTATTCTTAATGTTATATTTTTGTTGTAATAAATAAATACAACAGCGCAAACAAGTTCAGCAAAAAAAGGGGAGAAAATAAAGAAAAGCCAAGCCGGGAAAGAAAAACAAAGATAAATTTAATAAACTTAAGCCGAATAAATTGGATAAAATTTACCTAAAGTAAAAATATTTCTCTCTCTCTCTTCGTATGCCTGTTTAGGCGGAGGGGTGCGATTGTTCTTGTTTTCCAGTGGCATCATCTAAGTTCAAGAGATCAATTTCTGCCACACCCACACGTCACACCCGTTTATAGGGCAGACTTATTCATACATCCATTCATTCATCCACAGATCGTAATTTTGACCTGAATCAGAGAACGATCGATTTCCAATTTAGTACCACCAGAGGTATTTATTTGTTATGGGAACATGGAGGACTTTGCGATTCGACAACTTTAACGTACATCAGTCACCATTTACTACACGGGGAGTCTTCGACTGGCGGTGATCGAACCCACGATCTCTCGGACATGGGCCCAGCACCCTACCGACCAGGCTATCCCGGCCAAGTAAAAAGATTTAGCAGACAAAAATAAAATCGTCACAAAGCACTGTGATATATAACCTAATTTACTAATCAATGATATTTTATATTAGTTTTATGTCTAAACCTAAAGTTTTCCTAAAATTATACGAACTAAAATATTATTCTTTTTGAAAGTGTATTCGATTAAAGCGATGAATAGGTCGTAATTCTATCGTTGAAAAGCACTTTATCGTTTTGTTATTGACATCAGACGGAAAAAGGCTTTGCGTGCTTCTAAACATTTTTACCTCGCTAAATTTTTTTTCTTGTTTGAAAGGGAAGAAAAATTAAGTAGAATTTTCTAAAGAAGCTCTTGCGAAAATACAATAACATTGATATGTAAGAAGGAGAAAATAATGTCACGATTTTAAAAAGACAAATTTACTGCTTTCACGGAAAAATAAACTTTAAAGGATACTTTTCCATTTTTAAATGAATATTTCCGTCCTTAGACAATTTTTTGAAGAAAAAAAATGCAAAAAATTATTTTTTTTAAATATTTTATTGATAAACACAAGGACTAAAACGAGACATAATACACAAGTTTTAAGTTGAAATATTATTTTTTTATGTGTTGAAAACATTTAATTTACAATTAGTTTATTATCCCAAATTATCTCGGGAAAATGAACTGAATGAGTTAAATCAGTGATTCTCAACCACTGTGCCGCGGAATTTTTGTGTGCCGCCAAATTCTTAAAATGTTTCGCCAAATATTAGAAATGATACAATAAAAATTATAATGCTTTTTTTTTATTACGAGTAAAGTTTAAATTAAAGAAAAGTGTGTATATATAAAAAATATTGTATATATTTATATATACATTTTATAATTTTTCCACGCTTTAANCGGGATAATAAATATTTGCAATATATACATATCCGAGTCTACTCGGGATAATAAATATTTGCAATATATACATATCCGAGTCTACTCGGGATAATAAATATTTGCAATATATACATATCCGAGTCTACTCGGGATAATAAATATTTGCAATATATACATATCCGAGTCTACTCGGGATAATAAATATTTGCAATATATACATATCCGAGTCTACTCGGGATAATAAATATTTGCAATATATACATATCCGAGTCTACTCGGGATAATAAATATTTGCAATATATACATATCCGAGTCTACTCGGGATAATAAATATTTGCAATATATACATATCCGAGTCTACTCGGGATAATAAATATTTGCAATATATACATATCCGAGTCTACTCGGGATAATAAATATTTGCAATATATACATATCCGAGTCTACTCGGGATAATAAATATTTGCAATATATACATATCCGAGTCTACTCGGGATAATAAATATTTGCAATATATACATATCCGAGTCTACTCGGGATAATAAATATTTGCAATATATACATATCCGAGTCTACTCGGGATAATAAATATTTGCAATATATACATATCCGAGTCTACTCGGGATAATAAATATTTGCAATATATACATATCCGAGTCTACTCGGGATAATAAATATTTGCAATATATACATATCCGAGTCTACTCGGGATAATAAATATTTGCAATATATACATATCCGAGTCTACTCGGGATAATAAATATTTGCAATATATACATATCCGAGTCTACTCGGGATAATAAATATTTGCAATATATACATATCCGAGTCTACTCGGGATAATAAATATTTGCAATATATACATATCCGAGTCTACTCGGGATAATAAATATTTGCAATATATACATATCCGAGTCTACTCGGGATAATAAATATTTGCAATATATACATATCCGAGTCTACTCGGGATAATAAATATTTGCAATATATACATATCCGAGTCTACTCGGGATAATAAATATTTGCAATATATACATATCCGAGTCTACTCGGGATAATAAATATTTGCAATATATACATATCCGAGTCTACTCGGGATAATAAATATTTGCAATATATACATATCCGAGTCTACTCGGGATAATAAATATTTGCAATATATACATATCCGAGTCTACTCGGGATAATAAATATTTGCAATATATACATATCCGAGTCTACTCGGGATAATAAATATTTGCAATATATACATATCCGAGTCTACTCGGGATAATAAATATTTGCAATATATACATATCCGAGTCTACTCGGGATAATAAATATTTGCAATATATACATATCCGAGTCTACTCGGGATAATAAATATTTGCAATATATACATATCCGAGTCTACTCGGGATAATAAATATTTGCAATATATACATATCCGAGTCTACTCGGGATAATAAATATTTGCAATATATACATATCCGAGTCTACTCGGGATAATAAATATTTGCAATATATACATATCCGAGTCTACTCGGGATAATAAATATTTGCAATATATACATATCCGAGTCTACTCGGGATAATAAATATTTGCAATATATACATATCCGAGTCTACTCGGGATAATAAATATTTGCAATATATACATATCCGAGTCTACTCGGGATAATAAATATTTGCAATATATACATATCCGAGTCTACTCGGGATAATAAATATTTGCAATATATACATATCCGAGTCTACTCGGGATAATAAATATTTGCAATATATACATACGAGTTAACTCGGGATAATAAATATTTGCAATATATACATATTCGAGTTAACTCGGGATAATAAATATTTGCAATATATATACATATTGGAGTTAACTCGGGATGATAAATATTTGCAATATATACATATTCGAGTTAACTCGGGATAATGAATATTTGCAATATATATACATATTCGAGTTAACTCGGGATAATAAATATTTGCAATACATATACATATTCGAGTTAACTCGGGATAATAAATATTTGCAATATATATACATATTCGAGTTAACTCAGGATAATAAATATTTGCAATGTATATACATATTCGAGTTAACTCGGGATAATAAATATTTGCAATACATATTGGAGTTAACTCGGGATAATAAATATTTGAAATATATATACATATTCCAGTTAACTCGGGATAATAAATATTTGCAATATATATACATATTCGAGTTAACTCGGGATAATAAATATTTGCAATATATACATATCCGAGTTAACTCGGGATAATAAATATTTGCAATATATACATATCCGAGTTAACTCGGGATAATCAGGGAAGCGGTTAAAAGAAGCTTTACGTTCTTTGCTTGTCACTTGTTTTCGCATCTCTATCATCCAACCCCATGCAGCAACTCAGGAAACGAGTTTATACTTTTATAATAAAATTTTCAGTATTTTTCATATTTATTTTACTTAGGTCTTATTTTGTACAGTGCTCCAAAAAAACTCATCACCCAGAATAACTTTTGATCTAATGATCGGAATTTCGCGTTCAAGGACTCAATCTTAATGGTCCGAGGCGGAAACCTCAAATATGCTTACTAGTTAGTGCAAACGATATTTTAAATTACCAAATCACACACAAAAAACGTACTTTCTCTGAATAAACACAACCTTTTTTTCTCGACGGATTCAGGTTTCTGACTCCCAAAATATAGGAGGTAGCCGCAATCTAGGAAATATGGTTCCAATAGCTTTGTGCCATTGCCCGGTACACATTTATCCGGTATGCCCTACATCAATGTTTTTTTTTAAGTTTCAGTGCCACTGCCTGGTATACATTTGCCCGGTATGCCCAACTCTGATGTTTTTATAAAGTTAAGTGCCACTGCCTGGTATGGATTTAACCGGTGGTCCAAACACTGATGTTTCTTGTAATCTATTCTTAGCAGATACTAATATATCGAATAAATGTAATAATATCAACGAAGACAATTATATCGAATCGGATCTAACAAATATTTCTGGCATTCGCCAAAGTGACTGTGTGATTGTTGACATTCACCGGTGAAAGTCGACATTCTCTTGCTTTCGGTCATTCATTGTAACATCTATATGGGCAGGGACTTTTATTTATATTTTAGTTACTCATCGGAGAATGTTTCCGATTCAATTATGACCACCCACAAGACGAGAATTAACAAACTTTTAACATAGAATGTTAGTTGGAGCTAGACTCATGTGGCATTCTATTTTAGACACTGTAGGGAAATTTAACATTCCTAGATCTACAGCGTCAAGATTGTGCCGAGCATACTTAATTTCAGACGTAACCTCTTACCATTGAAAACATAGAGGCCGAAACGCTCTTAATGTCCAAAACCACCGACGTGTGTGTAGAATTACGACGCTAGACAACTGGAAAACTGCAACTTGGTCAGTTTGATCAGATCTCAACTGATCAGAGCTGCGGGTATAGTTCGAAAGTGGTACGAACCCCACGAAATCAGGGACCCAAGTTGTCCACCAGGGAATGTACAATCTGGTGGTGACTCCATAATGGTGTGGGATGTTCCTTCCTGGCATGGACTGGGTCCTTTGTTCCGATAATTGACTGCAAATGGTTATTTTCAACAACTTCGAAACCAGTCGCGGCTCTGCATAGGCTTCATATACGTAAACAACGATGGAATTCGGATCTTGTTTTGAAGAACATTCTGAACGTTTCTTTCGAATTATTTTTTCACGTAAATTTTCCGGTATGAATTCAATCAAACATTTGAGGGATATAATCGAGAGGTCAGTTCGTGCACAAAATTCTGCACCCTTTTGCAACTTTTGCAACTTAGGACATGTTTTAAGGCTGCATGGCTGAATATTTTCGCAAGATTTTTACTACTTGTTGAATGCATGGCACGTCGAGTTGCTACATTTCGTAGAGCTAGAGGAGTTTCTACACGACATTAAGAGGTATCCCATATGACTTTTGGTACCATCAGTGTATATTTTCAAAATGTGTGAGAAAAGTGAAAACACACATTTTCATGTATAATCCACAAATAAACATTTATCAGACTGATCAATGTTTACTGGCTAATAAACCCCCCCCCCCAAAAAAAAAGAAACACTGATCAGATGGAGGTTTGCTGTGAAAATTAGGTGAATATGTTTAAATTAGCGCTGTATTTAAGAGGCTTGTGATATTATAATAACAATATGTCTTGCCTTAATTTTTTGATACAAGCTTCCCTTCGGCTAATTCTTTTATAACACTGATTCCAACTTCTAGCTTCATAGCGTTCAGCCTCTTGACGTTTCAGTTTGCTGTCATAAAGGAGATTTTCTACGAAGGTTACTCCACGGAAGCTCATTTCCAAATGCTCTTGTATCCTTCTTCCACTCCAAAACGTTCGGACTGTTATTTCAATCCTTCAGCCATTAAGAAAAAATATTGTTGCACACAATATGTCCAAATCCATTTCGGATAAATACGTGGGTAAAATTATTTACTAAATTTTTTTTATTAATTTATGCAACTTTTCCACGTGGAAATCCATTTCGGGCAAAAATCCGTGTTAAAATTATCTACTAAATTTTTTTTTTTTTTGTTAATTTGTATAATTTTTTCATGTGCAAATCTATTTCTTGCAAATCCGTGGCTAAAATTATGTGCAAAACAGGCAATTCATGTTTCTCTTTTCCATTTTATATTTTTTTCTAAAATATATATTTATTTTCTAAAATTATTTATCCAATAGTGACAACTTCTTTAAATTATCCAGTAAAATATTACCTTGCTCACATCCATTTCGTGCCCATCCTTGGTAACTAACAAATCAAACGCACTTCAGCAATGCAGTAAGAACGGCACTTTAAAACAGAACTCCTCTAGTTACACTCAATTTGCGCTTTTGTTTTTACATTCCGCAATCTGGCAATCTTGTTACGAAGATACTTTTTAAATCATTCTTGAAAAATTTCCCGTTCATGTAAGTACATTTGAATTCTCTATGCGCTTTATAGATTTAGTTTTATTCTGTTTTTTCTTTTTCTTTTATTTTTTTTCTGTTTTTACGCGTTATTTTTACTTTTTGTGTTCTATTTTATTTGTTGTAATTTTTGTAAAAAATTTTTTTGAGTGCACCTCACACTATTGTATTAATATATTTTGCTTTGACTGTATTCATACAATATCAGAAAGCACTCTTTTTTGCGGATATAATCGTGTGGGCTGATAAATAGATTATATATTTTTCGTTTTCCGGATTTTTAAAAAAATTTTATCCTTTTTTTCTTTCTTTTTTTCTCCCTGTTGTTCGTTATTTTTTTTTTTTTTATTATTATTATTCTTCCCCCCCCCCTTTCTTCTTCATATGCCTTTGTTTTATCTTCANACTTTTGAAAGAGCTATCGCGATTTTTGTGAATTTTCCTTAATTTATGATAACCAGTGTATATATATATATATAAAATTTTATTTCCAATGGCAGAGGGTTGACAGTAATAACTGAAGAACACAAAGAAGGATAAAGGGTAGAGAAACATTGTGATTTCCTCACAGGGAAATTCCACGAAGTTCAACAGTGGAGAACGTGGAGGCCATTCATAGAAATAAGGCCACAACAGAATAAACAGTGTGACTCAGACTCCAGGGCAAAGTGATGTAGATGCTAGGCTTAACAGTCATGTCCTGGGAAATGTAGGAAGTGTGCCGCAGCTGTCTAGGTTTGAAATTTTTTCAATCTTTGTTCTTTTCATTTATTCGGTCTAAAATTTCGTAGAGACTTTTGTAGTTTATTTTGAATATCTGTGACTAAAATAAAAACTTCCTCATAAATCTCGAATTCCTTTTGGAAAAAAAAATACTTTATAACCTTTATTTAGTAAGTTGATTAATTGCAAGAAAGCAGAAAATTCAGAAAGGTAATTCAGCATTTATGATTTTATTTAACCTAGAAATCCTTTAATTTATTTTGCGAAACATATCTTAAAAGGTATCGAATTTACTTAACAATTATGATCTCAAATTCTTACCTTCAGAAAAGATAATCTATTAAGCTTAAAAGTATTTTTGAATAGAAATACCCCGAGCCTTTTTCTTAGAAAATATTGTAAGCATTCGTATAAAATATTTATTTGTTCTAAAGTAAATCAATCGAATTTCATTAAAATAAATATAGCCTGCAAGCTTTCAAAGAAATTTAAGAGTCTTATATTATACAAACAAAACTATCTTACCTGGAAGAGTTACGCTCCTGCAGCCCTTGAAGTACTTTTTATTTCATTTTATTTTATTTTTGCCTTGATCAATGTAGAGTGTAAAAATAGAACGTTGCCATAGCAACCTGCTTTTGCAGCTGGTGTATAAAGTTGTAGTTTTGGATTTCTGAAACAATTCCATGAGTGATTGAGAGCAAGAAAATGTGACTTTATTAGTTTAGTTTGAAGAATATGCAAATCATCAAGAAGTTTACCTTTATGATTTACATATTACGGTTACATCCAAATATTACTAGTAAAGGAAATGAAGTCTAAATTCTTTCCACTTTTTTATTACCTCAAATTGTGAGTTTAAATATTGCCTAATAAATAGGCAATGAAGGGTCAATTAAATTTTTCGAGAAAAAAAGTAATCTTTTTAAAGTATATTTGTAAACTTACAGAGTTAAAAAGCAAAATTTCGTCTAAAAATTAATAAGTTACAATTTCACATGAGCTTCATATTCTTCTTTGTATGCCATTAAGGCAGAGGGGGTGCGATTGTTCTTGTTTTCCAGGGGTACCATCTATGGGAAATAATTCGACTTCTGCCACACCCATACGTCACACCCGTTTAGAGGGTGGACTGATTCATGCATCCATTCATTCATCCACAGATCGTAATTTTGATCTGAATGGGAGAACGATCAATCTCCAATCAAGTACTCCCAGAGGTATATATTTGTAATGGGAACATGGAGGACTTTGAGACTCAACAGATTTAGCGTGCATCAGTCACCATTTACTACACGGGGAGTCTTCGGCCGGCAGGAATCGAGCCCACGACCTCTTGGACATGGGCCCAGTGCCCTACTTTTAACTAATTCATTATATACAATTAATAGAAGGGAGGCGGTTTTCCTCTTAAAATTAATAAAATATATAAACGCCTATGCTCGAATAAGGTATCAGATAATATCTACGCTGTTCTCGGGCACTCAGTGCCACGCAGAGTCGTAAGGCAGTGGCGCTGTGGTCACACTTGCAAACGGGGTTCAAATAATAGCGATGGCTGTTCGAAATGAATTCCGCACCTGACTCGCACCTGCAGCAGTGCTAGATGGATGATGGGTTAGAATCCCGTTGCCGTCAAGCTAAGCATGGGAGGTTTTAGTGGTTTTCCACTGCATGTAACGCAAACGCGGGTAAGTTCCATAAATGTCTCCACAAAGACAAATGTCTCCGAATACTTAATCCAGGAGTTCTCTTGTTTTCTGGGTTGGGTTTTAAATTACAAGGTTACGGAGTTGAACATTAGTATTCATAAGCCCGAAATTGGGTCAGCTGTTCAACGACGGTTATAATATAAAATTGTTCATTGAAGAAAGATATGGACGAAACAATTAACAGTTAGAAAAGAAATTCTCAATTTTTTTTGCTCTTTTCCCATCATTGTTAAAAAGATCATTTCCCAGTTTTTGACTAAAATCCGAAAATTGAAATCCCATACATTTTTTTTCAGATTTAAATTATTTTCTAGAAGTTTTTTAAAAATTAAATTAGAAACGTTATTAAAAGGTGAATAAGGTGAACTTTTATTTACTGAAACTAAATACTTAACATCCTAAATAAAAGAAAACCTATTTCTCTCAATAGACAGATTTTAATTAGCATACCAGCACTGGAAAAAAAAATCTCCCGTTAAAATAGTCTGAAATAAATTATAACGATAAAAGCAGTTCCTAAATTGAGGATTGGATTTATTTTGTTTTTAAATTTCATAAGGTAAATTTATTAATTTGAAAGCAAGCTGTATTGAATATTAAGCTTTACAGATAAAAAATTTAATCCCTAATATTATTCAAAAACGCTTTCAGTTAATTTTTTGCACCTCCAGACCCCGCAATAAAACCCATCTAAATGAGAAAAATTCAGCACATTTTAATCTGCATTGAAAAATGTTTATTTAATAAGCTGTTGAAAATTTTAAATGGTGTGTTTTTAAACAACGCTTTTCAAACTCGATAATTCCATCAATTTTCATTCGATTTGGAGAAATTTCATAGTATTTTTATACTCAACATAGTTTCCGGTTCACGTGCTGAGTTTCAAATCGTGTTTACAGCCACTAGCCAAATTATTAGTCGCACTATAAGATTCTATGTAAAAATCTTAATTATCGGGTGATAGTATGCAGATTTATTATTTTTATGGGACTGAAACTGGTTTGCACTTGTTTATGTTAGTGTAGGGGAGAGTGGGATCAATTGTAACAGGGTACGATTGTAACAGAGCAAAAATTTCGAGTGTCGGGTTCTAGATTTGGTTCCTAGGTGGCGCACAAGGTGTATTTAATAAATCTACATGTACACCCCTGCTGGCAACCATTTTTATGTACTTTTGAAAGAGTTATGTCACAAAAGATATTTTCACGCTACGTAAGTACTTTTTTTGGTATTAGAATATTATATTGTAGCAAAGTAATTTTGTTCAAACAAACGAAAATTATTAACCGAATATGTAATTGGACACCTTAATTAACATTTCAATTAAAAAACAATTAGTTTTGTTAATTAACTAGCATTGTTTTTAACAAATGAAGCTGAAATAGCGTCTTGGGGACGATTGTAACACTAAGTAAAGAGATGATTGCAACTGAAAATAAATAATATTATGTTTACAAACCATTACTTAACTCATTAAGAGCCACCAATAGTTTCCTATATCATTTATGTTATGTTGCATGTGCATTATTTTATTTGTCACCTTTCACAGCATAAATTAAAATTTTTAACCCCTTAAAGTTAAAACTTTAACCCTTTAGGTCTCTCCTCATTATTATTTTTACTCCTAAAATATCACTATTATTTTGATCAATAAAAAATATATCACAACTATGATAATATGTATAATTAACTATGTTGTAGTTGAATTTATGAACTGTTACAATTGACCCCGTAAGTGGGGACAATTGTAACAAGTGCACGACTGTCAAAAATTGTTAATAACTAATATAATAACATTTTAAATAAGGTATTTATTTTTTTTCTAGTAAAGGATAGTCTACTTTACTCGTCTGTCAATTAATACTAATAATATATTGGATTTTTTGTTAGTTGAAAATAGTTAAGTAAAAAATGTTACAATTGACCCCACTCTCCCCTATCAATTGATCAAATTAAACGATTTATTATAAATTTGACGATAGGATAAATTCGACGATATATTATATAAAAATATAATATTTATTATATCAATCATTATATTAGTATATTATAATAATTAGATCAAATTATTAGACGCACTGTAGTTTTTTAATAATGACATGTTTTGCACGAGTTTATAGGCAATACTTTTATATTTAAACATACATGTAATGGATTTTTATTCAGAAGATTTTTTATATACTCAGATATTTCCTATTTTTTTTAACGTATTGCATTACTATGTTAATCAATCGATACAAGAGCGTAATGTTATGTGGTCAAGTTTGAATATTATGGATCAATATTAAGAGGAAATATAGGGTCATGTTGTAAAACAGAATATTGACTTTGAATTTCCTCATTTTAACGCAAATATACATACAGTGAAACCTGCCAAGTTGACCACCCTTGTAAGTTGGGCACCTGCATAAGTTGACCTCAATTATCAAGAACGGAATTTTTCCTATATAATATAAAGAAGCAAAACCTTTGCAACTTGACCACCTGTCTGTTTTGTATGTTGACCACTGAAATAAGTCAATTTTGTCTAGGAGTATTATGAAATTCTATTCTGAAACCCTCATAAGTTGACCAGAAAAAGAAAAAAAATTCAGAAAATTTTCTATCATTTTGGCAATGAATGTCAAAATTTCACTTGTTTGATGAAATAGTGTAAAAAGCTAATCTAATCCCTCTTGTGAGTTGACCATCAGGGGAAACTGTAGGGAGTCAGCTTTTGACCATTTCTTTAATCCGTTCATTGAAAACAGGAGTGTTAGTTGAAAAGTTGCTCTTCCAGCTGCAATAGTGAGCATTTGAATAAATGAATGCTCTGAAATATGTTTTGATCCTTTATTTATGATCTTTGATCTTTAAGTGTAGTAAATAAATTTTAAAGTTTTCAAATAATTTTATTTTGTTAAAGTTTTCAAATTACATGTTTTCGTGTTCTGATATTTAAAAAAATTATTTTTATTAAACACTTTACATGCATAACTTACGAAATATTTTTATTTTAAATTAGTTAAATATTAGAATTTTATGTATCAAGTTGAAATTCATTCAGGTTTAAACACATTTCTTAAGATATTAATTTGGATATTTTCTGAATGAAATTTTTAACTAAAGTAAAAAAAAAAAAATTAACATATAGCAACATGATATAGGAAACGAAAAAGTAAACAAAGACCCACCCCCTCTATAAGTTGACCACTTGTCTAAGTTGACCACTAAAACAATGCACCGCAAGTGGTCAACTTACACAAGTTTTACTGTATATAGTAACCTATAGGGCCACATTGTGGGCCCCCTATTAAGCCTATAACTATTTCGTCTGGTAGGGTACACCTAGTATCCGGTACCAGTTTGAATATTATGGGTATAAGGTGTGATATAGGAACATGTAGCAATACTGAATATTAACTTCGAATTTAATCATCTTAACGTTATTATATAAATATATACATACACAGTAACATATTAAAATTTTTCTTGTGTTGCTCAAATTCGGAATTAGGTGATATTACGTTACGTTTATATAATATCTTTTTCATACATATATTGTAATGAAAAATTTTGGTTGAAGTATTACTATATTATTAGACTCAATACTATAAAGTATATTGTTTCTAGTACTTTAATGTGTTCGTTTTTAGTTATCTATTCTGTTGTATATGGGTTTCGATGTTAACGCAGGATTTAAAAATGTGATAATGCAGGATTTAAAATAAAACCTATTATTAATTAAAAAATAATTTAGAAATAAAATCCCATTGTGTTTAAACATAAACGTACTGCCTATAAACTCGTGTGAAACATGTCATTATTAAAAATCAACAGTGCGTTTAATAATTTGAACTAATAAATAACATTCTAATATAAGACCTGATATAATGAATATTCTATATTTATATAATATGTCGTCTAATTTATCCAATCGTCGAATTTATATTATATATCGTCTGATTTATCCAATCGTCGAATTTATATATCGTCTGATTTATCCAATCGTCGAATTTATATATCGTCTAATTTATCCAATCGTCGAATTTATATTATATATCGTCAACTTTAACCCATTCATACAGGAACGTAAACAAGTACAAACCGGGTAAAAACAATAAAGCTGTATAGATTATCCCCTTATAATTAAGATTTTAGATAAAATCTTAAAATGCGTTTAATAATTTGGCCAAGGACTGCAGTTTAGCAGATTTTCACAATGATACAATGATTTGTTTCTCATGATTGACTGTGAAAAAAGGAAATCCAATTCCTGGGAAAATCAAAAGCAACATTGTTATAAAATATATGGGAAGCTGAAACCCAACCATTACTCACTACAGAAGATAACAGATATCAAATTGCGCGATATCTCTTAAATAATGTGACCATTTAAAAGATATATGTATTTAACGGTCTCGTGACAGTTACTTTTGATCAATACAGAAAGATTTATACTGAACTAAATCATTTAAGATACTCATCTGAGATCTTATTTAAGATACTCGACCATGATGATTGTGTTCTAATTTAACGAGCGAGACAAAGACAATGATAAGGAAAATTTACTACCAGATTATGATACTTGTATTAATTGGAGAAGTGTATTGATTATGTAATAAAGGAAAGACCACCCCTACAGTCACTGGCCGAATTATTAGAATGTGAAATTGTAATTATAGGGTGATATTATGCAGATTTATTGTTTTTATGCGACTGAAACCGGTTTGCACTTGTTTACGTTCGTGTATCAATTGGTGAAATTAGACGATATCTAATATAAATTCCACAATTGGATACATCATACGATATATTATATAAATATAGAATATTTATTATATCAGGTATTATATTAGTATATTATAATAATTAGATCAAATTATTAGACGCACTGCAGTGTTTTAATAATTGCATGGTTTTCATTAGTTTTCATGCAATACTTTTATGTTTAAGACATGTAATGAATTTTTGTTCAGGAGATTTTTTATATACTTCTTACTTGTATTTATTTTTTACGTTTTGCATTACAATGTTTACCAATTGATACACGAACGTAAACAAGTGCCAACCGCGTAAAAAAACAATAAAGCAGTATAGTATCACCTGATAATTAATATTTATTTATAGAATCTTATTGCGCGTTAGCTCTTTAGATAGCTCTTTTTGACGATACAATCTCATTTTGCTGTCAGAGTGGAGTGCATTAAAGTTGATGCTATCTATGATTTACTCCTAGAGTTGAAAATTAAAATGGGGAAAAAGTTATTTTAGAAAAAACAAGCGTCATAAGTAAAAAAAAATCCCTTCTCTTCTTATAAAACTAACTCATTTTTATGACATAAAAGTAAATGCTAACTTAAACCAAAAACATTATTGTTTATTTATTTAAAATAACTTTATCCTTTATAATTGGTAAATTTGTTTTATTACACATAATTATATCAGTTGGGATCATTTTTATGGATCTTAAATTTCATGCATCGATTCGTCTTTTCCTGACGCCAACTGAAGCGGAATTTTCGCACTAAGAAACTGTCNGAAATCCAACTCCTGGGAAAATCAAAAGCAACATTGTTATAAAATATATGGGAAGCTGAAACCCAACCATTACTCACTACAGAAGATAACAGATATCAAATTGCGCGAAATCTCTTAAATAATGTGACCATTTAAAAGATATATGTATTGAAAGGTCTCGTGACAGTTACTTTTGATCAATACAGAAAGATTTATACTGAACCGAATCATTTAAGATACTCATCTGAGATCTCATTTAAGATACTCGACCATGATGATTGTGTTCTAATTTAACGAGCGAGACGAAGACAATGATAAGAAAAATTTACTACCAGATTATGATACTTGTATTAATTGGAGAATTGTGTTGATTATGTAATGAAGGAAAGACCACCTCTACGGTCACTGGCCGAATTATTAGACGCACTATAAGATTCTATGTAAAAATCTTAATTATCGGGTGATGGTATGCAGATTTATTATTTTTACGCGACTGAAACCGGTTTGTACTTGTTTACATTCGTGTATCAATGGGTTAAATGAGATGATTTATAATATAAGTTCCACAATTGGATGCATTAAACAATATATTATATAAATATAGAACATTTATTATATCAAGCATTATGTCAGTGTATTATAATAATTAGATCAAATCACACTAAGAAACTGTCACCGATTAAAATTAAAATCATTGGCGCAAAATCGTTAACATTTTTGAAGTCAATCGAGGTAAATTCTAAAATCGACAAACCTCCATCGACGGCCATTTTACTGTGGAGCGAAGATTGGTCGCAACCGAGAGGTTTCAGGTTGAAAATTACTTCTTGCCTGGTTATAACTTCCTGGTTGCCAATTTCTTCACCTGGCAAGCTGATATGGCTACGAAGCACAGTAGATAGGTAATATGATTTCCCTGATTCAGGTAAAATTCAATCCTGGATTCAGCTGCCAAAAACACTGCTGAATGAGGAAATAGAAGTATTTGTTTTCTAGTTTTAAAGTGTTGAATCTCTTGCAGGCCAAATGCATCATGAACTTTTTAATGACTGAATAAATCTAAGTACGAGAATTGTTGAATATTTGAAGAACTTAGCCTTCCTAAGCCGTCTAAGTGATACAAAGATCAGTTAAAATTTCAAGAGTTCAAAGAGCTAAATATACGAAGAACCATCTATGGAACTATTTTTTCAGTAAATTAATTTTCTCTTAAATGAAAAAATCTAACAGCATTGATTGTTTTAATTTTATTTTATGGTATTACACAGCTTGCCAAAATTGTTTTAAGAAGTACTATTAAGATTTGTAAGCATTGTAATTGAAATCTGGACTTTCTGGGACTAGCAATATTGTAGAAGCAAATTATGGAATAAAAAGTCATAATTTCATTTTTATGAATGAAATCGAGCTTCAATTGATTTTACATTAATAAAATGTTACGGATTAAAATAAAATTCTTATCAAAAGCTTGATAAAGATGAAGAGATTGATTTTAAAAACCAGATTTTTTCCAATGTTTTGTGATTGGGACTTTTTACGTTAACGACGCAGTAAAGAGATCCAAATTGAAATTTAAGCAGTCTAGCTAGCCGAAATTTAATCCAGATTTAATCGGGAGCAGTATCTTGTTTACTGCTGCCAACAATCATAAAGGGTAGGCTCAGGGGATAGAGCCTCAGCCTTCCTTTCAATGAGGTGAACCGGGTTCTAATCCCAGCGACAGCTGGTCGATACGAATTCCGCATATTGCTTGCACCGACCACAGTGTTGATGTAAAAATATCCTCAGTGGTAGACGGATCATGGGTTAAATTCCCCTTGCCATCTTCTCCCAATACTTGATCCAGGAGTTTCCTTGTCTTCTGAATGGGGTTCAAAATTGCAATACGGAATCGAACACTGATAGTGGTAAACCAAACATTGAGTCAACTGTTTAATGACGGTTAGAAAATGAAACTATATCAATAATCTTTATCTAAATGGGAAAAAATATTCTCAAAATGGGCAATTTTTTTTCAAAAATCACTTAACATTATTTTTAATATTCAGCTTATTTTCCGTTCTAAACTCACGTAATATATTTCAACAGGATGGTAAATATAGTTTAAAGAAATTTAACTTGTGATCTTTCTATTAACATTATCGAAAACATTTTTAAAAAGCACTCTTAAATGTTAAGAATAAAACTTGCTTCTATAATTAAACATAATGATCCGGACTCAAAAATATACGTTCACGTAAAAAAAAAAAAAAAAGAATCTATCATACTAAAAGTAATGAAAACCTTTACATCCAATATCACTATGCCATTTTTATTCGAAGGCTTAAATCTCAGACCATGCATCAAGTATTTCCCAAGGATAATCTTTCCCACTCTGATTTCTGGCATGTTAACGTTTGCCTGATTTCTTCTATTGTTTACTAGACTTCAGTCAACCGAGCATCCGAAAGCAGTATACAAGTAAATATTGTATCCAGCTATGCAATATATCTTTCTGTATTGTTTTGAATAAAAACAGAATACTTTAGCATCTCAATATAAGATATAGTACTTCAAAAATACAATATATATATATATATATATATTTATAAATACAGAAAGAAAAAAAAGAATTAAATCATATAATAAAAAGTGACTTGTATAATTACACAATTTCATTTATTTATACTGCAATATTTCATAAATTAATAATCCCTTAGAATATCTGGCTTTACATCTATAGCAATTTTTGTAAAAAACTGCAACTATGCAACAAGAGTAATCATTACAATTCTTACTTAAAAAACTCAACAAATAGGGGAAAAGTAAATAAATGTAACTTCTATTATCACCCTTATTCGTTTTCTTGTTTTCAAAGAATACAGTTTGCTTACATATATTTAAAAAAATTATTTCTTTGACACAATACACATTCATACTTTATTTGACTTCCATTTAACATCGTAAAAAAAGCTATGATTGAAAGACTATTCAGAATAAATCTATACGCTGAATAAAACTTTTAGCCTTAGATGATTTTCAAATCAATCTTCGGTACCTTTTTTCGAAAAAAAAATGAAACACACACAAAAGAGTTATTTCAAATACGGTATTAGATCATCATTTTTCATTTTCCTTTCTGTCCATCAAAGATCGAATACTATGTAATTACTTTTCATGATACATTTATTCTTCAACTATTTTCCTGAGAACTTAGGCACAAGTTGTATTGTATATAAACTGATATTAAATTCTCTAGTTAATTCAGATTCACTTTATATCTCTTTAATGGTGGGAGCAATCAAATTGTATTCAATAATATTTTTAATATCAGTTACGGACGAAAAAGTAACTAAAATCATGAAATTAGGAAAACAGTAATCGTTAACGAAACAGCACAAACATAAGATAGTAATAACTTTGTAATATTTCTATGTATTCAGTTATTAGTTTATGAGAAGGGAGCTTTACTATTTCATTAAAAAAATGGGTTGTAATAATTTAATGCATGCGAAAACATAGAGTAATTATTTGGAATTTATTTACTTTAAAATTACTTTAAAGTTAAAAGATAGCTGAAATAAACTATGATTTTGTTCCCTTTTTCACCATGTTATATTATGAATGTTCTTTATTAGAGGATTAAGTATTTTGAATTGCAGAATTTTTGGTAACCATATACTTTTATGCGCATAAAATGTTTAAAAGAAATGTCCTTATCTTAGTTGCAGGATAGATATAAGCATAAGATTATGTTCTCTCATGGAATGCTGATGCAGTTTCAAACGGGAATAAGACCCAAATTGGTATGCAAAGTATGCAGATATACATCTAAGCTGTTTGCCCTATACACACAATAACATTAACGCATGAACATTTTTAAACATAAATTGAAAGCGAAAGAAAATTAAAAGACAGTCATTTAGTAATTATTCTACTAAAAACTTATATTGAAAAATACAGCTATCATAAAAACAAAAATACTTTGATAGGATTATTAGTGCTGATTTCAATAGGTATAATGGTGGGTCCATTACTTACATTAAAAACCATATTTATTTATTAGTTACATTTTGGTGAACAGACTAGGTATCTCTGACAAAAAAATACAGCTATATTTCTTTATTCAATTTCAAAACTCTCACGTTTAATCTGCTAGAAACTTAAATTGGGAAATACGGCTATTTCAAAAACAAAAATAGCTTGCTGACCTTAGTGGTGATGATTTTTGTAGGTTTATTGGAGAGTCCAAAACATACTATAAAAACCATAATTATTTACAGTTACAAATAGGGAGATCAGACTATCTATCTGTTACAGCGGAAATAAAAACGTATCAAGCTATATTTTTAATCAATTTTGCAACGATCAGACTTATACACTTTTATCTCTAAAACCGAATAACTTCAAAATTATAAAAAAAGAACCCCTTATTAAATTGTTCTTTAAATATGAATGTGATCTAAACTATACTAGTTGAATTATCTACGATGTGATGAAAGTGTTTTGAGACAACTAACTCTCATATTTTATTATACCAATTTGGAGTTTATTTTTTATTTTATTTTAATTTTCTTTCAATAAATAGATTATGCAGTTTATTATGCCACAAATTCTTTTCTAAAAGAAGTACTTAGATCTAATAAAATCCTGNCACAGCATATATATATATATATATAGTTTTACCCAATTGAAACATTCGTGGACGTCTATGCTTTCTGGGAATTCCAATAGATTCAGAACATGTGAGTTATTTGGGTAGACTTCCACATAGAGAGACGTGGTTCTCGAAAAATAACGCTAAATCCATGCGCTCGAAAACGTAACTAATTTTAAATATTATACAGTTTAAAGTAATTATTTTTCTTTTGACTTCGTAGTTCTGTTAACTGTATGAAGCTCTTAAATTTATATTTACTGGATATTTAAAAGCAATAGTCAAAAACGTGCAGGTCCACATATGTGTACGGAAGTTGAAATTTATGACTGAGTAGTAGTCAAGTGAAATCTCATAGTATTGTGAATATTTAATTTTATATCTATTTAGTTAATATTTCATGCGTATTTAAATTGTTTTATATTATGGTTCATACATATATTTGATAACTTTTTTTCGGTTTCTTCCATAATTTTGAAATTTTACCACGAAGAATTTTTATTTCGGATATTAGATTCTTTTCAATAATTAATTGAATAATTTTTCAAGAACATAATTTGTCATTATTTTACTGATTTTCAAAATTTAATATTTTCTGAACAAGCTAAAGACTTAAATTAATATTTTACTGAATTTGACTGAGTAGTTATTGATATTGATAATATTAATATTATAACAATATTAATATTGGACCAGGTATTATATTACCGGGTAATAGCGTACCGTACTAGAGGAAATAATTATAGGATTATTAGGGGGCCTAGAATGTGGTCCTATAAATTACTGTGTAGGTATAGATATAAGAGTGCGTTACATAGCGCTAAAATGTTAACAATATTAATATTAACAATATTAATATTATTAATATTAGTATTATTATTATTATTAATATTATTATTTATAATATGAATATGATTAATATTAGTATTAATATTGACTGCGTAGTAGGCAAGGGAAATCTCATACTATTACGAATATTTAATTTTATATCTATTTAGTTAATATTTTATGCGCATTTGAATTGTTTTATATTGAAGTTCATCCATATATTTAGTGGCTTGAACTTTTTTTGTGTCTTTCCATAATTTTGAAATTTTACACCCAAGAACTTTTTTTACGTATAATTCTTTTCAGTAATTATTTATTCTACGTGGTTTGTTTACATATTTAAAAAAAGTTTATACCCATTTAAATTCCTGGTAATCGGATTGCTGAGTCTTATTTAATATTTGCTGACAATTATAAGTATTGAATTTTTGTTTGGCGTACTTTTTTTCCTCTTTTAGGGTCTGTTTGTGACGACCATTTAAACGATATTAAGACCATTTCGTCCTTCACTTTTCAGAAGTATTTTCCGACAATGTATATTTTATATAAAATGTAAAAGTGTATTTGTGTGCGGTTTCAGCAGTCAACATTTTTAAGCTTATCTAAAAATAGATGTGTTACCTTAGAAACCGTCTGTGAAAGTGTCTAGGGATAACTCGGAATCTCATACAACAGTTTTTAACAGCTACAAACATAACATTTCTAGTGTGAAAAAAATATTCATTTTTTCTCTTAAGTCACTTGAAAAAAAAATATTTCTAAAATCTTCTTTTCTTTCTTTACTATTTTTTCTGTTTAAAGTCACTTGAAGAAAAAGGTTTTTAAAATTTTCTTTTCTTTCTTTATTATTTTTTTTTGTTTTGTTTTAAGTTACTTGAAAAAAAAAAGATTTTTAAAATTTTCTTTATTTATTTAGTTTCTAAAATGAAATGCACACAAGAGATCATTTCCGATTGTTACAAAAATTAATTTTTGAAAACAAACTATTTCCTTTTTCCCTCATTGTATTGTGCAGGGTGTTCCGCAAAGATTACTTTTAAATTGTATTTTCGGAATCATCCTTAAAAATGAAAAGAATGAGGCTCAAATTATAACTAGACATGATGAAACATGGGCCCAGTGCCCTACCAACCAGGCTATCCAATATTTTGTAACTGGACTTGATTTATTTGAAAATATTAAGTGTGGAATGTAATTTTAACTACCCTACGATGCGTGATACTGACAGGTTCCTAATGTGAAAACTATAGCCACACAAGGGGGTGTTAAAGGCCTATAGGAAAGAATTGAGACTTTTTGGAGAATTTTACATACGAACATTATTTTCAATGTCGAGTGCACATTAAAATTAATTATTAATTGTTTATGATTTAAATTGTTAATTGCTTAGGACTTAAAACTTATATATATTTATATCTGCCTCCACTAAATGTTATTAAAGCACTTATTATTTAAGAATTTTATTGGGAAAAAAGCTCTAAAAATAGCTGTAATTTTTTTCCTTCTGTTTTAGAAATCTTACCTATTTTATTTTAATTTTAAAAAAAATATTTTTACATTTTTTAATTCTTTATCTACATATTATTACGCATCGAACATATTGTTGTTTTAAAATTGCCTATTTAAAATTTATTTACTATACTCTACTAAGGAATTCGTAGAAAATAATTATTTGTCTTTTTGAAGCATAATATCTTTTTCTTATGATAATGTAATGGTGAGGCTTGTGCAGCCCTATATCGTTGTTTGCATCATTAGAAAAAGAGTTAAGGGACAAGAGCAATAAAAAAAAATTGGTAGTCTTAATGATCGATTAATGCCAATTCCCACTACCTACATCTCATAACCGCGCCAACTCTTCCAGATATTTGGGACAATTGTATTTTCATATTCCAAGTTCCAAGTTTAAGTTAGATGAAATTAAGTTTAAGTTTTTAAGTTAAATAAATATTATTGGGAGACTTCTTATTATTTCAGACAGATAAAGAAAATTCTCATTAACTATCATCATTTAAACTCATGAAAAGGAAAATCAAGAAAGAAATTAATCTGTTTTCAAATTTTTAGCAAATAGAAGAATCTATTTTTTTTGTATGTGAAATTTAGAGAACAAGCATATTAATATAGTCCCCCTTAAAAATAGAGCTATTTTCTCTCTTTATAATTCTAATTTAAAACTGCATTTTTTAAATTCGATACTTGTCCATTTTTCCGGTGAATAGTTGCCGTTGCAAAGTTACCGATTACAAGAAAATTCATTTTTTTAAATTTAATTTTTTAGGTGTTAGCCATTTTTTAAGTTTAAAAAATAAACAAATAAAACAACGGGATTTATTAGGGCTGGTGAAACTGAAAAATGCCTTTAATTTGTTCAAGCATTTTGAACAAAACATCAAATGAAATAATGAATAAATAATTAAAAGAAATACTTTATCGTAGAAGTGTGTTAATAAAAAAAACTGACAGATAAACATAAAAAATTTCAAAACCTATGCTTGTACTTATTTTTTGTTATGGAATAGACGTGTAATTTTTCACCATAAAAAAAAAAACAAGTATTAGATATATTGTACTAAATTTATGATTTTAAATCTGCTAATTGTAATTTTCCAACTTTTTGAATTGATTTACTTGAAGTTATTTTAATTTAATTTTTTTAACCCTTATTATAACAATAAAAATATTCACTTTGTTGTAGATTGTTAAAAGAAAAATCTCAAAACTCAACTATTGTTTAAAGTGCAACAATGAGTCAGTATTGTTTAAAGAGATACATTAAACTAGTGATTATTGTCATTCCAAACTTTGTATTTGGGGCGCTATCTTGATTTTTTTTCAAGGAGATTTGAAAATTGATTATTTTTAAGTCATGAAGTGGCTTAAGAGATTGAGGCGATATTTCGCCAATTTGAGCTCTTGCTCTGGATGCAAGAGTGATCATGCTGGGGATTTGGATGACAGGAAAATTGTCAAATATTATCAGAAGCTTGCCAAATATTATCGAAAGCGTGCTGTAATTCTGGACACAGTTCATCCATGGGCTTTCCCATTTGTGTCCGTCCAGACGCAGACTGATAATATTTATTGGACAAACCTCTCAGTAAATGCTCAGACGCAGACTGGTGATATAGAGTAGACAAACCTCTCAGAAAATGTTTCGGATTACGGATTATGGATACAGGATTATGGCTTAAGGATTATGGCTTCAGGATTATGGATAATGGATAAAGTGTTAAGGTTAAGAGATAAAAAACTTTCAAAAGTACGTACTAGTGAGTTTGATTAAAGTATCATTACTGTGTGTTACTCCGGAAAATGTGCTGTAGCTCTAGACATGCCTTATCCATGGGTTTTCCCATTTGTTCCGGCTGAGACGCAGACTGATGATATTGATTTGACAAACCTCTCAGAATATGTTTAGGATTATAGATTGAGGATTATGGATTAAAGATAATTAAGAATTATGGATTAAAGATTATGGATTAAGGATTATGAACTATGGATTAAGGATTATGAACTATGGATTAAGGATAGAAGGTTAAGGACAAAGAATAAAGAATTAAAATAAAGATTTAAGGTTAAATAATTATGGATAAAGAATAAAGGATTGATATAAATGGATTACAAATCAGAGACGGCTTAGATTGAAAAACAAAATTTTAAATTCCAACTAGTGTGTTCATTCAAATTTATTGTAAGTATTTGTTTACTTAATATATTTTTAATGTATCTGTATGTAATTAATTAATTAGTATACTTGAATATCATCACATGGGTTACTATAAGTCTTCTTATTTCGTTTTTTCACATACTTACTTTTAAACAAAAATATAACAAATAGATTTTTTACTCCCAAATTGAGTTGGAACTAATTAACAAAGTAAAGACTTTTTTGAACCGTTCACTAATTTTAATAGAAAATGAATACAAATCCTTTGTTAGACTATTGTAAATCCCAAGCTCAAGAATCTACAAATAAAGTGACACTGCAAATTAGCAAGAAAACATAGTTTTGCATATTAAAACATGAAAAAATATTTAGATTTCAAAAAATTAGAAGGACATTTATTTTTGCTTTTCGTGAAAAGAATTTTGAATGCTAAGAATTTTAATTTAACACCTTAACCAGCAACAGCAAGTACACCGAAGTATCCTCGTTTCATTAGCTTGAGAAGATTTTTTTCTTGATGTTTGCACGCTCTTAAACAAGAATATTATTTCTCTCGTGCTTGACTTTATGGGGTATGTTTACGAGAAATTTAAAATTCGCCATCAAATTGAAAAAGGAAAAACAATTATCACATGTTGGTAACAGTTTACTAAGGGTAATATTTCCCAAATTTTTATCACGTGACTGGAATCATTAACAGTGGGAAGTATGGAGGTAAACAATTCACTCAGCAAAATTATGATTTATAAGAACTCTGGGTTACATGGGCCAAAAGTTTTAAATTCCTCGAAACCCTTAAAATACTCTCAAACAAGGTAAAATCTATATTTTAAGCCCAAAAATACCCACAAGTCTTGTTTTGTTTGTTCAGCATACAAATCGTAAAACACATTTGTGTGGTTGAAAGTTGTTCCTAAATTGACGACTGTGTCATGATATGGAAAATGCCGAGCAGACAGCGGAGGGGGGATTATGGGAGCTACGATCAAGCACATAGCCCAACCCTTAAAAAAGGTGCTTTTGTAGTTGGCAGGTGAATAAAAATAAACCTGAAATTTTTTTTAAAGTTTTTTTGCCTGTATTTTAATTTTTGGACATGAATTTGATCAACCTGGTTTTATCATTCTCCTAGAAATCCAAATATTTTAAATTTTTGTAAATATTTCTAAGCCTTTTACTCCGAATTGTTGAAATCTTGCAATTTGCTCGCTATATTATACTGCATTAGTTACATTTTATAAAACTCGCTTTTTTAATTCTGAATTTAGTTTCTTACGAAAAATTTACTCTTATAACTTTATTCGAATTTCTTTATTTATATCATATTCATAGTATATTTTTATTTCATTTTTACTACTTTATTCTATTTAGTTTCGTATCTATTTATTGTTTTCGTTGGCAATAAATAATACTTTCAGCATTTACTTCCCAATTGTAACTTAAATTAGTATCGAGCATAATATTAATCCCCCGATTCAAATGTCTACACTCTAGCTAGTCGGAAAGAGTATGAAATTAAATTTCATAATTGACGATAAATTTTATTTGGCGATAAAAAAGATGGTATAAAAACAATACTTGTTGTAGTTAGAAAACAATTGAAACTTGTACTGTCTCTCGGTATACTGACCCGACGATGAATTAACTAATTTTGTTTGGAGCGTTTCCGGATTGGAGCAACAAAAAAAAATCTTTCTACGCCATTAGAATCAGTTCCCTTTCATAACTGTCGAAGCATACTTTAGAATTCTGTTTCGTGTTTCGAATCATGCTTCAAAAACCCTGTTGTTTAAATGATCATATACTTTACATTCCACACAGTACTGCACTGTATATTACATCCAGTATACTAAAGTGTTTATTTTTATACAGTCCATTTGCCATTTTTACGAATTCTGATTTTATTTGTCTTTAGGTTAAAGGTTGGACCAGTGTAGGATGACGGATGGTAACTGGCAAACGAAGAAACTAAAAATGTTTGCAGTCATTAAAATGGTGGTTCAAAACTGTTGAACTTCTTGCAAGCCAAATGCTCCCAAAACTTGCCAATGACGCAGTAAATGGACTCAGTACAAGGCTTCAATAAACCAAAGAAAACAGAAATAATTGAAAGGCTGTGCGGTTTAGGTTATAAAACCAACATGAATTTTGGATGAGAATCCAACAGTTTGAAGAACTACACATACTTAATTTCTGACAAATGAAAAACTTTTAGGGTGTTTGTTTTCGCCATGTAAAGTATCTTTATGTTAATAAAAAACTTAAAATGATTCTATGTTTTCGTTTTTATTTTACGATATCATACGGATTTTATGAGTTGTTTGATTATTGCTATCATTTAAGGTTTATAAACATTGTAATTATGTTCACAAAAATGTCCCAACTGGGAGTTAAGGCTTTTTGGGACTACAGCAGCAAAATTTAAATAAAATAAACTGAATCCATTTTTTTTAAAAATGCATAATTAAAAATCGATTACATTTACTAAAGCAAACAGGTAAAAAAGATACGAACATTAAAATAATAATTAAAAAAATTTTTGTGTTTAAAAATCATTTTGAAACATCAAAATTTAGATGGATTTTCTTCTTTCCTGAAATATCGCGTTTTTTTCCGGAGATAGTACAGAAATCCTTGAAACTTATACGTTGTTGTTTCTACTGCTACTTGCCAATAACAACAAGCCAGCTTGGTGAAAACAAACGAATTTAAGGCAGAGGGTGCCTTTCTTGTTTTTCAGTGGCGCTATCTATGGTCAAGAATACGACTTCAGCCACACACATGTCAAAACCCTTTTATTGGGTGGATCCATTCATACACCCATTCATCTATCCACAGATAGTAATTTTGACCTGAACCAGAGAACGATAAATCTCCAATTCTGTACCCCCAGAGGTATGATTTGCTATTGGGGATTTTGTGACCCGACAGATTTAACGTGCACCAGTCACCATTTACTACACAGGGAGTCTTCGGTCTGCCGGGATTGAACTCTGGTGACTCAGAGGATTGAGCGTTCGCCAATCAATGAGGTGAATCGAATCTGGGTTCGAATCCCAGCAATGGCTGGTTGATACGAATTTAGCACCTGGCTCTCACTGACCTGAGTGCTGATGTAAAATATCATCAGTGATAGACTGATCATGGGCTACAGTCCCCTTGCCGTAGAGCTAACTTGGGTTTTTTGTGGTTTTCCTCTCCATGTAACGTAAATACGGGTTGATCGTCTATGGAAAATGTCCTCTATGAAAGCTAATTTCTTCCAGTACTTGATCCAAGAGTTCCTTTGTCTTCTGGATTGGGGTCAAAATTACAAGGCTGCGAAGTTGAATAATAGCAGTAGTTGTCATCAGAAAGTATTTGAAACTTGCATTAGCTTCAAAGACTAAACTAGAAAAAATTCGAGCAGTCAGAAGTTTGATCTGATGATAGATTTCACTTGTAGTTATCACAAAAAGCTGGAAACTTGTGCCGTTAATCAGTATACAGTTTCAATAAAAATTTTAATGTCCTATTTAGAACTCTAAATTTTGTAATTTATTTAACTTTATAAATTTAATTTGATTAAGTCTATTTTTTTATTTTTGGTGGGAAGGTGGATGGGATTTTCCAATTTTTTTTTTACCGTAAAGAGTTGGCCATACGTTTGAACATATAAAGCTTACAAATAACCAAATTTTTAAATTCTGAGTTCACAACTACAATTAAATCACTTCAATATGAATCTTGTTGCTTGATTAGCTTATAGTTTTCATGTGTATTGTGATCATTATGATGAAAACTGCAATTTGTGATTTGAAAGGTGTTTAATATAGATATGTGTGATTCTTAAATGATTTCGATGAGAATTGCAAATCTCTCTCTTGTAAATCGCAATGCGTGATTTGTAAACTACTAGAATGAAAATTGTGAGGCATGATTCTGAAATTACTTTAATGCGTACCACGTTACATGATTCAGAAATAACTTTAATTTAAATCATGATGCGTGAATCCGGATGAGTAATTTGCAAATCTCTTTAAAGTAATATTCGATATGCGATTCATTAATCACTTTCATTTAAATGGCAATTCGTAGAACATTTTGTATGAATCCGTAAATCAAGAATCAGTTAAATGTTAATCACGATGTTTATTCAGTGAAACCTGTGGTACTAAATATTATTTATTAGCAGTAAGAACTAATTGTAAAAATTTGATTATAAATGATAAAAAAACTAATCATCCTTCGTACGTAACCTAAAAGAAAAAATTGGATAACAATATTAACCTGTCGTAATAATGCAGTTAACGCATTGAACATATTTCTAAATCGATTAAACACTATATATCATTCGAAAACTATCACTACAAAACCAAAAGTTTGCTAGAATTTTCAGCTTTCAAAACATCAGGGAGATGAACAATAATCTGGTGTGAAAAAGTTAGGAGAAAAAAAGTTTTTCATCTTCTTTAACCCTTTTCACTTTAAGCATTAAAAATTGCTTCTGTCAGAATTTCTATAATTTTCCTTTGAATTTATTTATTATTTTTTTACTGCTTTTTTGTAAGAAAGATAAGTATTATTTTAATTCCTAAAAAATCAAGTACTTTTCAAGTACCCTATGGCAGAATTCAAGGACTTTTGAGGGCCCGGATTTTTTTCAACGAAATTCAAGGACTTTCAAGGTTTTTCAAGTACCGTCGTATTAGAAAACTAATAATTTTTTATATTGATATTTCTACTTTCTATTAACTTTGTCTCTTTGCAAATCTGAACTTGATTATAGTCATTTTATTTTGCAGGCTATGTCTATCAACCAAGATTTCTATATTCGCGGTAAAATGGAATTTCTAACTGATTTGTTCAAATGAAATGGAGAAAAAATTGTAACATTTGAAATTAAAGATAAATTATTAAAAAATATCATTTCAAAAATCTAATTACGATAGTCTAATGTATCTGACACCGTATTTACAAACTTAAATATCAAAACGTGTTTTTTTTTTGAATAACAGTATTTAACTTTTTTAAAAAATGAATTTTTTTTTAATTTCCCGATGTTTTTTACACAATGTGAAGGAATAAAGAGAAGTAATTTTACTTTTTAACACAATACAGTATACTCTCGATATCTCAAAATTTAATTTTCGAGATAGCGAGTTTTCGAGATAAGAAATTCAGAGACTAAATAGGTTATAAAAAGCAGAAATATATATTCTAGAATATTTCTCTCAAAAGTAGATGTCAAGAAACATAAGAATAACTACCAATAAATATGTATGCAATGAGAGTTGACAATATTTCTAAATACAATAAAAATAATTTTATTTTTAAAAGTGAGACAAAATTAATTATGCATTAAATAGAAAAGAATTGGTGTACGATCATCATAATCATAGTTGGCCAGACTAACCAGTGTGGGCCAATGCCTTCCTCCGAAGATTTCTCCATAATGCGACTTCCGATTTATCTTTGATCTCCAATTCTTTTCATTAATTGCAAGAAAATAGAACTCCACCGTGTCATCCCATCTCAACCGCGGCCTTCCCCGCTTTCTTGTCCCAGTGGGTTTAAAAAACAGCTTCTTTTTTATTGTATTGTCGTCACTCATTCGAATCACGTGGGCCATCCAATTCATTCTATTTATTTTTATGCATTTAATAAAATCGGGTTGTTTATAAATCTTGTACAGTTCAAAGTTAAGTCTCCTTCTCCAGTTATTGTTTTCACATTTATGCCACCGAGTATACTTCGCAAAATCTTTCTCTCAAATGCTGCGAAAAGATTTTCCTCCTGTTATGTCATGTTCCAAGCATCAGAAGCGTATGTCAAGACTGGCCTGACAAGAGTTTTGTAAATTAAGAGCTTTGTTTTTCTAGAAAGAAACCTAGACTTAATAAATCTTCTCAGCCCATAGACAGCCCTATTTGCCAGATAGAGTCGGGTTTTTTTTTTATTTCAGGAGTCATTCTGTTGTCAATAATAGTTGATCCTAAGTAAATAAACCTCTTTACTGTTTCAAATCTATAAGAATCTATTTCAAGATAGGGGTCTGGGACTCTGTTTCTTGAGAAAAACATGCATTTTGTTTTCTCTACATTTATGACTAAGCCCATTTGTCTTGACTAAGCCCATTTGGTGCACAATAAACAGCCATTTTTCTGAAAAAATTCATTTTCTGCTTAGAATAAAAATCAATATAACAAGGTTTTGTGAAGAAACTCTTCGACAAAGGAATTCAAATTAAGCTTAGGTGGATAATGCTAAGGTGGAAAATATTTTTTGACCTAACAAGGTTTTCGAGATATCGAGACAATATTGTATAATGATGACCTTTCATTGTATCAGGGTGCGTAGCGTTTTTAAAAAGTGCTTAAAGGTGCTTATTTTCGATATTTGAAAGCCCTAAAAGGAGCTTTTTTCCATGGATGTTTTTCAAAAGTGCTTAAGTTTCCCTTTTCCGAAATGCAATATTTTTCTTTGCAATGTTGATTTTCGGCACAAATTATACAAAAAAGACATTGTCCTATTCAGCGTTTTCACAATTAATTCAACCCCAATCTATTTCGGCATACCACCGGTCTGTAGTGTATGAAAGCGCCATTTGTTTTACATGTTTGATGAAATAATTGCGGGTCCGAACTTGCGTATACTGAGCTGGATTCAGTGGTAAGGATATTTGACTCTCATGTGCACCCCTGCTGCATTTTGCAAGAGATTCTCAATTTCAGATTTCATTTTCCGCCTTCTGTAATACAATGGAAAAATCTCATTTTCCGCCCTCTGTTATAGAATCGAAGAATCTCTCGCTGATTACGGGACTAACTAAACATTGTAAATTTTTTTCTCTATTAACGATAGAAAAGTTCATTTCTTTTGTTAATTTCATCGTTTGGGACGCGTCATCGTCTTCGTCTCTGTAAATAAAACCGGATAAGACCATCAATTGTCAAAAACTTGCCAACCCTGTCTAATTTTCATATTTTACAAAGTGCTTAAAAATATTTTCGGGTGCTTGAAAAGTGCTTATTTTTTGCTGAAGAAGTTGGCTACGCAACCTGTGTATAGTAACGGTAGTTCAAATAAGAAAAAGATCATCTCTCTGTTTAGCTTTTTATATTTTTAAAAATTTCGATACAATTACTAAGATTATCTCAGCTAACAATTTTCATATTTTTTATTACATTTATAAATTTTTTTGTTACTAAGTTCTCGAGAGAGATAATTTTTTTCTTAAGCCATAGATAAAAAGTAATTAAAGCAAGAAAAAAAAGCGGAAAAAAATTTGCAAAAAAAAAAAAGCACGCATTAAATTTGCAATAACTTTTGAACAAATTTAAATTTCGAAAAAAAAATCTCGTGTTAAATTTAAGTATTAAATTCATTCTTTCAGCATCTCAAATTATAAAGCTACAGTTATCTTTCTGTGGTTTACATAGCTGCCAGAAATTGTATTTTTAATTGCATGTTTTATAGTTATCCAATAAAAGTATGAAATTGATTTAAGTAAATTGTAAGATAAAAATTCTAGGAGTCAAAATGAAAAGGCGCTAAAAGGAGCTAAAACCTAATGTATCCCATGTAAACCATTTGAATAAAAAGTTAGAAACCAAAAATAAGCAAAATCAAATTTTTAAAGATATGTATGTTTGCAAAAACAGCACATCATCAGGGGACACACTGTCTGCTAACAAACTACTAGAGCAGTGTTTCCCAAAGTGTGGTACGCGTACCCCCAGGGGTACGGGAGCAATTTAACGGGGTACGCGTTCTTATGAGAAATATCTTGCCACAAAAGAATTTTATTTAAAAATAAAGCTAGCCATGAAAATTTACGAATGCATATTTTTCTATTGGTTACCTTTTGCAGAGTTAACAGTTAATAATTAGTGGTGTCAACAGCTAGTTGTAATTTTTAACTTTTGCACAATTTTTTTATAGTGAAAAAAAGCCTATTTTTAAAAAAATACTTTGATTTTTTTATTAGTGGTATACAGCGTTATTAAAAATTTATAAAGGGTACACAAAAGTCATAAGTTTGGGAAACACTGTTCTAAAGGAATATCGTCCNTCTTTACCAAAGAGATTTTATGAGAGCCAGAGAGTTTTAATGTTGTTATTAATACAAAAGTATTTATAATTTTTGTATTACATATATATTTCAATTGTCAATAATACTAATTTCCCAGTAATTGACAGCAATGTTTAAAACGATTTTTTCAAAATATTAAATTAGCATTACATAATAACCTTATTATTTAAAGTTTTGAAGACATTCTGGATTTTTTATATTTGGTTTTTTCCTGCGCATTAAATGAATAAATAGGTTTTATTTTTAAACTACATTATGCTCGTACCTCTTTAGTACTAATTGTTTTGAAATTTTGAAAGCCTTACGCAATATTTGCGTCAGTGAAAACATGTTTAAAATAGATCATGGATAAAGTGACAAATGATTGCTCATAAAATATTTGACATTAATAAAAGTTTGCTTGATAATGTATCTCCGAAACGGAAGATTAGTTGCGTAAACGAAAAGTTAATGGGACCATTCCCTCCAGCATGTTCTGACATGTCAGCTCTAGGCTTAGAATTAATCACTGTTATTTTGTTACGCTTCTCGTTTTCTGCTGAAGTCAGCGATTAATTGAAATTTCGATGAAATTCACTGAGTCGATGTTTTAATGGCTACCATTTTACTTATTTATCTAAAAAAAACTTTAATTTTTCGTAATTCATTTAATAACATTAGATATACAAACATTATGTTCTAAAATTCGGAAGAATTCATGTTATCAAAAAGAAATATTTAATAGTCAGTTTTCCAACTGTAATTTTATTCATCGTGAAGTTTTTCAATTGTATTTTTTAGTTGTGCAAATGTTTCACGCATGCGCTGTCGAGCTCAAATAACAATCAGGGTGCATCAAGGTGTAACTCTCCATTCAGGGTGTTTAGGTAAACATGGAATCTGTGCTTACCTAATCGTAGTTATTAATTTTTTGTCCATATTAGTTTTATATCATGAATTTATTTTATAATCATCGTTAAACAGTCGTGTTTACGACTACTGATGTTCAACTCCGTAACCTTGTAATTTTGATCCCGTCGTTGAACAGACAACCCACTTTTCTGGAGTTTGAGGCTGCTAATGTTCAACTCAGTAGCCTTGTAATTTTGAACCCTATCCAGAAGACAAGGGAACTCCTGGATCAAGTGTAGGAAGAAATTTGACACTGTGGAAGACTTTTTGCTGGAACTAATCAGCTTTTACGTTGCGTGGAGAGAAAAACAAAGAAAACCTCCCGCGGTTAGCCTGACTGAAAGAGGACTCTAACCCATGGTCCGTCTACATCTGAGGATATTTTAAGTCAGTATTGTGGTCGGAGCAAACCATCGAAGATTTTTATTTTATAACCGTCTCTGAACAGCCGACCAAATTTACAGTTTACGACTACCAATGTACTTTTGAACCCAGAAGAAAAGGGAACTACTGGATCAAGTATTTTCGGAAATTTGCCTTTATGGAGGACTTCCTGTATGCTGTTTCCTGGAACTCTTGTATCACGCAATGAGACAAACTAGCCTTCGTGGGGGAATTTTTGATGAAACTAACCAGCATTTGCGTTGCATGGAGAGGAAGACCACGAGAACCTCCCTCAGTTAGGCTGACAGCAAGTGGACTTAACCAATGATTCCTCTACCACTGAGAATATTTTGCGTCAGCACTGTGGTCTGTGCAAGCCGGATGCAGAATTCGTATCGACCTGCCATCGCCGGGACTCGAACCAGGTTCACCTCATTGGAAGGTGAAAGCTCAATCTCCTGATCCCTCACAGCTCTATAAAATGGTTTGATAGTTCGTAGTCGTTGATTGGATGGACACAGTTCCAATTTCAAGTCGGCAACTGCTCAAATTAAAGATAACTCGCTAAGTGTTGCAAAATCAAAAATTGGTCTAAAAAGAAGAATACTATTACAAAATTTCTTTCGATTCTTTTTATCAAAAAAAGTGTATTTTTTCACAAATCTAAGTATTATTTTTAAACGAGGAATTTTTGTTTATACGTCATGTGTCTATGTAGAACAAAATCTTGAAGCTTATTTACGCATTTCTTAGTAAATGTTAACTGAAAATTTTGTTGTATTTTATAATTAGGTGTAATTGATTTTTAAAGGCATTTTTCTTTCTGTTTACCATGATTACTAGTTTTCTGTATTATAAAAACTACATAAATTGCAAGCAAATATTTATGCAATAAACTATGAAATACTACATAAATATTTCAATTTGAAAAAAAAAAATTAAATTACATTTATTATTAACTATTTAGAAAAATAGTTTATCAAATATTCTATAATTACAAAGATAAAAGTTTTCGGGTGATTTATCAAGAAATTTATTTAAAAAATATAATCACTAAAAACTCTTGAAAAAACAGAAACATAATAAATGCTTAGAAAGGTTAATCAAAATAATGGAAATATTTATTTACTAACTCCGCGTAAACAATTTTTCTTTTCGCAAGAAATGTTTTGATAGTTTTTAAACGACGAAACTGTTTGCTCAATTTGAAATATCATGCTTGAAGCTTTTAAAAATGATGAAATTTTTATCTATCAAAATGTGCTTTGAAAATTAAAAACTTTTTTTTCTAGATTAAATAACAGCAATTTTAAAATCATTCTATAGAATTGCAATATTTATATAAGAATGTTTTGTTTAATTATAGTGGTATTGAAGCTTTTAATCTATCCATCTAAAATCTTTCAAAACATTTTCCGCTAAAAGAAATATTGTTTACATAGAGTTAAAAGAGTGTTTCAACAATTCGATAATTCCCCTTATTATTCTATTCTATATTCCCGGTATTGTTCTATAAGTATAAAATCGCCGGCCAGGTGGTCAGTGTGCCTGACTGTGAAGCCAATGATTGTGGGTTCGAACCCCGCTCAGAGCATGGTTGTTTCTCTGTGTGTTGTGTGAATGTGGCCCACCCTATAAACGGGGATCTGTGGCAGTGTGGCGTGGGTAAAGTTGCTCGCTTCCGTGGCTTAGGTTCACAGGTGCCCACTGGGTAACGTTAAAGAGCAACACTTCCGGCATCTTACCAACTTTAGTGCGTATATGAAATCAACTCTTTAATATTTTAATAACGTTTAAATAGCTGATATTTTTAAATATTTTCATTATGTTTTAAGGTAGCTGATATCTTTTTAAACAAGTTTTAATTAAAAAAACTACAGAAGAAAATGTTTTATTATACATATTTATTATTAGCGTTTAATAATGAATTATATTTTAAGACTAAGTAATAAGATAATTGTATGTTTAGGGTTAATTTAAAAATATTATTTTCAGTATTATGTTATAAATTATATATTTAGAAAATATCTCTATTTTTTTTCTTTTCAAAATGTATCGGAATTTTGTAATAAAGGAATAAAAAATAGAACTATATCTTTACGGAATGTATATAACGAAGCCATTAATGCAAACTGCTTATAAATTTACAACCCGAAGTGTTTAATTAGATTTTCTAAATTCTTTCGCTACTTAATTATACCATTTCGTTGAGCTCCTTGATTTATTTTAAATCTAATTAAAATACTCGAACAAGTATTACTCTGAACCATCCCTCTTTACAGTTTCTATCCCATGTTAATTAATCAGCTTTCGATGCACCAATTTTTATTTGTTTTAAGCAAAAAATACTAAATAAGACCATGATTTATGCATAAAAAAATTAAGACAAACGAGAGTCTTACCAAGAGTGACAATGTTGCTTAGGTAAAAGATTTAAATAAAAAATTGTCTCCTATTTTGGATTTTTCTTTTGTTTTCAGATTTTTATGAACTTAAATTATAGTTGAAATGTTATTATTCCTGGCTACAAAAATTGACCGTAATTTGAACAACATATGTATGAAAAAATACATGCTTGTTTACATAAAGTAAACATTTATTTCTTTTCCTGCTTAAGCCTTAAAAGAACTTTCGATCTGACTTCACATTGGTTGAACGTCTGTAAAATAAAATAGAAAACTTGTGGTAACACTTTTTTTTTTGATAAAAAAAGAACCGTTCTCTCAAAAGGACTCGCGCAATTAGGTTGAGTCATAAGAACATCCACATATATTATAGTAGATAGAGCTGCTGCAAGTCCCACAGTGAACTGATCGTAAATCTAGCATCACTGGCTGCAGTCAGTAAGCGGGTGGGTGACCACTTTGATCAGCCTGCGTTGGGACCGAGGGTGCGTGGTATCGCTGTATCCATCGTTAAACTGTTCTACCGTAAAGTGCTCGATTTTGGTTGCAGGTCGTCGGGCTACCGAAGCGGGGGTGCCATCCCCTCTGCAGAGGATCAAAATTGCGATGGCATGTCTTCGGAACATCCTCAGAGATGTTTCCCAGACTGTCGCCAAAAGCTCATTGTGCAGCTCGAGTGTGACGTAAATAAAGTACCTTACTTCTGCAAAATAAAACAGAAAACTAGTACCAACACTTTCTTTGTGATAAAAAAAGAACCTTCTTTCAAAAGGACTCGCACAATTAGATTGAGTCATAAACACATTAACATACATAAAATAGAAATTCTGCAAAATAAAATAGAAAACTTGCGTCAACACTTTTTTGATTAAAATATTAAAGTTCTTTCAAAAGGACTCGCACAATTAGGTTGAGTCATCAAGACACACACCGTTCTTGATGCAGCTTACTATAGGTTTTCAGAACAAATTTTTTAAACTGTACAGAGCTACTTCTACCGCCTACACAGTCTTCAAGAACATTTTATTTTCTCAAAATTTTGCCAATGGTCATGGAAGAAAAATTATGGGGACATTTGATTAGTTGCAGTTTCGGTTCTGCTTTATGCTTGAAAAAAAAACTGATGAACGAGATTTATCAAGCAAGATCTATCAGAGTATTTGTTTTCCTTTAGTTAGAGGACGCAACTGCATTCTACAGCAAGATTTTGTTCCACTAAGTTGGAATCAAAACGCACATGTGCATGAACGATAGTCTACCAAATCGTTGAATGCTGAAACAGACGGGGACTCCCAGGCCGAGCGGTGTAGACCGCCAAATGCTCTGCAAATCATGAAGGTAGCGGGTTCGAATCCCGCCTTAATCCCTGGTTGTACTCCTTGTGATGTCCTTCTCTGAGTTGTTCTATCTGTTCTTCGACTTAACAAAGGCTTATAAGTCTAAATAAGCACACAGACGTGCAAATGTGTGCAATTTCAATAAAGCAAAAAATAAAGCAGAAACAGGTGATCACTGGCATTGCTGGCTCTGACTCAGTGATGTTTTCTATGGAATTTGTTAAACATAAAGTGCTCGTATCTCCATTTTTAAGGACTCCCTCAGCTCAGAAAGAATAACTGAAGTAAAACGAGTGTAATTGGAGCAAGATTGATGTGCACATATTTGCCGCGAGCAGTATTTAAGCATCGAGTTTATTTAGAAACTAAGGTAAGTGTACAGTTTCGTTGTAAATCTGATTAATCAAAATAAAATGATTACAATGCTTACATAAATGATTATGTTTGTCGGTCACAAATAATTCGACGAAGTTAATTTGTAATTACCCCTTTTTAGTAAAAATAAATCAAATATTCATACAAATGTTAATTCAAAAAAAGTTGACAGAAAAAATTCATGTAATTGGATTAACAGAATTGTATGTCAAAAACAAAAATGTTGATTTCACAAACGGACGTTATTTTTTTCTTCAAACAAACTAATAACTAAAAATATACTACCTCCGTTATTTCTTTTTTTCTGATTTTGTACGTAATTATCTTAACGTCAACAACAATTTTAGTTTGTTTCTTTCATTTAAAAAAATATACGTATTTACCCAAATAAATTATACCCGCCTCTTCTACGTCCTTAAAATAGCAGTATTAATTGAATTTCGGGCGAGCGAAACTCTGGAGATGATTGTTTTGAAAGCAAATAAATATTGTTAGCAAACTAAATTCATATTTGCATTTAAAAGACCTGCAATCTGTCTAGATTTTAATTTTGAAGAGCAGTTGTTTACTGGCTTAGACATCTTATTATTATGCTTGTTTTAAAGTTTATTCTATTCTATTCTTAATAGTTTTAACCCTTTAACAGCAAGATAATTGTCAAGCTTAGACCTTTGAGAAATTGATTACATATGTAAACTACATTTAAAACATAAATAGGTGACTTACAAGCTTTCAATATGGCAAAATATATAAAACTTTAATAATCTTTTAAACATTTCGAGTCATAGCGTTAACACTTTTGGTGTTTTAATTGCTTTTAAAAGGCATATTATCTTAAGGTTAATTATCGATTATTGTTTGCCAAAGACATTTTAAATTTTCTTCTACTCCAAAAACACTCGTTTACAACTTAATCCTCTCCTCGACTGCAATCTTTGATATCCGATAACTTTGCAAAATGTATAGTTAAATTACGCATTGTTAACATCTTGACCATGTGGTGTAGTTAAGACTAATATTCTTTTTCATGTTGTATTGTAAAACAAGACTAAAATAATATTTTCCCCCACTATATTTTCTTTCTTCAGAAATTTCGCCTGGGGCCAATTTTCATCAAACATTTCAAGTATACTTCAATTTGATAATTCTAAACAATTAAGATATATACAAGTTGTTTTATAAGGAATTCTCTTAATCTATATTTTTATAATCCTTATCAAATATGAACACCAAAAATTCATACATCAAGCGCAGAAAAAATAATAATTATGGAGGCTTATTACTGAATACAATACCTTTTAAACTAACAGTAATGCTCGGTAAAGAAATGTTAGGTGGTACTTTTACGAACTAATTTAATAAAACTCAGCAACATCTAAGCTAAGAGATAAAACGAAGCACTAGTTCTTGAGAAAGAAAAGTACGAAAAAGTGAAGGATACTAACTGCGTAATGACACCCTAGCATTCTTTATTTTCTGTAAGAAACATAATGGAACATAAGAAGCTTTTATTAGCAGAAAGGGTCGTTTGGTTACATTACGTCTGTTTCCAGCTGCGAATGGGATTATTTTTTATCACTATTCTTAAGTCATGAATTATGTCAAGAAAACCTGGCTCAAAACCTTTTTTTTTATTTGCGTTACATACATTGACAAGGTGTACCGTATAAACTGCATATAATATAAATTTTTTGGAGGAAAGAAAAAAAAAAGTAAAAATCTTGATTTAATATTTACTTGTGGAAAAAATCAAAATCTTCATTGAAGATAAAATATTTATTGCTGAGGAAGACAAGATTAACATACAGTGGAAACGAAGCAGAAAAAGGTCGGAACAAGGTAACCAGAAACACCAGCAAGTTTAGTCAGGCAATCAAACTAGTTTTGACTTTTGTTTGTTTTCCCTTTTTTTAAAATATCTGGACACGAAAAGAGCTATATAGACACTCCGATTCAATTCGAAGTGAACGCTGTAAAACTTTTTTGCTTATCTGAACACCAGAAATAACGCCAATCTATGTGTATATATATATA
>NC_092206.1:10680247-10709257 GCF_043381705.1 Parasteatoda tepidariorum
TAAGTAGGTTGGACAGTATATATATATACTGGTGTGAGAATTTGTAGATTGGTCGAGATAATCTCTAGAACTACTGGACAGATTTTAATGAAATATGATGTGTACATACATTGGTACAATACAAAACAAATAACCATTCAACAATTGTAATACACACGCATGATCGTGCGTAACACTCGTCTCGTTGGAGTCCAAAGGTATGAAACAGGGGTTGCAAAATAAGCAAAAAATGGGTTAATAGGGGTTCTAGTCTCCTCTTACAGATTTGCAGGCCTTGCAGCATGGTTTCATACTTGAAATAAAGCAGTTTGTCATTTCCTGTAGCAATTGTCCTGTGTCAATTTCATACCTTCTGACTCCAACGAGTGTTACGCACGATCAATCGCGTGTATTACAATTGTTGAATGGTTATTTGTTTTGTATTGTACCAATGTATGTACACATCATATTTCATTAAAATCTGTCCAGTAGTTCTAGAGATTATCTCGACCAAATCTGCAAATTCTCTTAATTTCTCGCATCAGTGTATTTAAGAATGGACTTTCAGACATCGTCATAATGATGCAGGAAAATATTTAAATCATTTTTTTAGTTTCATGCACCCTTCTCTACTATGTGCTATAAATTTCATTCAAATGTTAACGGTCTACTGTTTTATCTTCCTTTAGAAATCTTTATCACTTTGTTGGAAAAAAATGTAAAGTTTTAAATGTTGCTCCATTTCAAAATGTCACATGAGATTAATTCCGTGAAGAGGCTTCCTTTAACATAAATATTAACAAAATGTTAAAACGGAATGCTTTGTTATAACTAAAAAGTGAAGCAAATAAAGCGATATTTACTAACCACAGTTTACTCTGAAATGAAATTTGCGAGGGAACGTCCTCGGAGTGTTAACTTTTATGTTTGTCTAATCTCTTTTGAAAACTATTAGGTTTTCGCTTACAAAGTAAATGTGTTTTGATAAGTTGTTTTTAACTCGTAACTTTAGTTGCAAGCTAAATATGAGTCTCGTATGCATAGTTATGCGCGTTAATGATGCGAAAAGAAAGGCATGGTGAGCGTTAGTGAATATATTTTTTATCTGTTTGATTCCGGGTGAATTTAAACATGAGAAAAAAACTGCTCGTTTTCAGCACTTTCGAGAGGATTGATCGCGTGAAATATTCACCTTGGTTGGATTTAGTTCAGCGGTTCCCAACCTAGGGTGATTGCACTAAAGGGGGCGATATGGTTCTTCAGCGGGAAGATAAAATTCAGGTGGGAGGTAAGGGGTTGATAAATATTCAAAAGAAAAAAAAACAATTAATAATTATTAAAAAAAGCCTAGGAATCGCTTCTCATCTGGGTCCGTCCCGTCAAGATATTTAATAGGGGCCGGGATAGCCTGGTTGGTAGGAAACTGCTCCCGTGTCCAAAAGGTCGTGGGTTCGATCCCCGAAGGCCGAAGACTCCTTGTGTGGTTAATTGTGACTGATGCGTGTTAAATCTGTCGAGTCACAAAGTCCTTCATGTTCCCATAACAAATCGATACCTCGTGCGCTACTAATCCAGGAGTTTCCTTGTCTTCTGGATTGGCTCAAAATTACAAGGTTACGGAGTTGAGCTTTGATAGTCGTAAACCCAAAATTGGGTCGGCTGTTCAACGAAGGTTATGAAATAAAAATAAATAAATTAAAAATATATTTAGTAGGGGCCGAGATTGCTTAGAGGATAGACCATTCATCCACCAGTAAGGTGAACCGGGTTCGAATCCCAGCGTTGGCTAGTCGATACGAATCCACATCCGGTTTGCAGCGACCGCAGTGTTGACGTGAAATATCCTCAGTGGTAGATGGATCATGGGTTAGAGCCCCTTTGGTGTTAGGCTAACCGTGAAAGGTTCTAGTGGTCTTCCTCTCCATGTAACGCAAATACGGGTTAGTTTTTATCAGAACACAAAAGCAAATTTCTCCAGGCAGTTCCCTTGTCTTCTGGATTGGGTTCAAAATTACAAGGCTACTGAGTTGGGCATCAGTAGTCTTAAACCCAGATATTGGGTCTGTTCAACGAGGTTATAAGATAAAATGAAATATATTTAGTGGAAGGAAGATATAATTCGGTGGTCCGGCTTCTCATAAAGCAAATAAGTAGGTTAGACAGTTGCTTCAAAAGAAATCAATGTTGAAATTTGACGATGAAAAAGCCTGATATTGGAGTTTTAACTGAAATCAACCAAGCACACGGCAGTCATTGGTAAAAGAAGAAGGTAATGGAAGAGGTAAAAATAAAAAATTGAGTTTCCCGATTTTCAGTTTTCTCCCCAAATTTTAGTTGCTAACGTTTTCAGTTTTTCCAGATTACATTCAAAAATAAATTTTCAAAAAAATTTACTTTTGTTTCAATTATTTCGCTTAAAATATCATCGCTTTTTGAAAAAAAAGCTAAAGGATGCACATAAAAAAAAAAACTAAAGTGACTGCATAAAATTGCTTCATTATTTACATTTTAATTAATGTTTAGTTCATGTTCTGCTAGTTAAATTCTCATTCTTCTTGCGAGGTGAAAAAGTAGTCAATGAATTATCAATCAGCAATAAATTAATAAGTAATAATTTAAATAATCAATGCTGTGCAATCCTTTTCAAACTGAAATCCATATACCAACAGAACTAATCAATCAGTTAAAATAGTTTAAATTTATTTTCATTATTCAATTCCTACTATTAGTTCACACTTTCCCTATATCTTGTTCAAATATTTAAACGTTAATAAAATACTTTTTATTTATCCACTTAAGTTCAAATTTTTTTTTTAACCTGTAGTGGATGACACTTGATTTTAATACAGTTTTTTTAAAATATTAATTCATTCATTAAATGGGGATGAGATAAAAACGAAATGGATTTTTCTGATGGGTTAAGCGTTAGTCATTGTTTTAAATTTTACTATAAGCGATGCAGTTTTTCACACGTTATTAAAATAACATCAGTGATAATTTCTAACTTATAGCTCTATTTAAACAAAAAAAAAATAGTTTATTGCTCACATTTAAATATTTAATCATTTTATATTTATTGTCTCATCAGATAAATTCAATAAAGAACATTACGTGGTAGCACGTGGGGTCTGATAAAGCTCACCTTTTTTTCAATTCCATCTATTAGTTCACACTATATCTCTATCTTGTTCAAATTTTCAATCGTTAATAAAATACTTTTTATTCATACACTTAAGTTCAAACACATTTTTTAAAACTTATAGTGGATAACACTTGATGTAAGAACAGTTTTTTGAAATATTAATTCATTCATTAAATTAAATTAATTAATTTTAAATTAGATTTAAATTTAGAGAATTTTTAAAATTATCTAATAAAAAGTAACTAAAATAAAATTTTTCCTTGTTGATCTAAGTATGACTTTAATTTTTTTTAATATTACTTGTTTTCTGTTGAGTTTCTAATGTTTTTATGCTGTTCGATTTAGAAAAAACACTTATATAGAAAGTCCTTCTCAATCAATTATCCCGAAAAATTTTCACTTCATTTTTAAATTAATATTTATTATACATTATTTAGACTTATAAAACATACTCAAAGCGTAATTTTAAACAAAAAAAGTACTTGATTTCAGATCGTTTGCAAGCTACGAATTTGGTCACTCCAATAAATATTCATTTTGCTTAATATGTATATTGATATAAAAATAAATAAATAATTAAAAGTTGTGCAAGAGTTTCTCAGCGAAACTCGTTTGTAATCAATCAGAGCTGTAAACTAGAAAGCATCGCTAATGCTATCTTTTAAATATTTGGAGAAAAAAAACAGAATCATATTCATTTTAATTTATAACTATGCCCTATTCTAAATCAATGAGAAAATTAATTTTTTATATGTCCCCCTCGAGAAGAATTTTTCAAACGCATTCCCATCCGGGGTAACTACTGCTAACATTCCTATTTTCAGAACTCAATGGTCAATCAAGATCAAATGGTCTTGAAGTTATAAACTTGAAAATTAGCATAAATCAAATACCAAGCCTATAGATTCCAGCAATATCATTTTCCCAATGATCTGAAATATTATGCCAAACAAAACTTAATAACACGCGGAAGATTAAATTAAAAAAGAAAAAAATGGCTGGAACTTTGACAGCCTAGTTATTTTATTTTGTTCTGAGTATTTTATTCTGTTCTTGAGTATATTTTGTTCTGAAATTCTCAGAGTAAAGTTAAATTAGTAGCTTAAAATTTATTGTCATAGAAAAGTTGTCTTAAATACTGTAAACCAGAGCTGAGCCTCAACACAGGTTAAAATCTTATAAAAGATTAAAAAAAGAAAAACCTTTAATAATAATAATATACCCCTTTATCATGCTTTTTTGAAAGACATCGTTTTATTTTATAGACAAACTAGCGTTCCACGCAGTATTAAAATTTTAATCCCTTCTGTTTCAACTTGATCAATTTCTGTTGACAAGTAAAAATAGAACCGTTGTCTTAGAAACTAACTGAACTGCGGGGGTGGAAAGATAAATTTTAAATTCAAAGATTTCTGAAGAAAATGTGGCATCATAGAACGTTACGATTTTTTTTTAAATAATTTAGATGCATAATCTGTAAGGTAAAACAATGTGATTTCTGTCGGTATGCATACCTGAACACAGGGCGTTTAAAATGAAGGCGCTTAAGTTTTAAAATAGTTTTAATTGGTATCAGACTAAATGTTAAAAAAAAAGAAGAAAAAGAAATATAATGAAATGGCTTGAGGAATTGTAATAAGCCGTATTTAGAAAATATGCTGAGTAGAATTTTTTTTACCGGAAAGGACCAATATGTATAAGTAATCAATAAAATTGTTTGAGTTTTGTGCTGTCATCTAGTGGAAAGTGAGAGAACTAATTTTATTTTATTACTGGCGCTGTACAACTGACCCATTTTTGAGTTTACGGCTATCAATGTTCAACTCACAGTCCTGTAACTTTGAACCCAAACCAGAAGAGAAGGATATCCATTGATATCCTTGTCTTCTTCGTCCTTGTCTTTGATGTAGAAGGATAAGATACTTCTGCATCAAAAAAGAGAAAAACTAACTATCGTGGATCACTTTTTAATGGAACTAACCCCCATTTGCATTACATGGAGAGGAAAACCTTCGACGGTTGCACCTACAACAAGAGATTTCTGACCCAACCATTCTAATAGGATTCTAACCATTTACCACACACTAAAACTGTTCTGCGATAAAGTATGAGGGAGATATTTCCATATTGTGATCTGTTGCGTCAACTACAATCATCAAATAGCCAAATAGATTTTAAACTTGCAATTAAAAAAAAAATATGTAGATGTTTGTCCCGGAAGTTGCCAAAACTTTGCGATTATTCTGCCACAGATCACGATACCGAAATCTCCCCATTGTGAGTTCTAATTTAAATTCTATTTACGATGAGATAAGCTAATTTTGAGAATTTCATTAACGATATAAAATACATTAAACATAACTGTAGTCTCAAAAAAGATCGACAATTTGAAATCTCAATCAGTTTTCTACATACTGCTAAATAAATAATATAATTTTTTCTCACCAAATATCACAGCCTTTTACAAAGTTCCTTAACAGATGGCGCTTCTAAATGAAAAAGCTGAAAAAATGTTATCCTTGGTACGTCAGATGATTCTAATTCAGATATTTTCAATGGCGTCTGTTATTTATTCCCAAGATTACAAGATGTTCTTGCTGCAAAAAAAGTAGCTACAGAAGAGTCACGATAATTCATGACCGGGCATTTAGAGTTCTGCTTAATCCGAGCTCAGTTAGAGCTTTTTAGAAGATGTATGCTTAAGTTATTTATGTAACAGTACTAGATAATGCTGTATAAACGCCTACAGAACATAACTCTCTCAAAAACTGGCAAAATAATACTGCTTAAAAAGATTGACAAAGAAAAAGCTAAAAGTCTTTCTTTTAATAAAAAAATACATGATTATAATCTTGTAAGTACGCTTTGTTCGTATTAGTGAATCATATTCTTTTCTTAAAATCATTTACAATTTATTTTCTACTTGTATTTTTAAGAAATGTATTTACCATGACTGAGTTAGTTTCGGTCAGGATTAAATCAAATTATCGAAATTTAAAGTTGTGTAATTTTAAGTTGAAATCGCCATCTGGTGTCGAACATCGTAATTAATTTTAGGACTCGGTGAAAATTAATTTCTCGTTTTATAAGTAGAACACAGCAGTCTTTCGTTGTTCTTTATTTTGTTTTTTAAACAGTCTTTCATTATTATTTCTAATGTGTATCAATACTCATGCGTACGCGTATCCGCATTTTATCTGTTGCGTTGCAGAATGAGAACATATCCTGAAACATTTATTAATCGATATTCGGAACAAGAATCAACAAGAAAAAGCAACATTTAACTAAAAATATTCTTTGCCTTTATAATGATGGTAAAATGACTTAAATATTTTACCTGGATACATGACCACAAATATATAAAAAAAAATATTTTTCAAAATGATAAAAAAATGCTTATTGAAGTCTTTTAGGATGATTACCAAAAAATGCTTCAAGATAAGTTGTTATTCTGCAACACAACAGATAAAATGCAGATTAGCGTACGAATGAGTATTGATTCGATTCGATTATTTTTAGTTGATATTCGGAACAAGAATTAACAAGAATAAGCAACATTTTACTGAAAAATATTCTTTACCTTTATAAAGATGGTAATCATCCTAAAAGACTTCAATAAGCATTCCTTTTTATCATTTTGAAAAATATTTTTCATCTATATATTTGTGGTCATATATCTAGGTAAAATATTCAAGTCACTAAGGTAAAGCTCCCTGACTTTATTCAAATTACCTATCTTGGAAATTGTCTACGCTCTAACGAAATGGGGTCTAAATTAATATTTTTTACCTGTTAGATAGGATAAGATTCACTTCAATAAAATTGACTTGTTATTAAAGTCATAAATTAATCTTATTGGCTTTTTCTTTCTAATTTTCTTTTTGTCCAATTAGGTATAAAAAATAGGCTTTTTTTTCCTACTTACTTATCATTAAATTTAATTAACTAATTTGTTTTACTTTGGTAGATGAATAAATTGCCACAATGTTTTTGCAATATTTCGCAAAGTAAATATTTTTTTTTATCACAGTTCTGTTTTTTTTCACGTTCTTGGAAAGAAAGAAACTGTTTTGTTAAAGGAGTTGTAATTTTTATGGAGCATAGATTGGGTAAATCTAATTTAAACGTGCCTTGAGCATATTTCTTATTTAAAAAAAAAATTCTTTTCAAAAATTCATGAATGTTTCTAATTTTTCAGGGTGTTATTGGATATTTTATCAAGTAAAAAAATTAATAAGTACCGATTTGCTATGAAAAGTTTGAAAACAATATTTTTGAAAATTAGAATATTTAAATTTTTAACTGTATTTAAAATATTTCTTTTTAACACTATCTTTTTTAAAGTACTTGAGATAAAAATGTTCAGATTTTCGTTTCTCTTCGTCACCATTTATAAGTTAATAAATCAGTGATTTTTGTATTGGATTAAAAATTTGTTATCAATTTCGTGGTGTCAAATTAAACCTTATCTTCAATATATCTATATCTATATATATATATNATATATTGAAGATAATATTTATATATATATATATATATTTAAAATTTCCTTCACTTACCTTTTGTAATTTTTTAAATGTTTTAGAGCTAAAACTCTTTCATCTGAAAAAAAGATAACAAGTTCTCCTGCATACAGCTCTTTTTGTCCAAAGTATTAAATAAAGCGTACTTTTTATTTTTTATGAATGAGATTGTCTTATGACATTGTTTTCTTTTATATTAAATTCTTTTCTATTTCTTTTAAAATTACTTCTGGTGAGAAAAAAAACAAATTTATAAAACTTTTGCAAACAGTTTTTTTTGTGTTCCTAAATTTTACCATTTTTCCTATATTACTTCTCTTGGAAATCGTAAACTCAATTTAGGAGGAAATCTCGTTTGCTTTCAACATTTAGAGAAAATGAAATTTCGATACCAAAAAGTGTGAAGAAAGAAAAATCAAGAATTTATGTTGGTAAACTTATAAGTTAAACTCATGAACTTATGACGTCGAGAATTCCTCGCTAAAACTTTTTGCTCAAACACCAGAACTGAAATTTGAAATACACATTGTGTTTTTAACATATTATACTACACAAAGTTAAGTCGCGAATTTTTCAATAATTTATAATATTAACTGGTTTTGTATTGAAACATAACTTTAACAAAATTTGTAAATAAAAATATAAGTTTTTTACACTTAAAGAAACAATAGTTTTGTTGAAATAGCGGTTAAAATGTAAAGATTAGAAACACAATTAAAGATTATCTATGCAATTTACGCCATAGTAGAATTAAGATTTAAAAAAGCCATATGAAAGAGGATTTTATTGAATAGTTCTACCTATATTTCGCTTGTTTGGTTTGCTTGCGCTTTCTTAATTACAAATTTCTAAATGAAAATTAAAATGAGAAGTCAATTTGCGAAGATTTAAAACACTCATTATTTAAATATGAGTCACAATAGCACATTTGTTAAAAATCATGCATAAAAATAACAAAAATCGAAGTGATGAATTTATTATATATTTTTGCCATGGTTACGTGATAAGCTTTTTTGGTTCTAAATATAATTAAAATGGAAGTCAAAATCAATTATTTGATAACTAATTTTTTTCATCGATAACTATCATTAAATGAACTAAATGACTACAAAAGAATAATGGCAAAGGAAAAAAAAGAAGAAAAGGAAGCATTTCTACTTTATTATCTTCTTCGAAACGTTATTAAATCTTTATGTTTATCTTTCTGCTTGCTTTTCTCTTTCATCATTCATTATCTTCTATTACGTCTTCTTGCTGTTGCCACTCGAGGAGGCAGAAAAGATAATAATTTTTTTTTTCTTCTGGTCGAAAAATTTATGTAGCGACAAAATTTCTTTCGAATCAAATAGAATTTTTTAAATGTTTCAAACTTTTATAAATTGCAAGTGACTTTTGTGGTATATATAAAAAGATGAAAATGTTATCTCAAATTAAGAACAAAAATGACTAAAAATCTTATTAAACTTCGTAAATATGAAGATATCTAAAGAAAAAGAAGTTTTTTGTTGTAGTAGAAGGCACTGCGCAATGGAATGATACTAAAAATTGCTTCAATTTGAAAATTTCAGAAGCCAATATTTGGAAGAATTCTAAAAGGTCTTTTTTTATGAAATAATATTAAAACAATTGATTTTTTATTTCAAATATAATCGTATTGTGTCTTAAGTTACGAAAATATTATTTGAACCAACACAGAGATTTTTACAGTTTAAATCAAATATTTTTTTTGCAAAAATATATACATTTATATCCAATATTATCACTAAATTTAATAAAAGTCTTCCAATTTTTAATAATAGCATAGATTTTTTGATCATTTTCTCTCTTCTCTGAAAAATGTGATCGTAAGAAAAAAGTTTCTTTTATGTAAATAATAATCAGTTAAATGGATAAGTTACACCTTTCTCTTCCTATTAACTTGAGTAATTAGAAACCGTCGAAATGCTTATTGCTTGACAAAAAAACTCTAAATTCTCCCTATTTTTGTTGATTTTTTATACTATGAAATATTTGTTATACCTAAACGCTAAAAAAGGAACATACAAATTTAAAAAAAACTTTTTCATGAAAAAATAGTAATTAAATAAGCAAATTTTTACTGATTAAATTTGTCTTCATCATTTTCAATTTCATTTTTTATTTGTTTAATAATTGCTACAGGAACAAATGGCAATTCTGTTCTTTTTCGCATTCCAGTGTAAGGTATTTTCAAGAGAAAAAATGACCAAAAAAAAATCTCTAGCTTGTTGAAAAGTTCGCTTTCTTTGACTTAATATATTTTTCATGATAAAATGATGGTGTAAAACTGAGAATCTATTTCTAATACCTTTTGAGATTAGCTTTAAGAGTAATCTTGTGTTATTTAAAATTTAAAATTCTAAATTGCACTAAAAAAGTAAAATTATATCATTTTAAGATTAGTTTAGTCATTCTAAGACTAAATAGTTTTGATTTTTTAATTTAAACCTCGGTTCCTATGCATCTATCCCCGTATAAAGATTCGCATCATTTAGCGCCCCTGAAAATTATTATAAGTTGAATAAAGTAGGGGAAGCTTGTATAAGTGCATTAAATTTGTAGTTTATGAAAATTTTTACTTTGTGAATGCTTAATAATTAAGTCATTTTTTTCATCAATAAGAATAAAGCTTATACTTAATTTGATGAACCAATAAGGGACTTGATACATTTCGATGTATCAAGTCCCTAGTTCCAGAAAAAATTAACGTAAATATACTAGTTCGGTGTCCTTAAAATGGGAAAAAATTTAAAATGTAGGTAATATAAAATGGTAGGGAATAAAACAAAATTACAATTTACTGCATTTTGCTTAGGAAACTAACATGTAATACTCATAAAGCTTATAAATTTCATAACAATTTCTAAATTTCTTTAACATATAGCACTAATGAATGACAAAAATAAAAATAAAATAATTCTCATACACAATTTCAACTGTAATATTAATTTAGATTTAATATTAATTTTGCTCTGCTAATGCTTTAAAATACTATGATTTCTGTTAGCAGCGCTGCCAAATTGAGAGGAGTTCAGAATTTTGGTGAGAATAAGTATTTTTAAACTCACCATTTGCATTTTTCCATATCGTCATTCATTTTCGGCACATTCTATTTACCTTACGATTCCTCCCCCAGGCATCTTTATTTTCTATTTAATAAATAAAATTAATTTTTTAATTATATTTTATTTTATTCCAATCAACTTATCTTAAGCGAACTATTTAGATACTCAGCTTTGTAATTTTTTTTCTGTTTTTGAAAGGCGATTGTCTTTGTCAAATATAATTGAATTAACGTACATTGGTCGGTATTTTTAATTACAATGAAAAATCATTAGGAAATGTAAAAAATTGAATTCAAGTACCCTTTTGAGCAGTTTCATGGCATGCAAATATTTTATTATTTGAGCTTTGTGGACTCTGTTTCATTAGCAAAATGTAACAAAAAAGAAAAAAAAATACACTTATAGTGTTTTTTTTTTCATTTTTATTATTTTTTCATTATTCTTTAATATGCAAAAAATTCTGAAAATTAAAATTCATAATTTTTTTTTATGTTAAAACTAACACTAACTAAGTAAATCAAGTTTTTCAAATAATTCTTCTTCAAATAATTTTTTTCGCATTGTTGAGTTTATATTAAGTTTACACATGTTTACGGGGGATATCATTCAAGTCTTAGGATATTCTACTTAAACTAAGAGTCGTGTTATGATTAAATCGTGATAAAAATCACGATTTAATTCGCTTCATTTAATAAAAAGAAACTAATTGAAATAAATTTTGATTTTTCGAAAAAAATCTGCGATTTAAACCATAGTTTTAAAAAATAAATCATTATCCTTTAAGCTGTAAGTTTTGCATATTTTTAACCTAATTTCTCTGATAATTAAGTCTTTATCCAAATTATATTAAACGTTATTCCATCCTTTGTATTATTCCATCTGATATATTCACTAGTAAATGGGAAAAAAAATCAAATTTGAATTTGAAAAAATAAATTAAATCAAGTTCGACATTTTTTCCTTTTTTTTTTTAAACTATCATGATTTTGGCCAACCCTCACTAAATCCAATTATATGTATTACACAATACCAAATTTAAAAATATTGCTCTTCTGATATCTGTACATTCTTTGTTCGTGATTGTTGGTAAGAAAGAATATGAGACATAAGAATGAGCGCAATTATTTCTTGCCTCTTTAATTAAACTCTTTAGCGAATGAAGTCGCCATTATCCAAGTTCTCTTTCTGTAAATTGTCTTACACAACAATGAGAGTTTTCGTATTTTCTCTCTGTCCTTAAGAATTAATTCTGTTTTATTGGCAACACTTCATCTTCCAGTACTAAGTAGATATTTGAAGACATAGTTACATGAATGTCAAGAAGATTCAACAAAATAAATTTATGAAGCGAATGTTACAAACGGAATCAGAATTCAAAGTAAAATTATTTTGACCATATTGTCAAAGAAATGTGGTTCCGTGAATTTTAAGCAATTTGAATGAAAAAAGCTTTTCTTCAATTGAAATTGTATGCTAAATTTGAAATTATAGAAATATCCTAATAGAAATTAAATTGTTTTTAAATTGCTTTGCAATGGTAATTTTTTTGTGTAATAAGTCGACAATACATGTACATCATACATAGACATTTGATCGGGCATGTATATGTTACCGTAAAGGACCAAAATCAAGAGAATGTCGACTTTCAAAGGTGAATGTTAGCAATCACATAATCGCTTTGGTGATTGTCCGATATTTGTTATATCCGATTTGATTTTAATTGATTCGTTGATATTATTATATGTATTCGATGTTTTAATATCTGCTGAGAATAGATTAAGTAAAACATCAGTGTACGAAGTACCGCTTAAATGCATACTGGGCAGTAGCACTTGACCTTAAAAGACATTGATGTAGGCAATACCGGGAAAATGTATAACGCTCAGGGGCACTGAACCTTAAAAAACATCAGTGTAGGGTAAACCGGCCAAATGTATACTGCACATTGGCACTTGACCTTAAAAAAAACATTGATGTAGGCCATACCGGGCAGGGACACTGAGCCTTAAAAAACATCAGTGTAGGGTATACCGGGCAAATGTATACCGGAAAGTGGTGCTTAACTAGACCTAGTATATATTTTGGACATTTACCAAAGCGACTATGTGATTGTCTACATTCATCGGGGGAATTCAACAACCACCAATTTCGATCATTCACAGAACCATATGCTGAAATCGAACACGCTAAAATAGCTAACGCACGTATTTTAACTTTGTGATGGGTGTTTCAATAATTTACTGATCGCTGAAACATAATTTATCGTAATAATATCGCAAATTAGAATAATCTTGGAAGATGACAATACAAAGCTTCAATAGTATCCTGATTATTTCAGACAAAATTTACCGCTACATTCTCGCCAAACAGATTTTAGATTTCAACCACTTTTAGACTAGCTAGATATATAGAATAATCAAATCCCAAATTTCAACTGCCGTTACATATTAGCATCATTGCCTAAGTGGTGCTCTTTTATCGCGATTCCTTTCCTTCAAGGTAATTAGAAAAGCAGGAATGAATAAAATTAACTCCCCGACCGGCTGGTAAGATCTCAAATTAAATTCATTCACACTCTACTAAAAACACATTTTAGGTTTTTATTGGAATGTAACATGGGTAGAAATGGAGCATTTTTAAATCGTATACATTGGATATTGTTTGTGTATCCAGTATGTGGTTGTTCATTTCCCTCAGCTTGAATAATTTGTGTATAACCTATTGACAGGGTATCTGCTCACCTGTAAAGTCATGAATTTTGGTATAAAACAAAATTTGTCATGAAATGTCATGATTTTAACTATTTCTAAGAAAAAAAAATCATTGAAAGTCATGGATTTAGGACTCCAAAAAATTTCATTTTTAATATGGAATTCATCTCCCCCCCCCCCAATTTCTTGGTGTTACGACTAACTGAATTTGTAACAAAATCCCCACTCAGTCATATTTTTTTTAAATATAAAATGTTTTAATCATGTACTTTAAAAATTATGGTGTTCTTTCAAAAAATGAAAGAAAGAACATCATTTCTAGAGTGGATTATCTCTTGAACTTTTGTGATTTTAAAATTTTTATTTATTTATTTAATATTTATTTATTTTTATTTTACCAATTTGAAATTCTAACTGAAGCAAGCCAGTCATTGCCGAATTTGTTTTATTCCGAAATCAGAACAGAAAAGAAAGGAGTATTTCTTTCCTTTCCAATTGATGAAAAGGAAAAGTATCTTTAGAATATAATTCTGCAAAAAAAAAAAGAAAAAAAATTGCTTTTGTATTTTTTCAGCCATTTTCTTGGCTTCAACTATTTCTTTACTCTGTTTTTTTTAAATTAAAATCTATTAATATAAAGATGCAGAGTATAGCAGTTTTGGTTATACCTATTATTTCAATCATTGTTATTATAATGCTTTTTTAAATTTATTGTTACCTCTCGAGGCAATGGCAAACCCCTCTATGACAGCCTTTGGTCCCATTTAACTAGTACTTTTCGGCACTTGTCAAACGACAACAACAAATTTAATGTTGTATTTTTGCCAGAGAAAATAGTAACTTAGTTCAAATTCTTGAAATTAGTCATCGAAATTCATGAAAAGCAGTGTATTTTGAATTGCTCTGCTAAAAATATTTTTTAATAATTTTTATCTTTCTTAATTATGCGCTTGGAAATATAAATTTAATATTAAAGAATAATTACAAAATTGAATAACTATGCACAAAAATTTAACTAACCTATCTTTAGTTGATTGTAAATGTCATCCTTTTTGAACTCTTTTTTTCTTATTGAAAATAAAAACGCTTAAAATTAAATAATCCAAGAAATCCCTTTGAGGAATTTTAACTCAGGCGTCGAGTCTTAACATTTCTTGAAACATTTCAATAAACGTGGGAGGTAAAAATAATGAGTGCTACACCCACAATGTACTGCTGTTGAGTTGTAAGTGTTGAATAAAATTTACATATTTTCTTTCATTTTTGACATTATACTATGTCAACTCTAAGATTATTAAAATAACTCCAGCAATAGAATATTCCCTATATAGATTTAGTAGATTATAAAAAGTGAGGTAAATAATACCTAAACCAATAATAATTTTTTAAAAATTAAACTAGGGTTGAAATATACTTTTTATGTTTCAGTGGGAATAAAGATTATGTTGAAAAAAATTTAAATTTAGTTTAATAAAAGAAAACATAATTCCGTGCAAAAATACTCTCTAAGTATAAAAAATGAAATCCACAGATTCGGTGTATTTTAATTTTTGTACTTTGTGAAATTCTGTCTGAAAAATAAAATATACACAAAATATAAATATTCTGTTCTGACTTCTCTAAATTTATTTGTTAAGTAAATTATAAAAATTATTAAAGAAAGTTAGAAAAACTATAAAATATTCCTATTTAAATACTCCTTCGAAAAAATAAAACTGTTTTATTTTATACCGACTACCTTAAATATATATGTTTGCAAAATTTTAAAAATCATGGAATAAAATAATATGTATAAAATATATGTGCTGAGAGAATAATCATTACAAAAACTGTAATTAAAAACATGCCTACTTGAGTTAAAAAACCATACAGTGAATGACCAAAATTGGTGAATGTTGACAATCACGTAGAAGTTTTGGTAAATGTCCGAAATATGTACTAGGTCTGGTTTAGTGCTACCAACCGGTATACATTTTCCCGGTATACCCTACATTGATATTTTTTAAGGTTCAGTGCCACTGCCAGGTATGACATACACTGATGTTCTTTTAAGGTTTTTGTTCCACAGACCGGTATGCTTTTAACTGATATTTCGAACACTAGTGTTTCTCCAAATATATGTTCAGCAGATATTAAAATATCGAATAATAATAATAAAAACGAATAAATTAATATCAAAGTGGATATAACAAATATTTCGAACATTCACCAAAGCGACTATGAGATTGTTGATATCCAGCGGTAAAAGTCGACATTCTCTTGACATGCAACATTCACGGTCAAAAAATTATAAAAAGGCTGTTCAATCATTATTGAAGTCTGGGAAACCAAAAGATTTCCTTTAGACGAAAGGGACTGTAATAAAATTACTATTTCTTACTTGTGTAAAATTAATTTAGTTTTTTTAAAAATTATTCCCATGTTTTTATTGATCTTTATTGTATAGGTTTAAAAAACGCCTCCATTTTTTTCACCCCTAAATACAGGGGTATTATAAACTAAAGTAGCAGACATATGGCCATCTGGAGAGAATTTTTTATGTAGATATTATGATCTTATGCGCTTACGAATTTAGTTAAGAACAATTATGTAGCTCTCACGGTTGTAGTTACAGAGACAAAATTTAGAAATTTTCAAATTGCAACATCTTTTTCCTTTTTTTTCTTTTTTTTTTTTAATCAAACCGTGAAAAAAATAAAATAGTGTTGATACGATATTTGTATTTGGAGCACATAAAAATGCGACTCGAGGCAGAAATAAAGGAAAGTGATTTTTTTTTAAAAGAAAAAAGATAAACGTATAAGCAAACAGTAAAGAGAAGACCTGTGTGTTTCAGAAAGTTTTGAAGAAATTTGTTCAGAAATTTTTGTCTGCATTGGTGAATTCTAGTAGATTTGTTCTCTAAACCATAAAAACAAGGTTCAAAGGGTTTTGTTATTTATTTATTTTTTTATCGCCTTTTCTATTCGTTTGGGATCAATAATTCGTTTGGATCACGATGCTTGGCAAAGTTTCTGGAACTAAAAATATCGGTTTAACTCCATTTTAAGAACTTTACCGTAAAGATTACACTTCGATCCATAAAAGTGTCTGTTTCGAAATATTGTCACTCTAGTTGTCTTTGCATAGCATCACTCTGGAGTGCATATTTATAATATCTATGTACTGTGAGTATCTACTACTATAATATCTACTACCAATAACTTATGATCTAATGATCGGATCTTCACGTTCTAGGACTCAATTTTAATGGCTCGAGGGATAGACTTCAAATATGCAAATTAAAAAGTGCAAACGATATTTTAAATAGAGAAATCAGGCACAAAAAAAGTACTTTTTCTGAGCAAAATCTTTTATCCCGACAGATTCGGATTTCGTACCTCTTAAATATAGGGGGGGGTTACTGCAAGGGTAACGCAAGGGTAGGGGGGGGTAACGCAATCTGGGAAATAGGGTCCCAATAGTTTGGTCAGGAGAGGGCTCCAAAGTTTGAACCACTTAAAGTTAATATTACTTTTTGCGTATCTTGCTATATATCAAGAACATTTTAAGCGAATTGCAAAATATGATTATTTTGTATTTTATTTAATATTGGTCAAAAAAATTTTGAATTATAAGGTATACATCTTTTCGCATTATTTTAAAGAATATAATTATAACAAGATGCAATATTTCGGCAAAATCAGTCGAATAGTTTCTGAGAAATTAAATTTAAAAACCAGATATTTAAAATTCATATTCTCAGGAACTATTTGAACGATTTCGCTTAAAAAAATTATGTTATTTAAAATAGTGCAAAAAGATGTATACATTACGATTCAAAATTGTTTGACCATTATTAAATAAAATAATGAAAAATAATAAATATTTACTAAAAGTTATATTTTGCATTGAAATATCTCTGGATATACGGATTTTATAATTGTGTGCAGAATTTTTTTTTAATTCGCTTTAAAAGTTTTCGTGCAAGATGCGCAGAAAAGAATATTAAGATAAAGAGATCCAAACTTTTTAGTGCTTTCATGACCAAATTATAGGGACCATATTTCCCAACTTGCGGCTGCCCCCTCTATTTTGGGAGTCAAAAATATGAATCTGTCGAAAAACACTGATCATTTGTCTTCCTTTCGCTTACTTATTAATGATAACGATATTTAACTGCTTCTAAAACCAAACCATTAAAACTGAAATTGTTAACAATTCCTTAACCAGCCAGGTTTATTTCTTTAATTAATATCGCTGTCCTTTAATGCACATTATCTTGTAGAAAAAAAAACCGAACTTGATATATATATTTTTGGAATGATCAACAGAAATTAAAAAATAAAAATAAATAACGCATGCGCAAAGAGCCGCAAAACAATATTTTAACGCATGCGAAAATAAATGTTACCGGAAACTTTGGTGTCCCTAAAGAGATGGTGGGGTCAAAAAATATCAAAACCAGTATGATTGCATGATTGAAACTTAGAGGTCTTTCTTACACAGGGTGCGTTGCCAAATTATTCAACAAAATATAAGCACCTTTTCAGCACTTTTCAAGCACTCAAAAAATACTTTTAAGCACTTTAAAAAAATTTCATAATGAGGCAGGGTTGGAAAGTTTTTGACAATTGACGGTTTTTTCTTGTTTTAACCGTCATGTCAAAAAAATGACACTGTTTTTGATAATTGTCAAAAATCATGAAGTTTTAAATCATGTAAAACGAATGGCGTTTTCATACGCTACGGGCTGACAATGAGTCGAAATAGATTGGGGTTGAATTAATTGTGAAAACGTTGAATAGAACAATGTGAACTGCGTCTTTTTGCATAATTCATAGAGAAAATCAACATGGTAAAGGAAAAAATCTAATTTTGAAAAAAAGAAAATTAAGCACTTTTTAAAAACACGCAATGAAAAAAGCACCTTAAAGGGCTTTTAAAAAACGAAAATAAAAAATAAGCACCTTTCAGCACTTTTTAAAAACGCTACGCACCCTGTTATAATTGTGTTTAAACTTCTCGTGTTGCCCCAGCCCCTGAAGCAGGTTTCAATGCTTACAGTCACGCCTGACTTCTTAGTGATTTACTAGATTTTAATTATTATTAAATATTTATTTGATTACTTCTTAAATATTAATTGGTGATTATTAAAGAGCGTGTATTTTTTTGACTTAATATTTTACAATGATGCAGATATGTTAAAGTAAATTTTTACGGTACACAGTATATACATTATAAAATGACTCAGAATCGAAATATAAATATAAAAACGAAACCCTAAATCAGAAAAGAGTATTTTCATATCAACTGCTCTACGTATAACTAAAGAAGTGTTTGTTTTTTTTACAAGACGATGTAAGAAATACTCTAAAATACATAAAAATTGTTTGTCAATTTTTGTTTGATTTTCTTAAAGTTAGCTGTCATTTCATCGCGAAGAAATTCATGGAAGGGGAAAATTTCTTTTGAACAAGAATAGATTCGAATGGTGGAACTGTTCAAGCGCGAAATAGGAAAAAAATTTCAAATAAGCACATTTTTGATTCAAAAGCCATATTTTTTAACACTCGACATTCCAATCTCAGAAATGCCTTGATTCTTTTTTCATAAATAACCGTATTTGTTATGCTTACGTTGAGCTTTAAGTCTTTTATTTGAAATATTATGTGAGAAACTTTCCAGATTTAATAGTTTTTTCCCCCTGTTCCTTCTTTCATTGTTTTTAAGCAGTAAATAATGATTATCCTCAGAGCGAGAAGGAGCAATATATCCTAAATAATTTTCAATTTAATAATCGAATTTTCATATATATACATACATAGAGAGATAAAACTTAGAAAATAATAAAGATAAATGAAAAGAGAAAAAGAAAAATTATTTAAAAATATATAAATATTAAAAAGCCAGAAAACAAAACAATGTTATTTTGTAACTATAGAGGAGTTTCTGTCATGCAATTTTTCATAATAATCAATAAAGTTTAAAACTTGCAGAGATTATGTGTGAGATCGGTAATAAATTACGAACGCAGACAAGTAATTCTTAACACGCTATGCCAGAAAATATAGCAATAAGCTTGTAGCTTATATCGATTTATTTGGCTGTTATTTACAATAATTGTGCAGAAACATTATTAAAACTGTTATAAAAACTGGCCTTGTGTACTACCAATGTAGAATACGAGCTTTCACTCTGGATTCAAGATCAACTAGACTTTGTTTCAATATTTCATGCTCACTTAGTTATTTTGTAATATCATCTATTTTTTTATCATTAATTTTTTTCAATCTTGATTTTTACTTTTTTAATTTGATTTTTTTGGTCTTTTAACTTTTAAACTGTTTCCTTTCAAATCTTCTGTTTTAATCTGATTTAATCTTCATTTTTATATTTAATTTTTTGTACTCTTTAATATTTATCGTTTTTTTAGGTTTTTTTTTAAACTTTATTCTTGTTTTTTTCCACTGTTTTTTTTATTCTTTCATTGTATACACTTGTATTATTTTTCTTAACTTTAATGTTTTATTTGTTTTTGACACAATTTTTAAATTTAATTTTTAAATTTACGTTATCTTTAATCTTGATTTCAAACTTTTATGACCTATTTATATTTCAACTTTAGACTTTTTCTAACTTTACTTTTATGCTTTGATTTCCTGATTATTTTATTTTAATCTAATTTGACTCTTTGTTTCCCTTAGCCACCTAATCTTATTCCGCAGCCACAGTTTACTTATTATGAGCTGTTACTTATTATTACTGTTGTGTTACTATTTTCTGGCTTTTTCTTATTTTCTTTCCTTTTTTTCTTCCGTTTGCGCAAATTAGGGGGCGTTGTTTTTATGTTTATTTCAATGTAGTTGTGTCTTGCTGTCAGTAGTGTAATTTGGTGATTGGAGTAATTTGTCTCAAGTAAGCTTTTGTGCGTACTATTCTTATGTATTTGTATTGTTTTTATTTTTCTGTATTTGCTTTATGTGATTATATTTTATTTTGTGCATTGTATTCTCTTCCTGGACTTTGGTAAAACCTTTCGGGGAACAGAGAGAGGGCAATTTTAGACTTTTTGTCATGCTCTCTCGATAGAAAAGGTTTTGCTTTTATGACTTCCGGAGCTGGTACCCCCTGAAGACGTCAGCTTCCGTTGTCATATTTAGCCATTTTTTTTCATATTACATTGTTTCTTTTGCTTTTTACTTATTATGAAATTATTTTGAATCTATTCATTAAACCCTTTCATTTAAATTACATCTTAACTTTGACAATTTTATAAGAGTCTTTTGACAGCAATTAGCGAAACTCATGACCTTCAATCCCTTATATTGTCGTATGTTTACTTTGATATTCTGATATTTTAATCATTTTATTAAGACTTTGTTGCAATCTTCGTATGCATTTTTTTTTTTGTAATTTTATTGATTTTATCGGATGTAAATGTCACGGATGGGACTTCGATGAGCCGCACGACAGGAAACTGCCGGGTGTGAACTTGCATCTCCTTTTCTTACGCGGCGACGATTCTAAAACGCAATTGCTTAAACTATTCCCTTTTACAATAATTGTATAAACACTTTGGTAAACCAAGATTAAATATATTTGTGGATATTATAAAGGCATGGATAATTTTATTTAACAAAGTGTTTTCGTTGTTGCAACAACTACAAAATTATTATTTTTAAACCTGAAACGAATTTGTAAAGAATTGCTCAAGATATGCGCATTTAAATTATTTCTTTTATAACTGCTGGAGAAACAAATTTCATTTTTGTAGCGAATCGTATTTGGTACTAAATGAAAAAGTCCAATTTGAATATTTTGAAAATTTTAGAAGTTTCCGGCAATTTCATAAATAGTTTTTGAATGATGGAAAGAGGTTTTCCACAATTTTATTTTGCATAAGACAAAAGTTAATCTATATATATATTTCTCTTACCCGGCGACAAAAAAAGCCTCATTACTACTCCCCGAATGGCAACGCTAGGAAATCGACCAATGATTGCCGCTAAAATTGTCACATGCCAAATCTACTGAGATGGCTCAACATATAGCGCTTTTAAAAACAGAAACTAAAAATAACCAGACAGAGCATAAGCTAGGCAAAAGTGAGTAGTCTTTGTCGATAGATCTCTATTTTAGTATTTTGTCGAAAGCGCTTTTTTTCACGAATTTATATATTACGAATTTATTTGACGATTTTTGATTTATATCACGAATTTATTTGTTTTACTAGAATTTATTTGTTTATGCAGGTTTTTCCATTGCAATTAACTTATTTCAATTTTTAATAGACTTAATTATAGCCAAAATTTTAACCTTTTAAAAAAGAGATATCAGTTTTAGAAAATTTATCTTAAGATTTTATACTATAGCACATTTTTAATAGGTTTAACGAATTACATGTCATTTATTTGAATTCAAATTTATTTTAATGACTTAGTATTTACTAAAAAGATGCAATTTAAAAATAAAATAAAAAAGTTGTTATATGGATTTGAATGATTGTTTTGAATTCTTAGAATTTAGGGCATTTGCAATGTACCTAAGTTAGTAGCGAGCGAAGCGAGCTTGGTTTGCGAAGCAAACCATATAAGATTGCGCAGCAATTTTCGGGGTTGGCGAGCGTTAGCGAGCAGGGGGCGCAGCCCACTAGTAATAAATAATATCTTACATTAATCATCCGAACATTCAACTGTGATGGTATAAGGAAAGAAAGCAAACTTTTATGTACTTAAACCCCCAGTGTGCAAGCGTCAATTTTCATAAAGTTTGTTTAATAGTACAAACGTATTTTTTTCCTTTGTTTTTTAATATTCTCAACTGTTCAAAGTATTTTTTATGCACAGATACAATGTCAAAAATCATTTTTATTTTGTAAAATAATTATATTTTAAAATATTATGATAGATCTACTTGTCATTTTTATCAAGTTATTCATGTTATTATCGAATAAATAAATCGTTATTTTTTATATAAAATGTTAGTTTTCTGCTTAAAAAATTATTTCTAGACAAAAATTTTGAGAACAAACTAAAAAAAAAATTATAATTTTATATTTAAAGAGCTTAATATGGGCATCTACAATTTGCTGCTGTTTGGCGTAGTTTCTTGTTTCTTGGCTGAGAAATGAAGTATGAGGCATATCGTAACTAAATATTGATTAACTGGGAAAATTCTGTTATTGCTGAAGTTGACTCGTTTTCCAATTATCGCTAATTATGCCGATTTGTCATTTTTTTCTTGTTTATGGTTTGTATCTATCAGTGTATTTTTTTTGTTCTTTTAAGTTTAGGTTATTTTATTGCTGATTTATTAACTTTTACAGGTTGTATCTTTTTATAGAAATTTAAGTTGATTTTTGAATGCTTACATCGAATACCTTTTTTTAATGCCTATCTTCTTGTTTAAAAACAAATATATTTATGTACATTATCATGCATTATTAAATAGAAAAGGTCGTTACGGTACTGAATTTATATGGAAAATAACTGTCTATGTTGCGTAAGTATGTATACTATATGCTGTAAAGATCTTTTAAATAACATTTTACAATAAATTTTTGTTTGCTCTATTATTAAACATGGTGAGTAGCGTTTTTAAAATGTGTTTAAAGGTGCTTATTTTCGATTTTTTTAAAAGCTCTATAAGGAGCTTTTTACATGGGATGTTTTTAAAAAGGGCTTAATTTTCCCTTTCTTTACCATGTCGATTTTTGATACGTTTTGACACGTTATCACATTGTTGCTATTCAATGTTTTCGCAATTCATTTAACCACAATCCATTTCGTCTTACGGTCGGTCCGTAACTTATGATAGCGCCAATCATGTTACATATTTGATGAAATACTTGGGAGTGACTACTGAGCTGGGTTCGATGAGATTTTTCCGCTCTCATGTACAACTCTGCGGCAGTTTGCAAGATATTCTCTAATTCAGGCTTCATTTTCCACCCTCTGAAATCGAATAAAAAAATCTCTCTATCTAATAGTTAGTAATAGAAAATAGTTCTATGTCAGAAACTAGTTATTTTATCATGATCATGTAAAGTTTTTGAAAATTATTTCGCACTTTGTTAATGTATATAGTGCTTAAAAATATTTGAGTGCTTAGAAAGTACTTTAAAGGTGCTTATTTTTTGTTGAAACGCTTCCTTCAGACCTATTTTCAAGGTAATGCTCCGAAATTTATTTTTAAGTTGTGCACAACGTCAGGAATGGAACAAGTATTATTTTTAACAGGATCGAGTGATTATAATTTCATAAAGACAGTTTTATTTTTTATCTTTTCGTGCTCATAATTCTAAGAATCATAATTTGAATCTTTACAATTCTAGGGTGGTAAGAAAATCACCTATCTATAATTAACGCAATTGATGCTTCATTACGTTATAAATGCTATTACTAATGTGGTAATAGGTTATATATACAGTTGTAATATGTTTCTAATAAACCAAATATAGGTATCGATTAAGGACAAATGTGATAAAAAAAAATTTCAAGTTGCCGCAGCGAAGTAGGTCTAAAAGAGTATTAAAAAATGACTTGTTGCTATATTATATAGGGAAAGATGATGTAACTTTGAATTTTGTTGAGTGCTGTTTTTAAAATTTCCTTCATAATGTATTTTTTGTATTTTTTTTAAATTGTTATTAAAAAAAATGTCACTATTCATTTTCTCTTGGTTTAAATTTTATTTAATAGCACAATTATTTAACTAAAAGATTCATTAAGTACAACAGTATTTGAATTGTTCTGAAAGATGTCGTAATTTAAAATGAAAATTCTAAAAAAAATATGACTTGGTAATAAAATGTTCAAGTGAAGGAAACAAAGGAGAATAATTTAATTTTTTACAAACAAGAAATTAAAAAAGTAAAGAAAAATAATCGTAAAGGAGAATCAAAACTTTCAAGACATAAAATAGATTTTTGATGGTGATGGAAGTTTATTATGAAAATGACGCTCTATGCGTTTTTAGTATGACAAAAATCAAATTATTTTACCATTTTTTCATCCATTTAAAAGACGTAGTTTTCGAAAGCTTTATTTTATTTTAGTATGCTGCCAACCTGGTGGCCGAGTGGTTAGCGTACCTGACAGCGGAGCCGCTGGTCACGGGTTCGAATCCGGATCAGGCCATAGATGTTTCTTTCTCTCTCTGTGTTCTATGTCCTCTCTTCTGTGTGTGATTGTGTGAATGTGATCCGCCCTATAAGCGGGTTGTGGTTGTATGACGTGGGCGACGCTGCTTCACCGCCGTGGCTTCGACACAGGTGCCCACTGGGTAACGAGAAGAGAGTAAGCAGTTCTGACATTCCTGTAGCCAATGGGACAACCCCCAATATATATGTAACGCTAGATTTATACTTATAACGTTGTAGCATAGGCTTTATAAAGTTCCTACAATAGTTGGTACATTTGTAGTTTAATAATATTTACCTTTTCAAAATCATTTTTTCCTAAGTATTTTGAAGGGCTTAAAAAATCTAATTTTTCTGTTGCCATATCAAGTCTGATCATATCATAACATGAATTGATAAGTATATGGAATATTATGCTATCGAAATAAAATTTGCTTTCACATCACGTCTGAAGACAAGTTTGATATTCTATTACTTTCTGTTCTGAAAAGATACAAGGATGGACTAGAATAAAATATCTATTTAGTTTCGCCAACAAATATTCCACAGGCATTTATATTCAATCCTTATTATTAATTTCCTTTCCAAAAAAAGATTTGTTCAAACAAATCTGGTTTACAATACAATTTTACTACGTTGTTTTATTTTCAACTAGCTGAATACCCGTTTACCGTACAGGGTGAGGAAAAAAAATTAAACTATCAATATATCAATACAGAATGACATAACGAAATCATACGCAAAACTGGTAGTCATATACCAACGCAAGTAATGAAGCTAAATTAATTCCACTTATTTGTTTGTTATTAATTTTTCATTACCGTTGGCTTTACGTTATTAGATTAGGCGAAAAAATTTTTTTATTAGTTCATCCCATGAAGATAACGATTAAATGATTAAATGTACTCATTATCTTTTGAAATGATGTTTTTTGTTTGAGGCCAATTCAGGAAGGTCAAAATTTTCCCCAATTAAGAAACTTTATCAGGTACTTATCTGTTTTGAAAGCCCGTTAAACACTTCCTACATTATCAATATTAAAACTGCACAGTATTAATGCCCTTTTAATAGGTACGAAATATACTAATTTAATTTACATTAGTATATTTGGCATTATTTAAATTTCCGCCAATTATCATAGTAAAAAATTAGCTTTTACCAAAAATTACTATTTTGGTAAAAGCACCATTGGCGTCAGTAACAATACGGCAATATTTTACTCTCCCCCTGACTGAATTAGTACCATTTATCTATTAGTTTTACTATTAGACAATTTTTTTATTTCAATCCTAATTTTTATCCTAAGAGCCGTGATGGCTATGGGGATCGCCTTCCCATGAGGTGAAACGGTTCGAATCCTAGCAATCGCTGGTCGATACGAATTCTACATCCTGCTTGCACCAACCATGGTGCTGACGTAAAACATCCTCAGTGGTAGACGGATCACGAGTTAGAGTCCCCTTGCCCTCAAACTAACCGCATGAGGTTTTCGTAGTTTTTCTCTCCATGTAACGCAATTGTTTGTTAGTTCCATCAAAAAATCCTCCACGAAGGTAAAATTTCTCACGATAATTATTCCTTGAGTTTCCTTGCTTTCTGGATTGGTTCAAAATGACAAGGCTACGGAGTTGAACATTAGTAGTCGTAAACCCATAAAATTGGGTCGGCTGTTCAACGACGGTTATAATATAATGTCATGAAACCAGATGGTATACCTACCAGAAGTAAAAGGTTAACTAACCGGGAAAACCGATCTTCCACTTTATTGTTTTATCAAAATTTATTTATCCACAAAATGTAACATGTGGCACTTCAATCATCAGATTTACATAAAAGGGGCATAAACCGTTCCTCGGGATCACTTTTTACGTTTATAATAGGATAGCATATTTATATAGGATAATAAAATCATATATTATCCTGATATCAATCATTTAATGATTCTAGCATACAGCATAGTAGCATACTATAAATCATGTAATATCCCTAGATATTTAAACAATCCCATCACTAACCTAATGCTGTAAAACGCATGAAATCTAAAAATAAATATTTTTCATTTTTAAACGTTTTACTAATAAAACGTGATGTTGATATATTTATTCAACAATTCAAGTCAGTTTAACGTAACAGTCAAGAGGACAAAACTTTAATTCTTAACAGAGGTAGAATGTGTATTTAAGTATAATGTCTGATTTCGTCAAGTTTCCTTTCAGAAATTCCTTCACATATAATTTAGAGAGTGTTAAAACTATTTCATCGCCAGCGGATGTTAAAAGCAGCGCATTTCCATTTCCTTGCAGAAGGGGAATGTGTTATTCTAGATTTAGGCTTATCTTAGATATATAAAGCATTTTAAGTAAATTATTCGAACCAATAAGGCTCGTAAACAAAGATTTATCCTTTCGAACAATGAAGGCGCTTGGAGAAAATTGTCTCACATCAATTTAACTTGATCGAGTAACACATCTAAGTTTCTGTTTACTCTTGGAGTAAAGAATGTGGAATATTCTCTAGCGTAATATATTTAAAGAACGGTTTAAACTTTTAAATTGCACTATATATTACTTTAATTTTATGAGAATTCTTTTTTTTTTCATTTAGTGTAGTTTATTATTTTTTAAGTATCATTTGTTTCCTTTTGTTTTTTTTTAAAGTACTATAGGGTTAAGCCCCCTGTTTGCTGGGGCTTACCAATCCCGATGACTGCTTCGCAATAATTGTTGTTTCTTGGCACAAAGCAGTCGAAATTATTGAACAAAACATTCATGTACTACCACTATCAGTGGTCTGTCCAGACGTTTTGTGAAAGGTCCTATTTTTGTAAAATAGTGAAAAAACTATTCATAATTTGTGAATGTGAAATAAACGTTAATTCATAACCGTTAATTCATTAATTCGTAAACGAATGTGAAATAAACGTCACATTCTTTCGACCAGGGTCTTGCTTGTGTGAATTTGTGCAAATAGGGTCCAGGTATAACAAAAATTGCTGAAAACCTTTTCAAGAAGTTTTTAAATTGTAAATGGAAACAAGATTCTGCTCAACAATTGCTGCAACTGAATTAAAGATGCAACATACAAATATTTGGTATTTAGCCTATACTGCTCAACATAGAATAATTATTTCGGACAAATAATGGAAACAAAATCACTCACATTTTTAATAATTTCAATTGACATATTTTAAATAACACAACTAACAAGGGAAACTAGGGAAGTGTGACTCGCCAATTTTGAAATAAACTAGTGGGATGTATGCAGGTGACGAACCTCCTAANAATTGTTTTTTACATTGTAATAAATAGAAATTTATTATAGTTTTTTTTTCAATACTTTTAAAGATAGACTATTTTTCTGTTGATGGCACCACTATGATAAAGTTTAAATTCAATCATAATAATGATATTTTTTTAGAAATTTTGAATTAGCCTTTTAAAATGGGGTGAAATTTGGGTAACTAAATTTATTAATATTTATTGAGGATGGTATTATAACTTTTATAGGGTATTAGTGGGTTTATGACTGTTTTTTTCTCAGGGATCTTTTTTTTGGTTCTGACGTCTGCCGGATGCGGGATGACTCTGGATTTGGTAAACAGGTCAATCTAGATTCTTTTGCCTTGCTGAAGGGAGGATAAAAGAGAAGTGAAGAGTGTGGCTAAAGGCAGTAACCCGGAGGATACGGAGCTTGTCCGTTGGAAAGATGGTCCGTGACAGCACCTCGGAGATGATGGATCGTGAAGTTAAGTAAAGCTAAACTGAAGTCTCTAGCGGGAAGAACGACCGTGATTAGCCGAAGGCCGATATCTTCGAGACGGAGGGCCAAGTCCGAACGTATCTATGCTGGAAGTCCGGTGTTCCCCTTCTACATGCCTAAGCCTAATGAAGTTAGAATAGCTGGAGAAATTTTGAGATCCTAGCCGAGGAGTTTGTCTACGAGCTCATCTACCTTTCTGGTGGGCGTTTCCAGAGGGCGAACAGTAAATTCTTTTGGGTACTTATAAATTTTTAAATTTTATTTCGTTAACATTTTAGAGGAATCATATACCGTAAATTCTGAACTGTTTATGTTGTGTTTTTTTTTTTTGTAGGAGAACAATCAGTATTTAAGTGTAATTTATAGATATCATAAACCAAGTCTGTGTTTTTAGAAATGTTAAATGCAGTTCTTATTTTTTAAATGTCTTTTTTTGAACTGTAGAAATTGAAGGTTATGCTTGAGTGTTTTAAGGTTGCATTTTTGTTTTAATTAATGTATAAATGTTTATTCCCATGTTGGCATTTGGAAATGTGTGAAATTATGTTTTTGAAGATTTAGAGGTGCAATAAAAATGAGTTTTAAATGTTGAAAGTTTTCTGTAATTCATTAGATATTTGTCTACTAAATAACCTGGGTAACCGTTACTAAATTTAAATTTTGAGATCACAGCCAAAGGGGTAACGGTACA
>NC_092206.1:10712870-10733729 GCF_043381705.1 Parasteatoda tepidariorum
ATCTATATTATATAAAACGCTAATACGTATGTATCAATAAAACCGATGATATTTCCTTTCTCGCGTTGGCAACAGTTTTCATTTTTAATTGATAGGCTTCGGCGCGCAAGAGCACGTAGTGCATCATATAGCTAATCTATATTTCATTAAACTGTTGCCAGCGCGAGAAAAGAAATATCATCGGTTTTATTGATACATACATACATACATATGTACGTATTAGCGTTTTATATAATATAGATAGATGCTACATAGTTTTAAAAACTTCACGTTTTTTTTTTTAATTCAGTAGAAAACATAGGTTTATATTTAAATATTCCGAATTCTTTATTGGTTCATAAAATATATGCTACATAGCTATCTATAAAACTCAAATAATGAGCAAGATAAAATTATTGTTATATCCCTGGTCGAAATTTCTTTGATCTAGCTCTTGATTTTATTTTGAAAGCATGGATGAGTGAGGGCTTTTTTGGCACTGGGTTTTCTGGGTTAGGAATAACAATACAAAGGTTACTGAGTTGAAAATTGGCAGCTGAGAGCCTATACATGGGATGGCTGCATATGGCTGTAAATCTTCACATGGGATTTTCCGTGCAAAGTAAATGCGAGGCAATTTTATAAAAAAGTCCGCCACAAAAGATCAGTTAACTAAAATACTTGACACAGTAGTACCTTTGTTTTCTGGGATAGGAATAAGAATACAAGGCTACTGAGTTCAAAATTGACGGCTGTAAGCCTACACATAAGATGGCTGTTCAACACCAGTTATAAAACGGAGAATTACACAACAAGAAAAAGACTAAAAAAAAATTTTTGACCCATAAAATTCATAAAGAAAAATGTATTGTTCTTTTTTTCCCCCTGTAGCGCTCAGTTTTTAACAACACTGATTTATTAGTAGTTCTATTGTTTTTTCTGTTTTTTTCATAAGCAATAAATTTTGGCGCACATTGCAAATTATATTTAATTTTAAAAATATTCCTCATGTGTGTTACATATATTATATCGAATAAAAATAATGGAAAAAAAAAAAGCTGTGAATGTAAAAAAAATAATAACTACAGGAAATAGAATATATAATTTAAAATGCTGAATGAAGGAATAATAATTACATGAAGTTGAATATATAATCTAAATTGCTGAAAAATGATTGAAAAAACTTTGAATATTCGATTTATGTGTTTTCGGTCAATTACAGTAATGTAAAGTTATTGCTTTGGGTTTTGATCCCCTATATCCAATTAAAAATAATTGGAAAGAAACGTTTTATCATTGCCTTAAAAAATACCCCTACTTTTCTTTTCTTATACGCAGAAGTCCAATTTCAAAATGATAAATTTAACTTGTTACAGAAAATTTTCGATCAGGAACAAGGGTTATTAGTGGAAAATAATTTATATACCAAGGAAAGAAAGAGAGGAATTTTTTTATGAAAAAAACTTAAATATTGATCTCAAAATTTAGAATAATTTTTTTAAAAAATATCTCTTACTGTTAGATTTGGTTGATTCTTTTTATTTGAAGGTATGTCGGATAAAATATATCTAATTAAAAGTTGTTTAAATAATATAAAGGAGGCATTCATGACTCTTGAGGGTTTTTTTTTTTCAATAACTTTCTTAGTATTGCATTCCCTGGCAAGATTATTAGATGTTCTATAAGATTCTATGGAAAATCTGAATTATCAGGTGGTACAGATTTATTGTTTCTACGTGGCTGAAACCGGTTTGCACTTGTTTACGTTCGTGTATCCAATTGGTTAACATTGTAATGCAATACGTTAAAAATAAATACAAATAGGAAGTATATAAAAAATGTCTTGAATAAAAACCCATTACATGTTTGTTTAAATATAAAAGTATTGCCTATAAACTCGTGAGAAACATATAATTATTAAAAAACTACAGTGCGTCTAATAATTTGGTCTAATTATTATAATATATTAATACAATACGTGATGTAATATATATTCAATATTTATATAATATATCGTCTAATTTTATCAAATCATCCAATTTATATTATATATCGTCTAATTTAACCAATTGATACACTAACGTAAACAAATTCAAATTATTTGTTTTATTTATCTTTTGTGAACTCTTGAAGTTTACACGGTTTTCCTTTTATATTTGCTTACTTTAAATAAAATAAATGAGCATTTTTGGCTTTAACTGAAAGAGTAAGTACGTGGTATTAAATCTCTTTACATGGCTGCGTACGTTACTCAATTTAATAGTCTCAATAAAGAACAGTGTAAAAAAGTAATTGGATTTGACCTGCCTTGTCAAGCAGCTAAACACTCGCCGATTTAAATTAGTTTGCTTTGAAGAGAAACAATTTGCTTGTGAAACTGCTCAAAACAGTGGAATGGTTGGAATAAGATTAAGTCTCTGTTAATTGTGTTTGTGATGATTTTAAGTCTTGATAATTAATTTTTCACGAGTTTTCTCAAAGGAAACATTCACTCATGCTGTCAGTTATTATTTCTGGATGTATTTAAATAAGTCTTCAACTGGTTATTCTTAATAGATTTGTCTTTGTCGGTTTGACAACTTTTTTTTTTAATGCTTGCTTGGTAAATTTAATTGAATACGCTTATTTACTGAAAGTTTGCTTTAAAAATTTGCCAGGTTGAGTTATACTTAAACTTCCGCCTTCAATGTGTGTTGAAAGGTACCGAAGGATGTAAATTAAGTCATATCGTAATTAATATCCTAACTTGTATCCTATCTTGATAATAAGCAAAGAGATCTCTTCAATCACTTTGAAAAATGACTTGATTTCAATGAGCAAAAGCAAATTTTTTGGATAAGCACATTGAAACAAAATGTACGTTTAAAAGTATCAGAACTTGGTAAAATTAATCGTATTTCTGGCTCTATGGGAACGCCAAGGAGTAGAGTAATTTTTACCGAAGTGGTTTCGTAATGGTTTTTGCTAAGTTGGAAAAAAAAAATTATTTTATAATATGTGTTAAAATTTGATGACATTTGTCTATTCTATCATAATATTTTAGAGCCAGCATAGAAACCACTTATTTGATGAAACTTACTTTTCAGTTTTATACTTTTATTAAACCTGCGGGAAAAAAACCATAATTTAGAAAACCTGAAACCGTTACCATATGAATGGTTAGAAAAATATGCATTGAACCATAATATCGGCATCTTAATTACATTGCAAATTTGCTATGACTTCAAAAGTTTTTTATTCGTTATTGTTCTTAGATATTAGGAAATATGAAGAAGAAAATTAAAATCAACGGGAAGGGGTAAAAATTTTCGACCACTCTCCTGCTACTTAATTACCAGATTGTGACCCTTATTTTGACATAACTAGTTAAGAAAGAGGACGATACTAATCAGTTCTAGCAACTGCTTTGTCCCGCAGTGGACATATCGTAAATACACGGCTAGACCCAATAGAATATCGAAGACAAGCCTCACTGGTTGCGGCCAGTAAGCGGGTGGGTGACCACTTTGATCAGTCTGCATAGGGACCGAGGGTGTGCAGTATCGTTTCTCGTTAAACTGTTCTGCTGTAAAGTGCTTGACTTCACGTACAGGTCGTCGGTCTACCAAAGCAGGGGAGAATTCCCCTCTGTTGAAAATCAACATTGCAATGGCATGTCTTCCGATCATCCTCAGGGATGCTCCCCAGCCCGTCGCCAATAGCCCAATGTGCAGCTCAAGTGCGACGTAAATAAAGTGCCTACCTATTCCCGAGTTGCCATTAGTTCATATAACCAATAAGTGCAGAATTTTTATATCGTTATTTATTGTGAAAAAATATCAATATTACGCAATGCCACATTTTTCCAATTTAATTTATTAACATTATTTTCTATTGGACTATATTTCCATAACCTAAATAAAATTAATCATCACATACCATAATATCGCTTTCAATAATTATGTGTATCAATATTGATCAAAATAATTCCGTATTTGATACGCATTGTTATCATTTGCGATCACGTTATTGTCTCAGTTATTACACCTATGTAAAATATCGATAGCTATTATCCGTGTAAGTTTTTTCTCTTCTTTCATGTTGGTGAACTTAGGTTTCATGGTCCCTATGACAGATTAATACCAACTGAAATATGATCATTTTAAATTTGAAACAAAGTAACAATGATACAATATTATGGTTCAACTTCGCGCCATATTATATTCTATGTAGGTTTCAAGATTATGATATTTTCCCACTTTTCACACTTTTCGCCTCTCCGTAACCATGGATATGGAAAATCTTGCTTTTACCAAGCGGAAATACGTTTCAGTAAGAAGTGGGAATATACTGGTGTGCAGAGAAAGTAATATTGGCGTATTCCATGGTAATGGGATACTGTGTAGAAAAGTCATATGAAACTTTGAAACATTTAGTCCATTTGTATAGAGTATAAAGTTTTAGAAAAATTGAACAATAGTATAGCTCTACAGACAACAAAATACCGCAATGTACTCATAGGGAATACTAAAAGTATTTTAATACCACCTGAAAAAAGGACTGAAATTTGTTAATTTTGTATAATTTTTTTTGTTAAAATTTAATTTAGTTATAAAAATGTTTGGGTAAATTTTCTTGTTTTTCCTCTCCTAAATTGCTGTGAAAATTTCAATCGCTTTTTCTATAAAATTAATCATTGCAAAAAAAAGACACTGCCTAAAAATTTATCTAAAACTCTTGTTTTACTATATCTTTACTTTAAATAATCTTACTCAAAATATTTTTTTACTCTAAACTAAAACTATTTTTAATTGATTTTATTTCCGCTTAAAATTTTCCATTCATGGGAATTTGCATAAGCATCATTTATCTACCAAAAGGCAAACTGTATTATAATTTTAAGTCGTATATAGTTTTAAAAACGCAAATTGATAAAGAATAATTATTTTAATTATAAAATTGATGGAAATATACAACATGCGGTTTAGATTTTCTTATAGATTTTTTAACTTTTTAAAGAAAGATATCGTTATATAACCTTCCTAAGAGTAAGTAAAAATAAATTGAATATCACGCATACAACTTTTTAGTCTTAAAACGGAAAAAATAAGAGGAAAGTTTTTTCTCGACCTTTTATGTTGAATTTTTTTCAAAAAAAGAAAAAAAAGAGAGAGACAAGAAAAAGAAAGATCACTTTTATTTATTATTTTATGGATAGGATTCATTGAATTGTCTGAAAGTAAGAATCCACGAGCCTATTAAAGTAAGAGAACTTTTATTTTTTAAATGAAACATGCAGGGAAATAAATTGCTTTTAAAAACCCTTCTTTTCATCCAAGTAGCAAAGCAACAAGATATTTTTTTGGCATTGATATTTAACATGGGGGTTAATCGTTCAAAAGGGTGTAATTAAATTAGTTTATGATCCGTTTATTCAGATATGTGCTAATTTAAAAATAAAAAAAAACTCTAGTTTGCATTTTAAATCACTTCATAAAATATCTTAAAAAAACGACATGCTCAATTATGTGACCTCAATTATGTGACATGCTCAATTATGTGACTCTGCATCTATTTATTTATTCGCCTCTTCATCAAGGTGTTAAGGTTTTGAAATGAAATAAATATGCTTTCTTTTAGCACAAACTTTTTTCTTAAATTAAATCCTGGTGTTTGTTAGTTTTAAAGCTGATAAGCGTCCTCTCAAAACTTTAAAAAAAACTGGTAATGATATTACTAAACTGATATTTGGAAACCTTACTGCTTTACATTTCCAATTAAATATTCTGAAAATTGAGATAATTTAATATTCTGAAAATAGAGATGATTTAATATTCTGAAAATAGAGATAATTTAATATTCTGAAAATAGAGATAATTTAATATTCTGAAAACCCTTTCAGAAATTCTCTAACGGAAACAGTTTTTTTAATAAATGTTAAGATGAAGTTTTAAATTGTTCGTTTAGAAACTTTGCTACCAGATTTTATAGCTTTGGGAAAACGCTAGTCAGTTTGAAAAATTCTGGAAAAAAAACATTTTTTTAAGAACATTTATAAACTTTTTGTTTTGTTTTAAATGTGTTAAAAAATAAAACTTGATTAAATATTTATGGTACTTATGAGTTAGACGAGCGCTATTCTCGTAATTTCCAAAAGTTACCAAGTCTTTTAATCTAATTTCAAGTAATTTCTTATTTTCATGTGACCCTTTTTTCATATACCATACAAAACGCAATCGATGAGCGACAAAAGTTTAGATGAAGCATTTTTTAACCTCAATTAGATCCCCGTAGCAGAATCGTAGCGACACGGCGATATTGTCGAAAAACGTTACAGAGTTCTTGCTGAAAGATTATCCTTTAGAAAATTTTTAAAAAAAATTACTTTTCTTTTCTATAGAAATTTACTCGTAATATTAGAATCATGCATTTAGATAATCTCTTTTTAACGAGCTCAATTTACGCCGATAATATCGTAAATCGATGTAATGTATCGATCGTATTTTCGGCAGTTATTGATATTGATTTTAACCTGGTTTTTAAATATCCCGAAATATTTCGAACAATATGGAAACTTCGCATGCTGCATTTGAGTATTTATTTTTTAAAGAAATAATTCTATCGAATATTTGGTAGTTATTGCTATCGATTTCTCCATAGTTTTTTTTTAATTCCGATATTTTTTATTCGATATTATTTACTGCAACTAACTAATTTCGTAACGAAACATGCACTGTCCGATTCACGTGATTTCGTAGATGATCTTTTTCGGCAATTACTTCTACTGATATTTCAGGAATTTGAATTATTTTTTTATTGTGATGATTATTTACAAAATGCGAAGAAGGAAATAATTTATGCGTGCCACACCACCCACCCCAACAAAATGCGAGAATATCACCCATAATATTATAATAAAAAATTATGGCATGATCAATTAAAAACAAATTATATAGTTTTTTCTTTGTAAACACAGCGATTTTGTTATTTTAAATTAGTAACATATTTATTTGTTATTATTAAAAGTATCTTGCAGAAAGATATTAGTGCTAGAGAGTTTTGTCGCAGACAGCTCGAAAACATTCTGCCACCAGAAATTAGCGTTTTGAAAGCCCTTTGACGAAAATTGCAATAATAGAATTTTAAGTTCTATTGGCGTTCTAAAAATCTTTCGGGGGTATTACTCTGACAATTTTTATTTCCTCTTTTTTCCAAAGCACACTTTTTTTTTTAAATGAAATTGAAATAGATTTCAGATTTCGAGATTTTTTGATTAATTTATACTCCAATCCAATTTTTTTTCATTTGCTTTTCCGAACAGACTTTAAACTCTCTTTATTTTTTCGACTGTTCCTTTTTGGAACTATTAGAAATTCTTTATTCCTGCTCTTTAGAACTTTTACTTTTAGACGCGGAGAAATGAAGATGTGGGGCCAACATTTAATTCCTTGATCAATATTCCAGAAGTTTCTTTTTACGGAGAAATAAAAAAGAATTTATTTACAATTAATGTAATTGTATTTCCTTTACGACTAGTCTAATCTTTTTACTTAGCAAGCCTGTCTTCAAGTGCTAGCACCCAGATATATATATAAAAAAAAAATGCGTGGAGTCCCTCCACGTGGAAGAAGTTTAACTTCGCAACCTGCGACGTTAATTGTAGAAGAATCAGCAGTCGTAGAAGGATCACTAGTTCTATTCAACGACTCTTTTTCCTGCTCCGCTCGCTTCCGTGCTCTGTAACCACGGTAATATCGTGCATTTTTCCCTCGTGGACCTCTTGAAACAGTGGAAGTGCTTGTGGTTGCCTCATCGTGACGTCCTGGAAAATGTATTTGCATTAATAATGTATGAGAATGCGTCATAATGTAATTTCAGAAGAGAAAACCTAACAATCAATTGATATTCACAAGAGACGTACCTTGACATAATCTTAAATCCGTCGCATTGTCCGTGGGATTGTTTTCACTCATTTTTAACAATTGGGTATACTATAGCCTACGTCACAGGTCGTGTTATCCCTACTAAATTTAATTAGTAAACAGCATTTTCTGCGAACCTGATTTATAGCAACAAGTAAGTACTAGTATTAGTCTAGTTCCTTTTGAAATAATTTATTTTGTTGTTTTATCTAAGTTTATGAATTTAGTAAACATATTTAAAACTCAGCTTATTAATTAAACTACATGGTAAATGTTATTCCTAGTAAAATTTTCTAAGTGGAAGTAGTTGTGTTTTTTTCATATTATACCCAATTGTTATCCACTAAATTTTAAAATAAAAAATACTACCCTATTAAATTATATGTGTATCAAAACAAACTAAAAAAATACTTATAGAAAAACAATACTTTTATTATTTTTATGCTAGTGAGAACCAAAACAATATGGAAATGAATGAGGGAAAACTGGATCCTACCACGTGATTTGCCGGCCAATAAAAATGTAGCGTTAAACGTTTAACGCAACCTTGTTGGAAGTCGTATAAGAAGTATAACTACAAAAAATAATCATCCGTCGTCCTAATCTAATTTCTCCAGTCAAGCCTGAGCTTCATGGATACAGACCATGTGATATGATACGTAAATTAAAAAGTAAATATTTGGGAAATTAGTAAAATTAATACGTTTCATACGTAATATTGACGGATTGATATTACCATTGAGAAATTTGGTAAAAAAGCTTTGGCATATTTTACGTAATATCAACGAAATGGATTTTATCATTCCGAATATTACTTTCGTAAATTTTATTAAAGATTGACGAAAGAATATTTGCTATTTAGATTTGATAAAAATGGTTCTTTATATTTTACGTACTATTGACAAAACAAATTTCGGTTTGAATTTATTTACGTAAATTATCTGTTTTTTTATCTAACTACTTTTTTCTATAATTTGACGTCTCAACTTACATGCATTTTGACGTACTGTTGACGTAAATAATATGTGAAAATAACGTACTCATTCTTACCTTGTAAACAGTGGTCGGTAAAATACTCTTAAAATAAAGAAAATTGTTTAAGGAAAATTTTACGCACGTTTTCCATTTTTTGAATAATTATTTTTTGCTATAACATTGACGTTTCAACTTACGTAAATTTTGACGTGCTGTTGACGTAAATAATTTGTAAAAAGTACGTACTCATTCTTACCTGTAAAAAGTGGTTGGTAAAATATTCGTAAAAGAAACGAATTTTTACCTTTTTGGATAACCATTTTTCACTAAAATTCTACGTTTTAGCTTTACGTAAATTTTACGAATGCTTCGTAATATTCAAAGGTGAAGTATACGTATTTCTGACGTAAATTTGATGGTTCTTTGCTACCCGGGAGATTGCTCACATCCTAACCGAGCAACATTGCTTACTTGCAGTTCATTCTGGTATATAGAGGAAGCCTAATGTCTAACTAAGTTACTGATCTAGTTCGGACTTGATACTTTCTCTGCCATCTTTTGGTCAAACGTTATTAAACCAACTTTGCCTGAGATGAAGTGATGGTGTTAGGAAGTAGTTAAGTTCCATCAAGCCGAATATTATTATCGTCTGATGTTATGGTTCAAGACGTTTCCAAATTTTTGTCTCAGTTTGGAGCAGTTCCTATGAAGTGTATATGTCACTGTGAATGTCCTAAATCAAGAGAATGTCGACTTTCACCGGTGAATATCAATAATTAGATTGTCGCTTCGGTGAATGTCCGAAATATTTGTTATATCCGATTTGATATTAACTTAATCATTGATATTATTATATTTATTCGATATTTTAATATCTGCTGATAATAGATTAGGAGAAACAGTGTCCGAAGTACAGGGCAAATGTATGCCGGGCAAATGTATGCCGGGCAGAGGTACTGAACCTTAGAAAAGACATCAGTGTAGGGTAAGGCCGGGATAACATCATCGGTAGAGCTCTGGGCCCATGTCCAAGAGTTCGTGGGTTCCATCCGCCGGATGAAGACTCCCGTGCAGTAAATGGTGACTGATGCACGTTAAATCTGTCGAGTCTCAAAGTCCTCCATGTTCCCATAACAAATCAACACCTCTGGGAGTACTGATCCAGAAGTTTCCTAGTCTTCTGGATTGGGTTCAAAATTACAAGGCTACGGAGTTGAACATTAGCTGTCGTGAACCCGAAAATTGGGTCGGCTGTTCAACGACGGTTATAAAATAAAAAATATAAAATCAGTGAAGAGTTTACATGGAAAATGCATACTGGGCTGTGGCATTACTTATCTAGTCCTAGTGTATATTTCGGACATTTACCAAAGCGACTTTGTGAATGTCAACATCCACCAGTGCAAGTCAACAATCACCAATTACCGGTTATTCACAATAACATATAAAATGTGTAGTGAGATACTTTTTATGCCTGTATCAGGTAATATCGAGCATAGAATCTAAAATACAAATAGAACACGAACACTGTAATAGTTTACCATCTCTCATCGTCCCAGACATCTGAGTCCCCTTTGTCACAACCTCACTTTCTTTCAAAAAAAGGGAAGAGCGTCGTGTGACAGTTGAGATGAGTTCTCTTTTCTGGTAGTATAGTGTTTCGAATTTTTAAAGGCTAATAGAAGAAAATGAAAAACTTCAAGAGCAACAGTTAAATTGTGGATCATTTCTTGACAAAACTTCGCTAGATTAAAAATCATTTTAGATTTTCAATTTTTTTAATACTTATAAACAGTGCGAAATTGTTTGCATTTTTTTCAAGAGTAAGGAAATTTTAAATTTTCTGAATGATTTTAAAAAATGGTTAAAAATTTAACTTTTGATGATACTAATCACAATTTGATCCGCCAGTAGTTTTCAGAAACATCTGAATTTATATAGTTATATCTCTGTATAATAATTCTTTTATTGATTTATCATTATTGAAGAGTATAAAATTGTGTTTAAATTTTAATCTAGCATAGATTTTACAATAGTACTACATCTTTTAAAATCCTCGATATCGTTTAGAGTATTTGGAATATTTAAAGGAATTCACAAGAAATGATGATTGATGTCAAGGAATCGAAAACTAAAATGAAAATTGAAATAAAAAAAGAGCTGCATGACCAAATAGAATCCATTTCACTCTTTTAAGCTTTCCGATTTTTATTTAAATTTCACACCTGCTATGATAAGATTGTCCGACTTACCCTTGGCAGAATCGCGGCGACACAGTGACATTGTAGCAGAATGTTACTGAGTTCTTGTGGGAAGAACTTTCTCTTAGGAAGTCAAGAATTTTGGTTTTCTTTTCTGCAGAAATTTTTTTATCTCTAAAATTTTATTTAAATTCGCACATCGGAAGGGAGAGAAATGTTCGCGCTTTTTCTATTCCTATTTGAGAAGAATGAAGTAAAAAATTTCTTTTCTGCAGAAATGTTGAAAGATTTTTTTTTCTCCATAAATCATTCTCTGACGTGCTCACTTTGCTCCGATATTCTCGTTAATCCATGAGGTATTTCAATCGCTCATTAAGTCAGTTATTGATACGAATTTTTGCTTTGTTTTATCGAAATCTCAATGTCTTTCATTGCTCAGTTATTATTTATATTCTGAGGAAATTTTTGAAATATACCGTTACTATTACGGAACGTGAAATTCGAATCACGGATTCAAGAAATCATTCTTTGACACGCTCGTTTTGTGCCGATATTCTCGTTAATCCATGAGGTATTTCAATCGCTCTTTAAGACAGTTATTGATACGAATTTTTGCTTTGTTTTATCGAAATCTCAATGTCTTTCATTGCTCAGTTATTTATATTCTGAGGAAAGTTTTGAAATATACCGATATTATTACGGGAAATTCGAATCACGGATTCAAGAAATCATTCTTTGACATGCTCGTTTTGCACCGATATTCTCGTTAATCCGCGCGGTATATTTAATTTGCGTGATTTTGCCGTCGATCTTTTTTTCGGTAGTCACTGGTACGGATTACACGACGTTTAATTTCTGGATGTGATGATGATTTACGAAATGTGAAAAAGGAAATAATTAGGGCGTTTTCTCGTTTAGTAAAATGTGAGAATCTCGCCCATGATATTAGAATAAAAAATATTACATATTAATTTAAAAATTGTAAAATTTTATTTTATTCAAATAGACTTTTTTGTAAACACAACGGTTTTGTTACTTTATATTTAATTAGTAGCATGTATATATTTCTTATTATTAACGCTAGGTTTACGGACGTTTATATACCTACCTCTACGATCACGCGTCAATTTGACGCGTAAAAGAATATATATAACAGCACTTGCAGAGATGCCAACTTGCTCCGGACAGCAAATATGTATTTTTTAAAGTGGTAGTTTATCAATTGTGATTCTTAGTTTAATAAATTCAGTTTGGTAGATTTTTATCCACCGCTATTTCTAAATAATTCGTAGGCTTATATAATTCACCACTTTATATTTGCAAAATTTACTTAGCAGTTATTTACCGTCTTTTTAATTATTTTGGCGTGCCCGGAGCAGTTCGCATCTCTGCACTTAGATAACAATGTAATTATATACTGTAAGAAAAAAAAATGAAAATATGAGATATATATTTATGAAATATTCTAGCATTATATTTTTCAATACTCGAACTAAGCAACAGAAACCTTCAAAATCTGACACTCTGACATGTATTGACATGCTTCGTTTTTTCTTTCTATTATTACTTATCGGTAAATGTTTATCGCTTGTTTCATTTGAGATAACGATATCGGATAACGTATCGACGTATTGTCGCTACATTCCTATTTATTATTGGTGTAGTACTTGCATGTTTACTCAAAATTTTGTCTAAATTATGATCGCGTCAAATTGACGCATATCCGTAGAGATTTGTATACTACAAAGAGAATTTCAATATTCCAACGCTTTTGAAGAAAATAGACTTCAATCTATATTCACCTAGATCAATGGATAAATGTCATTACAGGAGATAAAATACGCAATATAAAAACGCCATTTTCCTTATAAAATTCGAAATGCCTCAAAATGACGCGTCCCGTAAACCTAGTGTTAAAAGCATCTTGCAGAAAGATATCAGTGCTAGAGATGTTTGTCGCTGAAAGTCCAAAATGTTCTGCCACAAAGACCTAGTATATACTCACCAGTATATACTCATTTGAATCACTAGTATATACTCATTTGACCAGTATATACTCACGTATTTTTGTAATGAAAAATGAGCAGACGATATCTGTTAAAAAAGATTTAACGATTTCATTATAGATATATTTGTAAAGAAGCATTTTGCCCTATTTATCGAATAGTTTTGTTATGATCTTTCCTAACACCCCTTCACTCTGAGCAATTTTATTTATTAATTGTACAAAATAAATATAAAACAATTAATCAATAAAATTAATTCAACTCTGTAATTCTTTTGAAAGAATAAATCAAGAATTTATTTTTTCAAAAGAATTACAGAGAACAAAAATAAAAGTAAAAAATACAACATAAAAGAACGAAGGAAAAAAGGAACAACAATCTTGCCAAAACTTCTCCTTCTACATTTTAACATTAAAATTTTAAATAAAACTGATTCCACATAATCATTCATTTAAGGTTAAGTTGTTCTTATTTGTTTATAATTACATGAAATAAATATCGTTTAAAAATAAAAAAAAAACTTTGATTTTAGAATGAGTAAAATAGAATAATCTGTATTAATATGTTTTAAGGAAAATAACAGCATTTTAAAAGTTTATCTACATAACTGATAAAACAATTTCCAAAAATTAATAATTCAACTTATCTATGAAATATATAAGATCCATCTTTAACGATGTTTTTTGTGCAACCAAATGCAGCATAGTAGACAGCCATATTTTAAGATTTTTGACTTTAAATTTCCCGCATTGATTTTCTTTCTTAGAAATAACAAGAAGTGGAATAAGTTTATCTTGATTCGCCTTCCATTCACGTGGTTTTATTCTGAAGACAAAACCTTTAAAACTTCTAAGAAACTAATTTTGACAGTTGAGAAGTCTCGAACAACTTAACCACAATGGCTCAGGGGATAGAGTGTTCGTCTTTCCATCCAGGTTCGAACCCGGCGATGACTGGTCAATACGAATTCCGCATCCGGCTTGAGCCGACCACAGTGCTGACGTGAAATAACTTCCGTGGTAAACGGATCTTGGGTTGGATTCCCCTTGCTAACCGTGGGAGGTTCCTGTAGTCTTCCTCTCCAAGTAACGCAAATGCGAGTTAGTTCCTAATTATTTGTTCTAATTATTTGGTCTAATTATTATAATATATGTAATAAATATTCTATATTTATATATTATATCGTCAAATTTACATTATATATTGTCTAATTTAACCAATTGATACACGAACGCAAACACGTTCAAACAGGTTTCAGTTGCGTAAAAATAATGAAGCTTTATGGTATGACCTGATAATTAAGATTTTATGTAGAATCTCATAGAGCGTCAAATGAATTCGCCAGGGAAAATATGACATAGAAAGAAATATGACATAGGGGAAAGTCGGGTAGCCCGGCCCACAGTCAATTTCATATGCATAGAATATTTTTTCAAATCAATGGGCCATCGGACATTAATTGTTATATTAAAAAAAGATTATTTTCAAAGTTTCAAGTATTTATACAGCTGTTAACATGGTAAACAATAGTTTTGAAAACATGTTGAATACAGTAGTCATGAAATTAAGAAAAATTGGTTGAATGTTTCGATTAAACTTCATTTTAATACTAAAAAAATAAATTTTTTCTATACATACAGCATTAAAGTATGTAGTCTTAAGTTTAATTTGCACGAAGAAAGAAGTTTATATGTGAAAAATTGTTCGAATAATTACAAATTTACAAAAAAATTGGATTTCGGGTAGCCCCGCTCACATGAATGTCGGGTATCACCGCCCAATTTTATTTCGTCGATAAATGTACGGTTGCAAAGATTATTATTTTATTGCTTCAAATTTGAATGTTATATGCATTTTTAACAACAAATATTGTTGTTATTAAATGATTGTTATTAAATGATAGAATTCACTAAAAGTATATAAATATGTAATAAATAAAATAATTTTGTGATAAAAATGATAAATGAGGTTTATCTATTGTCAATACATTGGTCATTTTCATTTACACCTGAAAAAACAGTCAAAAAACATAATTTTTGTAACTGGGCGGGGCTACCCGACACATTTTGAAAAGAGCTGAAAAACATGTTTTTTTAAATTTCCATTTTTTAAAGTTAAACTATTCTTTTTTGGTTTATTCTTTTTGCATTATTTAATTAGATGGTAAAACAATAGAAACATACAAAAATATTGATTATTACTCAATATTACACAGAAATATAAGCAATACTCCTTAAGTGGGCGGGGCTACCCAACTCTCCACTACAAGATAAAAATTTTAAAAATGTCTTAGAAATATTATGGAAATAATCAAATATAACAGTAACTTTTAAATACGAAAGAAATCGAAAAAAAAGAGACATAAATAACCTTTTTTTTGCCTTATGAAGTATTAAAAAAAGTCTTTTTTTTTCCGAATTTCACAGATATATTAAGAAATGTATTGTTATCTATTTTTTAAAAAATTTCAGTTAAAAAAAGATGTCACACTGAATTATTTGCAATTTTTCAAACCTGTTCTAGACGGTAAGTTAATCTTATTTTTTTACCTTTTTTTCTTTTCAAAAATATGATACATTTTCAAAAAAGTTTGAACAAGTTATACTATGACGATTGAATAATGGTTGAATTTTTTAAATCGGAATTCTCGATAATAAGGAAAAAAAGTATAGGGAAATAGTGTTTTTTTTTTCTCTTCAAAATCGAACAGATAGAAAATTTTGTCTTTCTAGCCAAAATTGAATTTCATTCATGTATAGCAAGAAAGATGCGACAAACTAAAAATGACCAGGAATAAAATGTATTTTTTTATTATTGTTATACTATGCCTACCTATAGGTTTGATTTAAATATAGTTATATTATACATTGAAAAATAGTACACTATTCAGTAGGCCTAATCAAAAAGCTCGAATTGAAATCGTATGCAATATTTGACTTTCCATATGTCACAGTGCTCAATAGAATATGCTGTTTTTATCGGTTTAAATAATATAGATTGCAATAACTTTAAAAAAATTCAATGTATATAATTCTGCTTTTAATTATAATTTTATAACAGTAGTTGAACAGCCGACCCAATTTTTGGGCTTACGACTGGTTTACGTTCAAATGCGTAGCCTCGTAATTTTGAACCCTTTCCAAAAGACAAGGGAACTCCCAGATCAAGTATTGGGAGACATTTGTCTTCATGTAGGACTTTTTGATGGAACTAACCCGCATTTGCGTTACATGGAGAGGAAGACCACGAGGACCTCCCACGGTTAGCTTGATGGCAAAATGCCTCTAACCATGCCATGATCTGTGCCATGAATGCCTCAAAATGCCATGATCTGTTTACCACTGATGATATTTCACGTCAGCACTGGTCGGTGCTAGCCAGATGTGGATTCGTATCGACTTGCCGTCACCAGGATTCGAACCCTGTTCACCTCATTGGAAGGCAAACGCTCTATCCGTTGAGCCATCACGGCTCTAAGTTTTGTATTTTTATATAAAAGTACATTCTTGATTTATAAAACAACGATTACTCAATGGCTAAATACATTGAGCTCTTCGTTACTTCGTGGGTTTTTTTAAGCCCGTTTTGTTTTAAATAGTGGTACCAGGTTATCCTTTAACCAAAGGTTAGGTGTGTGTAATATTAACCACATATGCCATTAGTCTCAAACTTTTGGAGCCTCAATCTCCAGTACACTCTTAACTCACGGAGAATTTCTGCGGGAATGTTTTTTAGGTACAATAATTTTATTAAAAAAGTATTATTTTGAAGTTTAACACAAAGAAGCCTCATAACGAAAATTTGAAGATGAGGTAGTTGTTGCTGTTTAGCTTCAACAAGGAGAAACGGTAAGGCTGGCCGAGGCTTAAATATTTGAATTTGATCAGTTTTTTTAAAAATCTTTTCCAAGTGAGGTTTTGCATTATCACGGAAGAAAATAATATTTTCGATCATATCCATCTGAAATTTTCCGAATAGGATCTCTGAGAGCATGATTTTTATTCATTAGCAGTTGAGGTTTATCATTGACTATTTTATCGATTCCAAAAATAAATAAATGAAAACTTACTCCTTTGTCTTGAAAAAACTAAGATAAATATTTTTTAGTTATGGCATAAATGCACATTCTTTATTGTATTACTTTTGAAAAACCGAAAAATCAATAAACTCCTGTTAGATAGGTTACCTTTAACTTTTTTTTGGAACCTGTTGGTGTTTATTCATTCATTTAAGTAGGAACATCAACAAAAAAATAATTTTAAATAATGTTGTATATATCTCAAAAATAGTGTTAATAAAAGAAATGTTAACTTAAAATTTTAATTTTTTTCGAAGAATTTAAATTTACTTTGATTTAAAATATTTTAAAAGGATAAAAAAATTTGCAATACAAGTTTCGAATCATTGCAGAAACCTTAAAATTGAAAATTAAATCTCAATTCTCAGTTATTTTTTAATGAAATAAATCTTCTTCTCATTTTATTTTAAAAATATTAAGTTTTTTGTCTATTTTACGCAAAAATAGTCTTCGGAATGAATTAAGGAAAATAATATAAAAATTAAATTAAAGAATTTGATAATCAAACAAAGACTTTATTTCTTAAAAACGGGAGAGCTCCTTGTTAGTGAGAGAAAATTAAATATAATAGCAGGGAAAATAATTTGATAGAGTTCGAATAAATAGAATGCGAAATATTTTTTGATGTGCAAATGTTTATTTGTGCTTCTTATGTATGTCTTAGTCAGAAAAGAATTTTATTTGAAAATAGTAGAATGATCTTGATTCTTTAAATATTTTCTTCAATAAAAATAAGCAGTAGGCGAGAGTCGGGTAGCCCCGCCCAGCGAGTACCCCCGCCCACTGTCAATTTCATATGTATAGAATATTTTTTCAAGTCAATGGGCCATCGGACATTAATTGTTACATTAAAAAAAAAATTATTTTAAAAGTTTCAAGTATTTATGCAGCTGTTAACATGGTAAACAATAGTTNCCCACAGTCAATTTCATATGTATAGAATATTTTTTCAAGTCAATGGGCCATCGGACATTAATTGTTACATTAAAAAAAATTATTTTAAAAGTTTCAAGTATTTATGCAGCTGTTAATATGGTAAACAATAGCTTTGAAAATATGTTGAATACAGTAGTCATGAAATTAAGAAAAATTGGTTGAATGTTTCAATTAAATTTCATTTTAATACTAAATAAAAAAAATTTCTATACATACAGCATTAAAGTATGTAGTCTTAAGTTTAATTTGCCCAAAAAAAGAAGTCTATATGTAAAAAATTGTTCGAGTAATTACAAATTTACAAAAAAATTGGATTTCGGCTCACATGAATGTCTGGTATCAACGACCAATTTTATTTCGTCGATAAATGTACGGTTGCAAAGATTATTATTTTATTGCTTCAAATTTGAATGTTATATGCATTTTTAACAACAAATATTGTTGTTATTAAATGATAGAATTCACTAAAAGTATGTAAATATGTAATAATTAAAATAATTTTGTGATAAAAATGATAAACAAGGTTTACCTATTGTCAATACATTGGTCATTTTCATTCATTTGCACCTGAAAAAACAGTAAAAAAACATAATTTTTGTAACTGGGCGGAGCTACCCGACACATTTTGAAAAGAGCTGAAAAACATGTTTTTTTAAATTTCCATTTTTTAAAGTTAAACTATTCTTTTTTTGGTTTCTTCTTTTAGCATTATTTAATTAGATGATAAAACAATAGAAATATACAAAAATATTGATTATTACTCACTATTATACAGAAATATAAGCAATACTCCTTAAGTGAGCGGGGCTACCCGACTCTCCCCTAATTCATTATTTTAATGCGAATAATTAAATTATTTTTCGTTTTCAGAGAAAAATCAAATATTTTATCAATATTTCTGCATAAAATAAAGAAATTTCAAAAAACATTTCGTTTATGATTAATAAATTTTTTTTTTACTTTCCTAGAACTATAAACTGATAACTGCATGTGAAATGCAAACTCTTTAGTGTCATTCAGTTATTTATTAACCGCTTCCATGATCATCCCGAGTTAGCTCGGGTACGTATATATTGGAATATTTATCATCCCGAGAAAACTCGGGCTTAGCTGAATTTGTCAGTGCATTTTGTTTTATCACGCAAAAAACATTATCTGCTGTGTTTGGAAATTTGCCAAGTCTTATTTGAGGGACTGCGCATGCGTTTTGTGCGATTGTATATACGATGGTTGCTGAATTTACACAGCAATAAGAGTAAAAAAAAATGGCGAATTCCTTCACTGACGTTTGAAAAGTATTGCTTTGTGTTGTCCCTTGTTTTAATAACTATCATACAAAGACTAATATTTAACTTTTTTCATTTGCCCGAAATAACTCGGGATAGTAAACTGATTTTAAATTGAAGGTTTCTTACACATAAAGAAATTCAAATTTCCACTTAAACCATGTGCAATATGTTTTGTTTTAGTTCCTTGTTTTTATTAAAAAATCATGCTGATTTTTGGCTTTTTTTTTTCAAAATAATTAGTACGGAAAGTGGTAAAACTTTTAATATAATTACAGTTTTTAAGAAATGTGAATCAAACTTACGTACACATCATATTTAAAAAATTTCCAATGCTGATAAATAATGCAATATGTCATACATAACGTCTCTTTTTTGTTGTCAAGTATTTATATAGGATTCGAATACAAAAGATAAAAAAAAAATTTTTTTTACATTTAAATAAAAGTCAGTATTATGTTTTATTTCAATTCCTTACTTCTTAATAATGACATAATGATGGTAATGTGGAAGTCCATACAAATTAGTAAAAATGTATAGATAATATAATAAAGAGCATCTTAATGTTAAAAAAATAACAAAAGGAAATGATGAGAAAAAAACCGGACCTTTTATGTCTTAATAATGAAAGAGGCGAAAGACAGAAAGAACTACTCTCCTTTCAGCTACAGCTAATAAGATATTCTTGATTTGTTATTTCAGTGTGACATTTAACTACAGGATAATAAGGCATTAGTTGAAAAAAAAAATTATTACATCTTGATAACGAAAATTGAAAAGAATTATATTAAATATTAATTACGCACATAAAACACAGCCTACTCTTAATAAGTTTAGATTTATGTATAAAAAAAGTTAATTGTTTAATGCGTTATATATATATATAAGCTAAAATATTGAGAAAATATGGAAAATAATAAAAAATAGTGACGAGAGAAGAAAATTATTAACAATAATTTTTTAAAAGTATTTAAAAAAACATAATTTTTAATACCTTAAAAAAAATAATAATTAAAATTTGGAAAACAAAACTAAGAAGAGATATAATCTTTTCATCAGCTCACACGATTATATCCGCAAAAGGAGTGCTTTCTAATATTGTATTAATATAGCCAAAGCAAAATATATCAATACAACAGTGTAAGGAGCACTCAAAAAAATTTAAACGAAATTGGAACACATTAAGTAAAAAATATGTACGGAAAAACAAACAAATATATCAAGCAAAAAACTGAAAATAAAATGTAAAGAGATTAGAGAACAGTACACGAAAGGAAATCTACATATTGAGGAGCGAATTAAATGAACTTACGCGTACCGGAATCTTTCAAGAATGATTTATAATATTTTCGTAATAAGATTGCCAGATTACAATATATGAAAACAGAAGCATAAATAAAGTGATATCTTATGGCACGTTCTTACTGCAAAACTGAAGCGCGTCTAATTTGTTAGTTACCTTGGGTGGGCCCGAAAATGGATGCGCGCAAGGTAATA